>NC_142082.1:135903360-136211830 GCF_054644295.1 Miniopterus natalensis | reverse complement strand
GCAATGGTGAGTAGAAGAGGGTGCATTTTGCAACAAACAATTCAATCAATAAATAATCTGGTCTCTGAGTGGGCTAGTTAGGAAAGTCTGGGGTGTATGGAGATTAATGCTGGGTAGCCTAACATTCTTAATGAAACTGTTGTTAACACAAGAGATAGGACTTTGAAGGGGATTTTGGTTTGACAATAGACAAGCAAAGATATGACAATGGACAAGCAAAGCACCTTTTCTGAGTGATTTTGTTTTCTTCCTAGGAACCAGAAATTGATTGGATTGTAGAGAACCTGCCCCCCTTTTCTACCCTTTGAATTAAAAAAAAAAGAGACCTTTTTCTAGTTCATATTCTCTTTCACTATTTAGTTCTTTCGCTTGTACAGCTTTTAGATTTTTAATGAAAAGTAAATTTTTAAAGAAGTAATCCATAAATTATTGTATGTTATTAAAAAACAAATCTTTCTTAAGTAAGTACATAGAATAAATAAAGTCCCATTAAATACACCCTCCTCCCAAACCACCTCCTCAGCAGTGACTGCTGTGAAAGCGTTTCCTCTGTATTTTCAGATCCCTTTCTGTGTACTTACATATATATATATGCACCCAAACAAGCTTATAGTTCTTACTTTTAAAACATAATTATATGTATTGTTTTGCAATTCACCATTCTTTTTGAATTATAGGTCTTTGAGATTTTTTCATGTCACTACATATAAATATACCTTGTTTTATTTGACCTTTGCCCATATTACATCATATATATGGCAGACGCCACAATTGTACATGCTTTGCCAGCAACCCCTGGTTTTGTGCAGGTAGAGGGCAGATATCCCTTGATCTCAGGGAAGGTAGGCCCTTTTCTAGCCAGTGATGGTTCCCTTTATAGGACTTTACTTCCCATCCTCCCTAATAGCCAGAGGGATTATGTGACACAATTATGGTCTATGAAATGTAAGGGCAAGTTCCCGAGAGGCTTCTGGGAAATATCTTTATTCCTTGATAAAAAAAAAGAGTTCATTCTCCACTTTGGCTGCTCTCCTCACATCCCCAACTTTCTGCGTTTGAAGACAATTACTAATTTCTGGAGCTTGTAACTATCTTGAGACCATAAGGTCATAGGCATAAGGGTGGAAAGTCAACACGCAAAGTGTATTAGTCAATTCTTCTGTCTAACAAACCTTGAAATCTCAGTGCATTACAACAATAAACATTCATTTTCTTGCTCACAGATGGGAGCTATCTCTGGCCCTGCTGGGTTCACTTGAGATTGGCTGAACCTGGCTCCAAGCTGTGAGTTTAGGTTCAAGTCTATTCTGTGTATTTCCTCATTTGCCTGTGTCAGTGGCTCCCTAAGGTAGTTCTTCTTATGATGGGCCACAGTAGTGCATGCGTGTGAGTAGAAACAGGAGACACCTCTTAAGACCTTGGCTTAGAACTAGCACACACAGTTACTTGCACCTACATTCAATTGGCTAATGCATGTTGCAAGCCCAAGTGCAATGTCAACCCATTCTAGCACACCATGAGCTTACACCACAGAGGAAGAGAGTGAAAGGCTGAGAACAGTAATCGAGTCCACACACGAGGGAGGAACAGAAGGATGAAAAGACCCTGGGTCCTTGATGACAACGTGGGACAGCTGAACCAACGCTGGCGCTAGTTTCATCTAGACTTTTGTTAGTGATTAAAAAGAGCCCCTATTTATTTAAGGCACAATTTCGACTTGCAGTTGAAAACATTTCAAAATGATAAAATGCGGTTGTGTCCCAATTTAACTATTTATTGATGGCATTTAAGTGGTTTCCAATTTCCCATTATTACAAATAATGCCATAATAAACATTTTATATACCACTTGACCAAATGTGTTTGTATTTCTATCAGATAGATTCCTAGATATGGAATTGCTGGGTGAAAGCATATTTACATTTTAAATTTTGATAGATAATATCAAATTGCTCACCACAGGACTTTGTCAGTTCATTTTTTTTATACCCTTACTAATCCTGATTTTTAAACATTTAAAAAAATAGTTACAATCTGATGGCTGAAATATAGTTCTGGTTAATTTGCATTATTGTGCCTAGTGGATTTGGATGGCTTTTCCCATATTTATGGTCCATTTGTATTTCTTATTGTGTGATCTGCATGTTCATATCCTTTGCTCATTTTTCTATTGTGTTTCCCTGGTCTCTTAGTAATTGGTAGGGGATAATTTTATTTTATACTTTTAATCCTTTGTTTTAAACATATGAAAAATATTTTCTGTCATTTATTTGTCTTTTCTTTGAACATTTTAAAATTAAATATTACAGCTACAAAAGAGTATGTGTGAAATATGTTTAAATGCTAAAGAATGACAATACAATACATTCCCAGGAATTCATGACCCCGTTAAAGAACTTGTATTTCCTCATTACCTTCGAAGTCCCCTGTGCGTCCCTCCAGTCCCAGCCTCTCCTCTCCACATGCAGAGTAATATGAATTACTCTGTGTGTGTAATGAATTTTGAGTTTCTTACCCCCTTGTTTTTCTTTATAGTTTTACTACATACATCTGTTTCCACAAACAATATATTATTTTATTTATATGTTTTTGACCTTTATAGTAATGGAATCATATTATAAGTACTCTTTGGTGACTTGTTTCATTCAACATGCTTCTAAGATTCATCCACTTTGCTGCATGTAGCTGTAATTCACAGGAGCAAAGAATTCCATGATATGAAATAGCAAAATTGATTTATCCAGTCCTCTGTTGATGACCGTTGAGTTGGTTCTGGTTTTCTCCCCGATAAACAGTGGTGCTCTGAACATTCTCATACGTTACTTGGTTGCCGTGGGCAGGAGTTTCTCTAGTTTCTCTAGGAGTGGAGCTGATGCACCTTCAGCCTCGGTAGATAATGTCACAGTGATTTTTACCAATTTACACTCCTACCAGCAGATAGAACTGTTTCTGTTATTCCACATCTTTGCCAATGTGATTTAAAAATTTTTGCAAATCTGGCAGGAGTGAAGTCATATCTTATTATGGCTTTAAAAGAAAACTTCACCCAAAGATATATTTTTAAATTGATTTTTAGAGAGAGAAGGAGAGAGTTCTGAGAGAGGAAGATTGATCATGTGCCTTCTGTATCCACCCCAACTGGGCATTGAACCCAAAACCTAGGTATATGCCCTGACTGGGAATCAAACCCACAATCTTTTCTGACTTTCAAAGATATTTAGTAATGAGAATGGGGTACACATTACTGCCTGCTAGAGATTCTAAGAAAATCTGCTGGAGTAACTAAGATAGAACTATGATTAGTTCATCACTTATCTAAGAAAAGAGTGCTTCCAGATACTACTACTACTACTACTACTACTATTATTACTACTAAAAGCCCTGGCCCATGTGCTCAGTGCGTTGGCCCAGACACTGAAAGGCCTCAGGTTCAAATCCTGGGTTGCAGGTTTGCTCCCTGTGCCCTAGTTGGGGCGTGTGCAGGAGGCAACCAGTTGATATGTCTCTCTCACATCGATGTTTCTCTCTCTCCCCCTCTCCCTTCTTCCTTCTCACTCTCTCTGAAAAGCAATGGAAAAAATATCCTCTGGTGAGGATTAATAATAATAATAATGGTAATAAAAACCTTGTACCGCTGGGTGCTTATTGTGTGTCAGGAACTTTTGTGTGTTGTAACTCTGATCTTTATGACAATCTGCTATGAATATATTGTGCAAAAGTATATATCGGTAAGATGGGGATCACCACGGTTCTGATCTCCACTTTCCAGAAAAGAAAACTGAGGCAGAATCAGGTTAAGTAATTTATCACAACAGTGTGAGACAAGATTCAAACCCAGGAGGACGGCTCTAGAGTCCATGGTCTTAAGCTTTAGTGCCTCAACTTTGCCTTTTAATCACAGCAGTAGAAACATTCACACTTTCCACCTTATTTTCCATAATATTCTTGCTCTGCTAATTCACTTAGCAAATCTTTTTAAAAAAATAATAAATTGTGAAAATGTTATCCAAGACACTACTCAACATATTAAAAGTTAAGATTAGTGGAGTCTAAATTTGCAAATTGAAAGACAGGATTGTTTTTATTTGATGGTGGTTTGCATACTGAAATAGTTATATGTATGCATATATCTAAAAAGTATTATTTAAAAAAACAAGAGTGGGAGAGAGAGAGAGAGAGAGAGAGAGAGAGAGAGATCCTCAGATGTACATCAACTCCACAGTGAAAAATTGGAAAATTCACAGTGATGTCTAATCCTCTTAAGGAATGGATTATGTTCTTCTAGTCTTTGAATGTTCACACCGATGTTTAGAGTAGTGTATCCTCATGAACATGTTCCATTAGATGCTGGTCTACAATTATGCTTCTGTTGTGCTTCTGTCCCCTCTCGGGAAGAGACAGATGATAGATTCAGTGTAAAGCTGGACCTCACTGTATAAGTAAGTAGCCTGACTGCTGTGCACATCAGGATAGCTTTCATAATACACAGAGGCAACACAATGGAAATCACAGTTTAGAAATCCAATTTATCTTGCTGTGAATAGAATTGCCTCCAATACAGACAACAATTAGTTTTGTTCCATAACACTGTTATAGAAATGTGACATTGAAAAACTGCTTGCCATCTATGAAAGCATTCATCTACCACAAGTTCATGCCACGAAGGAAAAATGTTAATTCCACTTAAATGAAAACACATAAAAGTGTTTTTGTACAAAGAGTAGCCACAAGGTCAGGATACAACTGCTGAGGTAATGAAGTGAAGACTTCCCTGAAACTTCTAGTTGCTTATACATTCTATTAAAGTTGCAAAATTCTGCTGATTCTTGTTTCTCAAAACCCCTGGGGTTGCAGCTCGGTCGCATTTTGCATTAGGTGGAGAGTGATGCCAGCCTTGACTGTTTCCTCAAACTGCACCACAGCCTGCCTCGGATGCTCCTGGCCGCCTTGGTTCTCTTTTTCGGCTCCAGCGTCCTCTTCTGACATCACTGGTCAAGTCACTTCACTGCTTACACTATTATGTATAAAATCCCTGAAATGCACCTTCTCATTCACTGTGAGAATAAAAAGCCTATGCTATGGAGCACTTTAGAAATAAAAAAAAAAATACACTGCAATATGGGTAACATGTTTTTCCAGCCATCTGCAGGTAAGCACACATCAAGTGAAAAATCTATAGTTTAATAAGATTGGACTCAGACATTTTGCAACACAACTATACATGAGTTCATTGATCACATATGATGGGCAGGCACTGTCCAGAGAGAATGTGGTGTAGTGGAAAGGGCATGAGATCTGGAGTGGGACAGACTTGAGCAGGAATCCAAACTCCACCCTTTACCAGCTGTGTGAGCCCAGGCAAATACCGACTGTGTCCTCATTGGCTAACGGGGGATAGGAGCTGTCTCGTACGGTTATTGTGAGAAGTAACATTATGTATGTATATAGTGTGCTTGGCACATCCTAAGCATTAAGTGCTAGTTATTATTATTAGGCCATGTAAAGTAAATAAAGATGAAACTTGGTTCCTACCCTTAAGGAATCTGTTCTAGAAGAAGAGAGAAAATGTGCACAAATATCTAGGAGGGATAAAGGCCATGAAGAGCTTCAAAATGCCTTGATGAGGGTGCTCTGGTAAGAACCTATTGGCTGGGATATTGCAACAACCTCCTACCTGGTCTACTTGACTCTTGTCTTGCCCCCTCCAATTTACTACTTGCACAACAGCCAACACATTCTTTCTTAAATGCGAATCTGACCGTGCTTAAAAATCCTATAGATTCTCATTTTCTTTGGGAGAAAGTGTTCAGTATATGAACTTCTGCTTAATTCTCCAACTTCGTCTCTTTCTCTCCACTTCTCTCGTTCCCAAATATACTTCATGTGATAGTCCTCCTAAACTTTTTTAAGTTCTGTATCAGTCACGGTTCTCCAGAGAAACAGAACCAAAAGTGTGTGTGTACGTGTGTGTTATAATAGTAAATTATTATTATAATTATAAGAAATTGGCTCACATGATTATGGAGGCTGACAAGTCTCAAGATCTGCAGTCAGCAAGCTGGAGATCTAGGAGAGCCAATGATATAGTTTTAGTCTGAATCCAAAGGCCTGAGAACCAGATAGCCGACGGTGGAAGTTCCAGTCTGAGGACAGGAGAAGACCAATGTCCCAGCTGAAGTGGTCAAGCAGGTGAAATTCTCTCTTACTCAGCCTTTTTGTTCTATTCAGTCTTCAACTGATTGGGTAAGGACCACCCACATGAGGGATGGCAATCTGCTTTACTCAGTCTACCAACTCAAATATTAATCTCATCCAGAAACACCCTCACAGCTACACCCATTATAATGTTTGATCAAATGTCTGGGCACCCCATGGTTCAGTCAAGTTGACACATGAAATTAACCATCACAGGTTTCAAGAATATGCCTTGTTCTCATTTATGTCTGTTCTTTTGCACATGCTATTTACATGCCTGGATTACTCTTGGTCTCCTGACCCCTGCCTCTCCAAGTCTCAGTGCACAAATCACTCCTTCTAGACTGAGTTAGGTCTCTCTCCTATGGTATCCTCCAGTGCCCCTATCATAGCACGCTTCTTTGTGCACTGTAATTTTCTCTTTCCTTGTCGCTGTCACATAGATGTCAGCTCAGAGAGAATCAAGAACCTGTCTTTACTGCTTCCACAATACCTCCTGGGTGTAGCACAGGCTCCAGCACATTGAGGTCACCCAATAGTTATTTGTTAAGTGAATAGATGAATAGACTTAGTGGAACAAGTGGCAATTGATATAGAATTTAGAGGAAAGAAGATTTCAGAAGAAATATAATACCCAATTTGGGGAAAACAATAACAGGGAGTACTAAAATATTCAATGTGAATTTAAGACTTCAGATGCTTATAGAGAGATTCTGAAAGCCCATGCTCATTTCCATAAAGCAAAAATAATTATAGTCACCCTGAGGTAGTTTCTAGGAAGCAAGGGGCTTTTTTAAAAAAATTGTATTTGAAAAACCTTTTCTTTTAAATTTTTATTAAAAAATTCAAACATATAGAAGTTGAAAAATAGTGCAATGAAGCTCTATATACTCATCTTAAAAAATATTACTATATTTGCTTTTTTTCCCTTTGGCTGAAGAATTTTAAAGTAAATCCTGCACAATCTGATACTTTTTGTCCCTAAATATTTCAATATATTTATATATCTTTAAAAACAATGAACTTCTTAACCACTGTACCATTATAATGCCCAACAAAATTAGCAATATTTCCTTAATATCATTTAATACCCAGTTCATATTTGAATTTCCCTAGTGTACTTTTTAATGATTGGCTTGTTCAAGTTGGAATATAAATAAGGTGCACACATTTGATTATTGTGTCTCTGGAGTCTTGTTTTAATCCTTAAAAGTATCCTTACCCCTCCTTTTTCACTTATTCCATTTACTTGTTGAAAAGACAAGGTTAGTTATCATGGAGAACTGTCATTCTGGTTTGTCTGATTTCTTCTGAATGATGGCATTTAAGGTGTTTTTTTCCCCTTGTGTTTCCCATAAACTGAAAGTTAGAGCTACAGTCTTGATTAAGTTCATGTTCAACATTTTTGACAAGAATGCTTCATAGGTGGAGCTGGGTACTTCATATTACACAGCATAAGGAGGCATATATTGTCTTCTGGTTTTAAGAATACAAAGAGTGATTGTCTGATCCTCTTGTTGTAAGGTTGCATTTCCCCCTTTAAGCCCAGAAAATAATGGGGTGTTACTTTGGTACCTTATGACTATCAGTTATGATTATCCTTTCACTTAATTGTTTCAGCAACTACTGATGGTTGCCTGAACAGTTATTCCATTAGGAGTTGCAAAATGGCGATTTCCTAGTTCTGTAATTCCTGCTATGTTTATTAGTTAAAATTCTTTTATAAAGAAGATCTTTCTCAACAAAATGGAGGTTCCCCCCAAAATTAAAAACAGAACTGCCTTATGACCCAGCAATTTCACTTCTGAGTATATATCCAAAGAAACTCAAAACACTAATTTGAAAGAATATATGCAGCCCTAGTTCAATGCAGCCTTATTTATAATAGCCAAGATATGGAAGCAACCCAAGTGCCCATCAAAAGTGGTAGTACATATATACAATGGAATATTACTTGGTTGTAAAAAATGAAATCTTACCATATGTCACAGCATGGATGGACCTAGAGGGTATTATGCTAAGTGAAATAAGTCAGACAGAGAAAGACAAATATAATTTCACTTATACATATATGGACTCTAAAGAGCAAAATAAATGAGCAAACAAAATAGAAACAGACTCATAGACATAGACAAACTGGTGGTTGCCAGAGGGGAGAGGGGTTGGGCGACTGGGTGAAAAAGGTGAAAGGATTAAGTACTAATTGGTAGTTACAAAATAGCTAAGGGGATATAATGTATATTATAGGGAATATAGTCAATAATATAATAGCTATGTATGGGGCCAGGTGGGTACCTGAAATATCGGGGGGTGGGGAACACTTTGTAAAGTATATGATTGCTAGCCACTATGTTTTACACCTGAAACTAATACAAAATAATATTGAATGTAAACTGTTACTGAAAAATAAAATAAAAAAATATAAAAGATATGAGCAGAAAAAAGAGAAGAACTTTCTCTCATCAACTGGAGCTATTTGGTGTACTGAAATAAAGTGTTTTTTTTTTAAAGAAGGGGAAGATAAATTCTAAATTCATTCTCTTCAAAGCTTTTTTCTGTCCCTTAAAAAGTCTCATCATGGATTTTTATATATTCAGTGTATTTCAACCAATTGCAATCATCATTCATTTTGGTACTCAAATTGACCCGTCTCTGGCCAGTGGGAGTCCTCTTAGGTGGTTTCTGTGATCTTTTAAGTCCTTTTAAACTTTGATGGCTTCCTTGCTTTCTAGAGCAATGAAATGCTCCCAGCTCACCTTGTATAATTTCCTGCTCCAGGCCTGGAATCAGCTTTTTCTCCAAGGAGTCCTGATTCCTTTTAGTGTTTTGTAATATTTGAGTCCCAAATTCGGTCAGCAGGGGTGCTCATTACTGGGCCATTACTACTTCTAAGCTGTAGAGTTTTAACTTTAAAAAATTCACACACTTGCCTTTTTTCTCTTACACTGAAAATCTTAATTCTTAATAACAACATATTTTTTATATCATTATCATACTACATATTTAAATACTTAAAAATACCAATACCAACATTACCACTAGCAATTAGACTACTGAATACAGTTTAGGGTTTTTTTTGTTTTGTTTTGTCCTTAGACTATATCTCATTAAATAAGTGTGTCCCAAATACTGTGTTTTAAAGACATTTGAATGGTTTCTTTTCTCTGTGTGGTAAATTATCTTTTCTAATGACTTACACACCACCACTAATGGGTCTTCATTATACTGGAAAAAGCAAGTGACCTAAGGTTTTCATTCTAAAATACTTAGCTCCTGGTGTGGAGGGGCGCTAGAGATTAGAGTTGTATCCTAAATTAATTAGTTGGAACAACAACAACAACAAACAAAACAAAGAAAAACCTGTTTTGTAAAATGTGGTCATAAGATTCCATCTTATGAGCCTTGTCAAGGAAGGGAGGACAGATGTAGACTTTTCTGCCAGTGTGAATCACTGGGCATCCTGGTTAATGTAAGAACTTCTGTAGATTTCTTAATACACAGAAAACTATGGATAATACCAGATTTTCTATCACCTTCTTGGTTTCCAAGTCATTTTGGCATAAGCATGAACAGCAGAGGGAAGGAAGTGGTCTGGTTAGAACCAAACAAGGCGGTTGTCCTTCACCAGCATTGACAGGCAGGATGAAGAAGATGCCTGGTGGTTCTGCTGCTTCTCTAGTGTATCCATTGAGTACACCTGTGGCAGGAGGCCTGAGACAGGGCAGATTAATCCTAGGGTAAGAGGAAGGAGGAATAGGAAGATAAAAATTATAATAGCTCTTTTCTACTATACCAGACACTGAACTTGGCAATTTAATTAATTTAAACAGTTCCCAGAATTCAAATCACTTTCACACTATCTCTTTAGAATACACTGGAGGATGTGTATTATCAATACATTCATTTTAACAAAAGATTTTAGCCTCTTCTTGAGTCTTGTATAATATAGTTATCTGTTAAATTAAACATTTTCTTAGGCTAGATGTGTACTTTGGGTTGAGGTTGAAATGTGTACAAATATCTCACTCAATGATTTTGTAGAGAAGTAATTAGTTACATCAGTATTGTAATCACTTTCATTTTATTTTCCCAAGCTCCTAGCTTAGGGCCTGGCATAAAATACATGGTCAATAAATGTTTGTTGATTGATTGAATTACCTAATTACTTTTCAAATCCTTCCAATTTGAAGATGGAATGGGAAACTAAAAATATACTTATAAAAATTTTTTACACGTGTACAATTTAAATAAGGAAATGTACTGATTGGAAACACCATAAATGTTGAAAAAATACATACAGATGTACTGGACTTATGATGGTTCAACTTATGATATTTTGACTTTATGATGGTGCAAAAGCTATACTAATTTAGTAGAAACTGTAATTCGAGTTTTGAATTTTGATTTTTTCCTGGCTAGCACTATGTGGAATGAATGATAATCTCTCCTGATGCTGGGCAGTAGCAGCAGCCACGGCTCTCATGCATGCATGTGATTACAAGAGTAAACAACTGTTAGTTACCCTACAGTGTAGTATTAAATGCATTTTCTTTTCTTTTCTTTTCTTTTTCTTTTTTTAAAAAAATATATCTTTATTGATTTCAGAAAGAGGAAAGGAGGGGGAGAGAGAAAGACAGAAACATCAATGATGAGAGAGTCATTGATCAGCTGACTAGCCCACAACCCCGGGCATGTGCCCTGACCGGGAATTGAACCCTGATCTCCTGGATCCTAGGTTGATGCTCAACTGCTGACCCACGCCCAGCTGGGCTTAAATGCATTTTCAATTTAAGATATTTTCAACTTAAAATGGGTTTATCTGGCTGTAAGCCAAGGAGCATCTGTACTCTATAGTAAAAGAAAGTATCACAAGAATCTGTGGATAACTTAATAAGCTTTCAGCACTAAAAGGAACTTTAGAAATCAACCAAATTCTCTAAATGTAGACGAGGAACCTGAGTCACACATGATTGTGACTTGTGTAAGGCCACACCCTTGGTTAGGGACAGAGTAGGTTGGACTTTGTTTTCTGATTTCTGAATCCAGGCACATTCTCCACCCTATGTAAATGCCCAACCAAGGACAGAGAGGAGGAACTGAATTCTATGTTCACTGAACCCCATGCAATTACTTTTAGAGCCCTGGGAGAAATCAGGCCATTCCCTGAGATGAGAATAAAGTCCACAAGTCATGCATTTCAGAAAACAAATGAGAAAATTCAGCACATCAAAATAAGCCTTTTAAAACTGAGAATCAGATACAGAATAGTTTCTCAGGAGACCAGATAGATGCAACATTAGGGACATTTCTGCAGCAATAACATCAAACTATTGGGATGTCTGGGTGAGAGTTAGTCTTCCATCCCACCAAGAGCTTGGGTAGAATCACTATTTTCAATTCCTGTCACTTTCATTGTCTATGTTTAGGATGGACAATCACAATCTTAATTAGTTTTGTTTGGGATAAGGGTGGAGGACAATACTAATTATGTCACCAGAGGAAGCACACAGAAAGGATTTACCATTCTGGAGATCAGTCTACTGCAAATTTTGCCAGCACATCACTCTTAGGGTGATGAGCTCCATGGGAGCTGAGAGTAGCAATGAGTTGTGCCAGCAACCCACTGAGAGTGACAGTTTAAAAACAATGGCCTGTACACCAATTATGAACTCTCGCAAAGAGAAAGTAAGAAAACAATACCATTTACTATTGCAACTAAAAAAATAAGATACCTACGAATAAACTTAACCAAGGATGTAAAAGACCTGTACTCGGAAAACTACAGGACACTGAAAAAAGAACTAGAGGAAGATATAAATAAGTGGAAGGATATACTATGTTCATGGATTGGAAGAATTAATATCATTAAAATGTCCATACTACCCAAAGCAATCTATAGATTCAATGCAATTCCTATTAAAATACCAACAACATATTTCACAGAGCTAGAAAATATATTTCAAAAACCTGTATGGAACCAAAAAAGACCCCAAATAGCTGCAGCCATCTTGAGAAACAAGAACAGAGATGGAGGGATCACTTTATCAGATATCAAACTATCTTACAAAGCCATTATAATCAAAGCAGCCTGGTCTTGGTACAACAACAGACATATAGATCAATGGAACAGAATAGAGACCCCAGAAATAAACCCAAGCCATTATGGTCAATTAATATTTGACAAAGGAGGCAAGCACATACAATGGAGTAAAGGCAGTCTCTTCAATAAATGGTTTTGGAAAAATTGGATAGGTACATGCAAAAAACCGAAACTAGATCACCAACTTACTCCATACACAAGAATAAATTCAAAATAGATAAAAGACTTAAATGTAAGTCACAAAACCATAAAAACCCTGGAAGAAAACCTAGGCAGTAAAGTCAAAGACATCTCACATAGAGGAATTTTCACTGAGAAACAAAAGAAAAAATAAACATATGGTACTACATCAAACTAAAAAGCTTCTGCACAGCAAAAGAAAACAGCCTCAAAATACAAAGGAACCTCATGGTATGAGAGAACATATTTGCCAAGGATACATCTGATAAGGGGCTAATTTCCAAAGTGTACAAAGAACTCATACAACTCAATAAGAGGAAGACATTCCAGTTAAAAAATGGGCAAAGGACCTGAATAGGCATGTCTCCAAAGAGGACATACAGATGACCAAGAGACATATGAAAAAATGCTCAATGCTGCTAATCATCAGAGAGATGCAAATTAAAACCACAATGAGGTATCACTTCACACCTGTCAGAATGGCCACCATCAACAAATGACATGTGCTGGCGAGGATGTGGAGAAAGGGGAACCCTGGTACACTGCTGGTGGAAATGCAGACTGGTGCAGCCAATATAGAAAACAGTATGGAGATTCCTCAAAAAATTAGAAATGGAGCTGCCTTTTGACCCAGTGATCCCGCTTCTAGGAATATATTCTAAGAATCCTAAAACACTAATCAGAAAGAATATGTGCACCCCTATGTTCATAGCAGCACAATTTATAATAGCTAAGATCTGAAAACAGCCCAAATGCTCATCAGTAGATGAGTGGATAAAAAAGCTGTGGGACATTTACACCATGGAATACTATGCAGCTGTAAAGAAGAAGGATCTTGTACCCTTTGGGACAGTATGGATGGACTTGGAGAATATTATGCTAAGCAAAACAAGCCAGGCAGAGAAAGACAAATATCACATGATCTCACTTATATGTGGAATCTAAAGAACATAATAAACTGATGAACAAAATAGATTCAGTGACCTAGAAGCATGGAACAGACTGATGAATCTCAGAGGGAAGGTGGGGGTGGGTGGGTGGGGAGAGATTAACCAAAGAATTTATATGCTTATATGCATAACCCATGGACACAGATAATAGTATGGTGAAAGCCTGGTATGGGGAGTGGGTAGGGAGTGGAAGGGGTTAATGGGGAAAAAAGGGGACATCTGTAATATTTTCAATGATAAAGATAAATTAAAAAAATAAAAATAAAAACAATGAAAAAATGTTGTAAATTTGAAAAACAATGAACTGCCTGGTGTCAGGGTTAGAGACTGATGGATCTGGTGCCTGAAAAGCCAGAAAGAAGAAGTGTAGAAATACACACTATTTTAACATTCATAATGTCCCTTGCAATGATTCATTATACACACACACACACACACACACACACACATATCTACACATGTGTGTATGTATACATATTTTACACATACATTATTTATATTGTTTTTTGTGTTTAAAATGCTCAGGAGCTGAAACTTGTTTGGAAGTGCTCAGTCAAGGGAAATGGTTTTTTTGCAATAAGTAGTTAGATTTGGTAGCTCATGCTGCCTTTAACTTTCATTTCCTTTTCTCCGTATGTAATTAAAGGTGAAGAGCAAGCAGGAAAGAGAGAGTTTGACTTCTCTGGTGCTGCTCCAGCAGTGCTTCCTCATATGGCCACACAGGCTCTGCATTGCACAACACAGATAAAAGGTAGTGCAACAGCGCTGCAAGTCTGATGTAGCCAGATGGGGACTTGGGGTTTGGAAGTGTACCAGTTAGCTATTGCTGCTAAATACCTCCCAAATGGTGTGGTTTAACACAATAACCGTTTATTTTATCTCATGAGTTAAAGGGTCAGCTGAGTGGTTCAGCTAATTTTGACTAGGATCCATCATGCATCTGTGTGGTCAGCTGGTGGGCAAGCTGGTGGCTGGTGAGTCTAGAATTACTTTGACAGGGAGAGTTCATCTGTCCTTCATGTGCTTCTCATATCCTTCCAGCAGGCTAGCTCAGGCTTGTTCTCATGTTAGTGGCAGTTAATGTGCAAGTGTTTTTTCAAGTTTCTGCTTAGTCAAATTTGCTGCCTTCCCATTGGTCAAAGCAAATTACATGGCCAAGTCCAGCATCAATGTGAAAAGGCACTACCAACAGGTGTGGATTCAGGGTGGTGTAAAAAATTGGAACTCTTAATGCAACCAATCTAACACAGAGTGAGTTAGCAAACAGTAGGCTCAGAGAGACTATCATGAATACCAAGGTCATGAATACCAAGGCTGTTTAGGTCAGTCATGTTTTTCTCTGGAGTTTATATTTATTCATTTATTCATCCATCCAACATTTATTAGGGAACTACCATGTTTAGACACTGTTCTAGAGGCTGAGACAAACTTTGTGCTTAACACAGTTACCTGGCAATACAGGATTTTTTTTTTGGTCCCTGACAGTTTCTAGTTGTTCTTGCATTCAGGTATGAAAGAGACTTTTTGTAATATAGGATAAAGTGGTAGAGATTTTGTTAGCATAATAATAAATCAAAAGGAGAGATTGAACAAAAAGAAAAAAAAGAGAGAGAACTTATGGACATGGACAACAGTGTGGTGATTGCTGGGGGTGTGGGTGGGAGGGGAGTGGATGGAGGTGGAAGAGGGCATGAAGGGGATAAATGGTATTTTCTAAATAATAAAGAAAAAAAGCTTTGCTCTAAAAGGTGGTCAATATTAACTTGAAAAAAATTTGAAGGTCCTGAAGCCTCTTTTTTTTTGATTATTTTTTAAAATTTATCTTTATTGTTGAAAGTATTTATTACAGGTGTCCCATCCCAGCCCCCCAATTGACCACCTTCACCTCACTCCCACCCCCTTCTCAGGCTTTCACTCCATTATTGACTGTGTCCATCGGTTATGCATATATGCATATAACTTCTTTGGTTAATTTCTTCCCACCGTCCACCCCCCTTCCCACTTCCCTCTGAAATATGATTATCTGTTGCATGCGTCAATGTCTCTGGATCAATTTAATTGATCAGATTCTTTTTTCATTAGCTTCTTCTTAAAGAAGACCCTTCAACATTTCCTGTAGTGCTGGTTTGGTTGTGATGAATTCCTTTAGCTTTTTCTTATCTGTGAAACTCTTTATCTGACCTTCAGTTCCAAGTGATAGCTTTGCTGGGTAGAGCAATCTTGGTTGTAGTTCCATGTTTTTCATCACTTTGAATATTTCTTGCCACTCCCTTCTGGCCTGCAAAGTTTCTGTTGAGAGAAATCAGCTGACAGTTGTATGGGTGCTCCCTTGTAGGTAACTAACTGCTTTTCTCTTGCTACTTTTAAGATTCTCTGTCTTTAACCTTTGGCATTTTAATGATGATGTGTCTTGCTGTGGGCCTCTTTGGGTTCCTCTTGTTTGGGACCCTCTGTGCTTCTTGAACTTGTAAGTCTATTTCTTTCCCCAGGTAGGGGAAGTTTTCTGTCATTATTTTTTTAAATAGGTTTTCAATTTCTTGGCCTCTTTATTCCCCTGCTGGCACCCCAATAATATGAATGTTGGGCCTCTTGAGTTGTCCCAGAGGCTCCTTATACTATCTTCATATTTCTGGATTTTTTTTTTCTTTTCTTTTTGCTCTTCTGGTTGGGTGTTTTTTTTCCCCTCATGTTCCAAATTGCTGATTTGATTCTTAGCCTCCTCTACTCTACTGTTGATTCCCTGTAAATTATTCTTCATTTCAGTTTGTGTAGCCTTCATTTCAAACTGGTACTTTATTATGTCATTGATGGTCTCAGTTGTTTTCGTAATACTCTTACTAACATGCTTGAGCATCCTTATAACCAAAATTCTGAACTCTGTATCTGTTAGCTTCCTTGGGTCTCTATTTCATTTAGTTCCTCTTCTAGAGATTTCTTCTGTTCTTTCCTTTGTGACATGTTTCTTTGCCTCCACATTTTGGCTGCTTCCAGGTGTTTGTTTCTGTGTATTAGGTAGAGCTACTATGTCTCCTGGAATGTGTAGAGTGGCTTTGTGTAGTAGGTGTCCTGTAGGGTCCAGTGGCTCATCCAGCCCAGTCACCTGAGCTGGGCTTTCTAGGTGCTCCCCTGTGTGGGCTGTGTGCTCTGACCTGTTGTAGTTGAGCCTTGGTTGCTGTTGGTGTCCCTGGGAGGACTTGACCCCCAGGCCAATTGGTTATAAGGACCAGCTGCAACTACAGCCAAAGAACTGCTGTGCTGGAGGCACCCCTATGGAGCAGGATTTACTTCAGTGGAGCTTTGGGGTTCACCAAGTGTGCCCCTTGAGTGTGTCACTTGTGGATGTGGTAGGGTTGTAATCCAGTGTGGTCGAATCTGACCAGCAGGTGCACTGTCTCTGGGGCCTCCTGGGAGGTGCAAAGTCAGCCTCTGCCAGTGCCTTGCCCAGGGCCCCCCAGCATGAGCTACACAGCAAACCGTAGTTGGCTGCTACTTGTGCTGGGCTTGGCGGTGTCCAGGAGAGGCCAAGCTATGAGCCAATGCAGGCTGCCGCTAGTGCCAGGCCTGGGGCCACTTATCAAGCCCTATGGGGCCTGCTGCTGCTTGTTTGAGAGATTTTAGGAAAGCCCTAAGCATGAGGCTCAAGAGGCCACTTGCACAGAAAAGCCCCTGGAAATGGCCTGGATGAGCTGCAGGTGAGGAGGGGCGGGGCCAAAGGTGGGAGTCAGGTGCTGGGGATTCAAATATGGTGCCTGCCTGCCGGCTGTGTGCCGGGAGGACTCGCCGAAGGAGCTACGGCCTCTGCTAGCCCTTCTGCCTGGGAGGAAGCTGCCCCTCCTGCTCTCGTCTCAATTTCAGGCAGGTTAGTTCCTCCCCAAGTGTCCCAGTTTCCTTCAAGCTGCCGCCAGGCGCTGGGGCTCAGAGGGAGTGCGTCTGAGTGAGTTCGTGCTGGGCCCTTTAAGAGGAAAGCCTGGGGCTCCCGTAGCTTCTGCGCTGGTTTTCACAGCTCGAAGTTGTAGAATGTCTCTTCCCGGCCCTGGAGCCCTGGGCTGGGGGCTGCTGTGGGGCTGGGACCCCTCACTCCTCAGGGAACACCCTCCCCACCCCCCTTCCCGCTGAGATTCCCTCCGGGGTCTAAACCGCCGGACTGCGTGTGGGCCTGCGTCCGGGTCTCCGGGATCCAGCCCTGATCCGCCCGCGTCTCCGCCCCTCCTACCGCTCTCCTTGCTCCTTCAGCTCCCTGGTTGTGGGGCTTCTGTTCAGCCAGGTTGCAGCTCTGAGTGACGGTGGTTCTGTATTTTAGTTGTCATTTGATGTGGTTGCGGGCGGCGGCGGGTGCAGCTCTTACCTACGCCGCCCTCTTGTCCACTATATCCTCTAGTGATTTTGACCCTGGAGCCTCTTCACACAGAAACACTGCCCCTCTTGGGAGGAGCTGGGCCCTGGAAGGAGGGGAAGGAGATAGAAAAGGGCCAAGGAGATGGGACAGGTGGTGGGAGGGACAGGGAAGATCAGAGAGAGAGCTGAACTTTAAGTGCTTATCTGCGGTGGGCTGCGTTAACTGGAGGATGGCAGTGTGGGAAAGCAAGTGTGTTGTGCATCTTCCTCTGGGTTACGTGTGTGCATAACTGGCTAATGCTTTTGTGTAACGAGCTCTCCTAATGTGTCTCCCAGATTCTTTGGGATGACTAAGGTACTTCATCACCTGGGAATACTGAGAGTTAACCATTTAGCTTGCTCTGTTCTCCCCTCTCAGGCCCTCACACCCACCCAGCCTTCTCTTCATCCTTAACGCTTCCAGTCACCATCAGCTTCCTTTGGGCTTCTGGAGTGTCCCCATTAACGTGGACCTCAATTATTAGTCACTTTAATTTTGCTGGTAGAATTCTAGAATTTTCATCTTCCTGATCTTTATTCTCCACAACACCCTCACATCCTAGCTTTCAGGAGATTCCTCGGATTCTGACTTCACCCGTTCATGGAACATTTAGAGAGCTCCAACGATTAAGCAGGGCAGCGTAGCTGCTAATGATACTGTGTAAAATGACAACTGAGTGCCTACTGTGTATGAGACTCTATTGTAAGCACTTTTATTTGTATAAACTCAACCTCATGACAGTGATATTATTACCCTTACTTTACAGATGAAGAAATAGAAGCACGGAAAGGTCAAATAACTTGCATGAAATAACTTGACTGGTGGCAGAGCTGAGATTTGACCCCAATGGGTAGGCACAACTGCACTAGATAAATAAAGGCCATTCCTGATGGCAGGGAGTGGCAGTGCCTTCATTTTCTCTTCTTTTGATCTGTTACCACAACCTCTCATTGTTTTAAATATTTTCTGCCTTCATCCATTCTTAAGAAAAGTTCCTTGACATTTCAAAGTTAACCATTTATATGATGTTTAATCCCTGCCTCTACTATTTCCCTGCCTCCAGCCCTGACCTCTGATGAGACCTTGCCCTTGTTATCATCTTGGCTTTTACTTTTATCTTCTATTATTTCATTTCTGCTAGCTCCTAGCAACCAGCAAACTGCTTAAAATAAAAAACAAACAAACTATCTTCTAACTGGTTACTTTCTTCAATCACAAAATTAAAAAGCAATATGGGTCTTTAATAATCCACAATTTGATGGGATTTACCTCCTGGGGTTTCTGATGACCACATCAAGGACCCTCTCTCTCTAGTCAGATTCTGTCTTCACTTCTCTGCTATGCGGCCCTGCTTCTTTGATCGAGCTTTCCTGTCTCCATAACTGGCTTTTACACCTTCTCCTCTAACCCAGCCATGGATATTGCCCAATGTCCTGTGCTGTGAGCTCCTCCCTAATCCTTTTGCCTTCTCCCTCAGTGACAGGGTGGCCATATGGTGTATTGCCCGAACTAGGACACTGTTGTCTGGGATGAATGCTAAACTGGATGTGACTCCAGGATAGCAGGAGTAAACCAGGACTGCAACTTTTCCCCAGTGTCCCAGTTTCTCTGGAGACGTAAATGCAGGTGGTCTAACTCCCAATACGTGGCTATACCACCGTGAGGGTCGAGAGACACTTTAGTTCAATGAGACCGAGCCAATAATTCAAGTTTCAAGAAGGGAGACAGAGACAAACATAAAGCAAATCACACAGGGTTTATTTACCAGTTCCCAATGGTTCTTGGCACCAGCAGGCCACCCGGAGGATCCGCTGAAAGACACACACGAGGTCTGGGGGTGTGGCCGCGACGGCGTCGGTCACTGCAGCCCTCTGGAAGTTCTCCTAGAGAGGTGCGGGCAGAGCAAGGCAGGGTCAGCTTTCCCGGAGCTGGGGATGAAGTCTGTGGAGGGCAGACAAGCATCCAAGCATGTGGCCGAAAAGCCCCTGCTTTTAACAGTTCAGTTGAAGGTGTGGTGCTTCTTCAGTGTGTCTTATCAGGGTCCTACAGAGCGCGGGCCTGCTTGGAAGCCAGGGCTACAAAGTGTTAATCTTATTGTGGCACGCAGGCCTCACAGTTACACTCAGTCACACAAAATGAAGTTACTTATTTCAAATCTAATACACACATCAAACTTATATTCCTGACTCTAATACACACACAAATCTATTTCTATCACACCCAGTCTCTCTCAGTCCCATGCTTTCAACCCATTTTCAACTTCTTACTGGTGGTTTCTACTTGTATGTACAGGGATTCAAACCCCACATATCCTAAATCAGACTCGTCATATTTTTCTTTCTTTTTCTAACCAGCTATTCCTGATTTCCCTACTTTTGCCAATGGAGCTGCCATCTTGCAGTGGCTGAGACTTGAAAATTGGGGTCATTTCTGAATGTTTCCCATACACACAATGCCCATGGCACAGTCTCCTGGTCTATTTATTTATTTATTTCTTAAAAAATGTTTTTATTGATTTCAGAGAGAGAAAGGGAGAGGGAGAGCGAGATAGAAACATCAGTTATGAGAGAGAGTCACCGATCGGCTGCCTCCTGCTCACCTCCTACCGGGGATCGAGCCTGCAAGCTGGGCATGTGCCCTGAATGGGAATCGAACTGCGATCGCCTGGTTCATGGGTCAACGCTTAACCACTGAGCCACACCAGCTGGGCTCCAGGTCTATTTATAATGTTTCCCTTTACCCTTCCTTTCCATTTTCAATGCTGCTACTTTATTTCAGGCCTTTATCACTTCAAGCTGGGACTCTTTTGGTAGTCTGATCCCAACCAACTTTTAAAATGGTTTCTTCTACTTATTCAAGCCTCTCTGTGTTAGGGAATGTGTTCAATGCTGTGGTAGAATTTACAACATAACTTAGCCTTTCCTTCCAGCTTGCCCAGAGCTTTATGGTCAGCCAGAGGTGAGAAATATACACAACTATGCATATAGCCTTTTAGCTATCCAGAAATAGGTCACAACCCTTCAAAGTCCCTATGGACATCTCCATTTAAGGACAGCTTTTGCTTTTAAGTTTTTTTTATCATCTCATTTATCCCAAGTGCCATTGCTGCCTCAGGCAGCTGCAATATTAAACAATTTCTGCTGATTGTTTTTGACCAATGCCCCAAGGGGAAAAGCCTGTTTCCACTGAATGAGCTCTGAGTCAGGTCAAGTAAAGATGAGCCTTGAAAGTGGGGGTATTCAGGTAACCGCCAGACTGGTCAAGCAAGGGATGGGGCTTTTGGGAAACTCTAAATTTGTTCTAGCCCCTGCTAAGTTCTGAAAAAGTTGATTTTGACAATTTTGCTAGTATTCTCATTGCTTTTATGGGAGGAGTGGATTTTTGGAGTTCCTTACTCTGTCATTCCCAAGTCAGAATCCCTGTGTTTGGAATGTTTTGGTTTCAGTTTCCATGTTATGAAATCCTCTTAATCAATTCTGAATTTCTAAACCTTTCCCTGACCATAGCATCTGAAAGAGATGTGCCCTTTTAAAAATTTCTGTAGTCCATTGCATGTACCACTTACACCATTGTCTGCAAACTTTATGTTCATACAAATAACTACCAGAGGTCTGGGTTCAGGAGAATTAGAGAAAAGCTCAGGATCTGCATTTTTATACAAGTTCCAGGGAACTGGAGTGCTAGTGGTTCATGTGCCAACTTTTAAGAAATACTGCTCTAAATAGTATTCATAGTACTTACCATATACCAATTTATATTACATATATATTACTTTATTTTTTGCACTTCTCTACTAAAATAAAAACTCTGTGTACAGGAAAAGTGTCCTGAACCCCTGAAGCTTCAATATTATAGAAGCTTCAATATTATAGGCAGCCCTCCGAAAGTATGCTGAGTGAATCAATAAGTGAGAGCACTGTTTTCATGGGCAGTAACTTCTCAATTCCAAACTATGACTGACCAAGTAGAACTTCTGGAATTTGGAAGCTCACTGGCAAATAAAAAATTATAGCAATTGCTTTCTAATTAAGAAGACCTTGAAATTTGTAGATATTTGAGCTTAGACAAATTATGCCAATTATTTTCACAAATTGTTTCCTTGGGAAGTGCTAAGTAGTCAAACTCTAGCAAATTGCATAAATGAAACTTTCATCTCAGATGCTTTGGGAGAAAGGAGGGAAAACACTGAACGGCAAAAAGACTAGCAATTTTGGGTTAAATGTCAGCAGTTTTGTCATCATGCATCTTTTTAGTCTCAAAGCTGATAATTTATAGACTTCTCTACTTTTTTTGCCATATGGCCACCTACTTCACGCATAAAATAGGCATGGGCTGGCAGGACTGGTGAGTCTGGTTCAGACACAGATGGTGATTTTATTTGTGGCCTCAGATGGCCTCTGTGTTCCTGTGGTGTGAGGTGGTTTCCTAGTTGGTAAATTAACATTCTCTTGCCCAGAGAAGCAATGAGATGTTAAAATAATCTTGTGGAAGAGAAAGGTGCAGTAGAATGTTAGAGCATACGGGCACCATTCCAGTTTTCTGCCAGAAAGTAATACATTAAGTTGTGAGCTCAACAAATTTCTAGTAGAATTTTGTTAATTGTCCTGCCTGAAATGAAAGGAGATCATTAGAAATCGGTTAGGCAATCACAAGTTCTCTTTCTCAGTGTGTGTAAATAGGTATTATTAGTTTTGAAACATACCATCATGTTATACCAAATACATTTACTAGATATAGTGGAACTCAATTGCAACATTTAGGAATCATGGGGGAGTATATTCATTTATTTATTTATTTGTTTATAGCTTTATTTAGGTATAAATAATATGTAATAAATTTCATGCTTTCAAAGTATACAGTATGATATCTTCACAGATGATTATACCAAGGCAACAAACACTGCTGTCAAGATAATGAACATACCTGCCTCCCCTAAAATT
Organism: Miniopterus natalensis; assembly: GCF_054644295.1. Classification (NCBI taxonomy): domain Eukaryota; kingdom Metazoa; phylum Chordata; class Mammalia; order Chiroptera; family Miniopteridae; genus Miniopterus; species Miniopterus natalensis. The sequence goes on along the minus strand of NC_142082.1, from coordinate 136,189,091 downwards.
TCCCTGCACTCATTTGTAAACTTTCCCAGCCATCTCTTCCTGCCCTCCCACACCAGGAAACCACTGATCTGTTTTCTGCCAATATAGTTTGTTGGCATTATCTAGAACTTTAAATAAATGAAACCATCATATTCACTTTTTTGAGGAGGGTTCTGGATTCTTTTATTTAGTATAATTACTTTTAGATTCATTATGTTGCAGAGTTTATAAATAACTCATTCTCTTTTCTTGCTGAGTAGTATTCTATTGTATGGATGTACTATAGCTTGTTTATCCAAATAGCCTGCTGATGGACATTTGGGTTGTTTCCAGCCTTTGGCTATTACAAATAAAGCTTTTAAGAACATTCATGTACAAGTGTTTGTGCACTTTCATTTCTCTTGGGTAAATACAGGGGTAGAACGGTTGGATCATAGGGTTCATATATGTTTAACTTTTAAAGAAATTGTTGAACTGTTTTCTTAAGGGCTTGTACCATTTTACATCCCCAACAACAGTGTAAGAGTGTTCTAATTGCTCCACATCTTTGTGAACACTTGATATAGTTGGCCTTTAAAATTTTAGCCATTCAATAAATACTATAGTGATGTTAAGTGTCTTTTCATGTGTTTATTTGCCATCTGTATATCTTCTTTGGCAAAGTGTCTCTTTAAATATTTTGCCCATTTAAAAAAATTGGGTCGTTTCTTTTTTTAAAGTTCAGTTTTCAGGTCATCATATATTCTAGATAAAAAATTTTATATCCAATATCTACTTTTAAAATATTTCTTCCTGGTATGTGGCTTGTGTTTCATTCTCTTTACAGTATCTATTGAGGAGTAGAATTTTTATTTTATCTGAAATCCAGTTTATCTTGCTTTCACTTTAAAGAACAGTATTCTTATTGAGTATAGAATCTAGGTTGCAGTTTTCTTCCTTTGGTGTTTTAGATGTTGCTCCATTGACTTCTTACTTATATTAGTTCCAAAGAGAAATCTGCTATCATCTTAATTTTTGTTCCTCTCTCTTTTTTTTTTTTTTAAATTTAATTTTTGTTTAAAATATTACAGATGTCCCTTTTTCTCCCCAATGACCTGTTCCACCCCGTCCCACCCACCTCTCCAGTCCCTCTCCACACCATTGTCCGTGTCCTTGGGTTGTGTATATATGCATATAAATCTTTGGTTACTCTCTCCCCCTCCACCCACCCGCCCTCCTCCATCGCTCTGACATTCGTCATTCTGATCTATGCTTCCATATCATTGAATCTATTTTTTTCATCTGTTTATTAAGTTCTTTAGATTCCACATATAAGCGAGATCATGTGATGTTTGTCTTTCTCTGCCTGGCTTATTTCACTTAGCATAATTTTCTCCAGGTCCATCCATACTGTCCCAAAGGGTACGAGATTTTTCTTCTTTACAGCTGCATAGTATCTTATGTGTTTCTTTTCTCTATTTGATTTTAAGAATTTTCTCTTTATCACCAGTTTTGAGCAATTTGGTTGTAGGGTGGTGATATAGTTTTCTACACATTTTTTTAAAAAAAATATATCGTTATTGATTTCAGAGAGAGGAAAGGAGAAGGAGAGAGAGATAGAAACATCAATGATGAGAGAGTCATTGATCGGCTTCCTCCTGCAGGCCCCCGACTGGGGATTGAGCCCCCAACCCCGGCATGTGCCCTGACCAGGAGTCGAACCCCGATCGCCTGGATCCTAGGTCGACGCTCAACCGCTGAGCCATGCACGGCCAGGCTACACATTTCTTATATTTGGGATTCACTGAACTTCTTGGACATGTGAGATGGTATTTTCATTACATTTGGAAAAATTTTGTCCATTATTTCTTTGAATATATATTTGGTACTCTGCCTCCCCTTGAGGGACTCCACTTGAAGCTTTTCCACAGCTCTCTGATGCTCTGTTTATTTAAAAAAAATGACTTTTCTCTCATGTTTTATTTTGGATAGTTTCTATTCCATTGTTTCCAAGTTTACTAAATCTTTTCTTCTGTAATCTCTAATTTGCCATTAACTCCCTCCAGTGTATTTTATCTCAGACATTATTGTATGCATCTATAGAAGTTCAGTTTGTATCTTTTTATATTTCTATGTCTATTTAACCTTTTGAACACATAAGATACAGTGATAACTGTTTTAATGTCTTGTCTGCTAATTCTAATATCTGTATCAATTCCAATTTGGCTTCCCTCCTTATTTTTGGTTGTATATTTCTGATTATTTGCATGCCTGGTAATTTTCTGATTGGATAGAAGACATGTGAATTTTACTTTGTTGCTGAATATTTTTGTATTTCTATTAATATTCTTGAACTTTGTTTTTGGGCACAGTTATGTTATTTGAAAACACTTGATCTTTTTGGGTCTCACTTTTAAGGTTATGTGTACTCTACCCAGTGCCCCATGAATCATGAGGTCTTTCAGTCTGGCTAGTGGGAACAGCTGGGCATTGTTACCTTTAAGCCTTTCAGGTGGTCTTTCCCAAGCCTCTCAGGTAGTTTCTTCACACATATGCACTGATCAGTACTCAGTCGAATACTCCAGTTATGTCTAGAGTTATGTCGGTGCATCTCTCTCCTCTCTGATACTCTGCTGTGGGAACTCTAGATGTCTTTGTCTCCCCACTCCAAGCTCTATTTCCTTGTCCCAGATTTTCTGCTGAGCCCTGTCAGGATTCTCCCTCCCTGTGATGGTCGTGGAAACTCTTTCAAGGTAGTAAGCTGGAGCAATTGTAGGGTTCACCTTGTTTTCTGTCTTTCAGGGATCACTATTCTTTTTCGCTTATGTACTATGTCTTGAAAACCATTATTTCATATACTTGTCCATTTTTTGGGTTGTTTTAAGTGGGAAGGTAAATCCAGTCCTGCTATCCAATCTTGGCCAGCAGTGGAAGTCCTTGGGGAGTGTTTTAAACACCAACTTGCCTCATTAGTATTGTGACTAAGCCTGAAAGCCAAGTTACCTGTGACTCAGAAATAGACCTTCTCTCAAAAAAATATTCCAGTAATTTGTTACTTTTGAAAAATTTATTGATTTTAGAGAGTGAAAGGAAAGGAGAGAGAGAGAGAGGAAGGAGAGAGAGAAACATCTAAGTGAGAAACATTGGTTGGTTGCCTCCCATATTCTCCCTGACCAGGGATCGAACTGAAACCTAGGTAGATGCCCTCACTGGGAATCAAACCTGTGTGTGGAATGGTACGCCAACCAACGAAGCCACCCACCCAGGGCCAGTCATGTTACTTTTATCATTTGACATCCATGATTATACTGATATTTTTCTCCTTAATTACACCAGTTTTCTTTTTAGCAGGGTGCCATTTGAGGGGATTCTATTTTTAATTGGAAAGATATTACTGTGGCCATTCTGAGGAGAAATACTTTTTTTGAAAGAATATCAGTGTTTTGGTCCTATTTAATATGTGGGAGTCTATTCAGTGTTGTGGCCTGACTTGAAAGAGTCCACTTGTTAGATAGTGGCCAATTAGGCAGTGGTTTAACCTAGCCATAGATTTGTTTGACTTTGTCTTTCTTTGATATTTCTTTCTGTTTCTGAGAAGATAACATAATTTTATGATATGTTTGTACTGTTAGAATAATGTAAGAGTACGAGCATCGAAGTGGGACTCAGGAGAGTTTGTTTCTACACTCATTTCTGCTACTAATTAACCATATAACCTTGGGCAGTTCACTGGACTTCTCCAGGTTTCATGTTCTTAATCTGTAAAATGAGGCTGACCACTAATTTCTAATATCCTTGCCAGTGCAAACGTCTTATGACATGTCAATAGCTTTTTGGGTCCATGGTTCAGAGTACAGATTTTGAAGAAAAATATACAACAAAAAATGTAAGTATTTTGACATGGCCATGAACATTCACTAATTTCTTGGATGAAGATGAAGATGATGGTCATTTGAAGCTGTGAGATAAACTGAGTGATAACAACAAATAAACTAACCAACAAACAAAACCTATTCATCAAAATCAAGTTCCTTGTTAGATATGTAATAAAAAGACTAACTGGAATCAGCAAACTAGTGTCATAAAATTTTTTTGTTTCATATACATTTGGATGCCAGAACTCACATGCAAGTTGTTCACCTATTGGTGTTACCGACATGGGCCAGGATCCCTTCCTTTTTAAAAAGCTTTTTTTTTTTTTGAGGTGAAACTTACCTATAATGAAGTGTGTAAAGCACACTATTCTTATATATACAGCTTCAAAAACTTTTACGTATGTACACACCCCTATGAACATTTTTATCACCTCACAAAGTTTCCTTTTGCTTCTTTCCATTTTTTTGTTCTCCCCTCCCCCACCCCATCAGAGGTGCACCTCTGATTTCTATCCCTGTTAATGTTGAACTTTATATGAATGTAATCATCCAGTGCACACTCTTTTGGGTCAGTCTTTGTTCACTGAACGTAATCCATGATGCTGTATGTATTGGCAGTATGGTTTTTTAAATTGTTGTTTAGTTTTCCATTGTCGGAATATACCACAGTTCATTTATATGTTTACCTGTTGGTGGACATTTGAGTTGTTTCCGGTTTTGGGCTATTATGGTTATGAACATTCTTTTACATGTCTTTTGGTGAACATACCCTGGGTGTATACCCAGGAGAGTAATTGCCATAGGGAGGGTATATGTTCAGCTTTAGTAAATACTGTCATGACCTGATTTGAGATCTTAAGTAGTTTTGGAATTTTCATTTGCTGAGAGAAAAGAATACTTTTTAAAGAATCACAGAATCAGAGGATGGAAAGTGGGTCCTAAAAAGGAGATGTCCAGAGTGATTTAGTTTAGACTCACTGTTTGCTGGGTTGTCAGATAGGTTGGAGGTCCAGGCCAGACAAGCAGGAAACTCAAATTTGGGGAGAATGTGGGCTTGGATCTCTTGAGGGGACACAGGAAATAAGTGAGGCTTATTTCTAATGTGGGCCAAAATAATGATTTTATTTAGACTCTTTGAGAGCTGTTTTGCTAAATGATGACAGATGGTAAGTAGACAAAATTAGAAGCATCAGTCTCAAGGGTTAAAGTGATCAATTAAAATTTAGAAACTGGTTAGTCTTTCCAAACCATTTTTCCTTGATTATTGTATCAGATGAGTTGGCTTATAGCTGATGCTATACCAAATTCAACTAGAAATTAGGTCTAAGATTTACTATATCTAAAAAGAGACCCCAAGGGTTATAACACACAAAACGTTGCTTGCATAATTCTTTCTCTTCTGTAAATACCACTAGAATCAGAGAGGAGAAATTCCCTAGGGAATTCTATCTGTTTTCAGTTGCTACTGATCATAAGTCCTGGTTTCCTCACGGTCCCTCTCTATTTTCCTCTACCTGCAGCTCTCAAAGCAAAAGCCCAGGGCAAGGACGGATTCCTGGGCAGTCTAGAGTTTGCACCTGGTGCATCCAGGAGGCAGGTAACTCACCGTAAAGGAAGGGATAGGAGCTTGATATAAGGTGGTTTTACAAAGAGAAAGATAGCTTCTTTCCCCCTCAGATTTGTGGCACACAACGGCAGAAATACATGGATAAATGTGCAAAATTGTTTTGGGAAATATTCTTAGGTAGCAAATTTGCCTGGTGACAGATTTTTTCTAAAGTGATTTCTGAGAAACACTGTTTCTTGTTTTTTATCTCAAATGCTGACAGATGGTCTATGAAAAAACATCGTTTTATTGCCAAATGTTTGTGCATCTTGGTGTTAATCAGGTGCATTTACTGCAGAGCTTCTCAGAGCCTTGCTATGCTGATATGCATGTGGTTCTCCAAGAGGGGTGCACAGTATGAGGCCTTTCTCAATCTTTTGAAACTATAGGACCACGTTTACTTGGAGCACCTCTGGGGGTTGGCACTCCACAGAATAGATTTAAGAAGTGCTGTGTCAGAGATATATGAACATGTAGACTTTAGATTGTTTTCTAGAACACTCCACTAAAAGCCTTTCAAGTCAGGACCCAGGAAATTAATTCCTCCCCCCCCTTATTTACTTTTCTAATTTTCTTTTTAAATCATTCTTTGAGTCCTTGCCAAACAGAAATTCTGAATCAAGCACTTGACTTGAACCATGGCTGCGAAAGGGAAGTAAGATAAGTTATTTGTTTGGTTGGGGTCTCAGTTTATTCATCTGTGAAGCGAGAAGGTTAAATAATCACCGCTAATATCTCTTCCAGCTCTTTGGTACTATGCTTTTTTGATTCATAAAGCACAATCCCTGGCCCCAAGGTGCTAACTGTCCAGCTTGGGGTACAAGGCTAATGCAAATGACATAATAGTTAGCAATTCAAAATGGCACATTTCTGTGCAAAATTGTGTGATGCAGATTAGAGGGGCTCTCCAAGTGCAGAGAGGGAAAACCAATGAGGCTGGAACACTGCTAGCTCTCTATGTTTTTTCTTGCTGCATTAGGCACTCAACAGAGCCCTTAAAACAATCAGTAATGAGAATGTATTTGGCTATGGAGGTATAAAATGCAGTTACTACGTGGAAAGACTTTGTTCCATATCTAGTTAAGCTCACTTAATAACAGTGCAGAGGTTAATTTCAATGTGAGATTAATGAAAACACCTCTGTCAATGTAAGCATTTAATACTTATTAAACTAATCATTAGGTCACTAATGCCTTTGGCAGAACTTGAAGACTTAAACCAGCGATTTTTAACCAGTGTGCCCCAAGACTTCTTAAACCATGCAATACCTGACTATTTAGTCAGGGGCACTGACCTCTTTTCCCTTAGATTCTCAAATAAAAATGACAACAGCCAACACAACAATAGCCATCTTCTGTGAATGAATGAAAATTATACCTTTTTTTTTTTTGGTCAGATTGGCAAAAAATATGTATTTTTGGTGTGCCGCAGAACTTTAGTAATTAGTTTATGTGTGCCATGAGATGAAAAATGTTGAAAATCACTGACTTAAACCAAAAGATATTTTAGGCTGAAGGCATAAATAGGATGTTAGAATATTAGAACAAAAGAGTCTTAAGGCATCATCCAGGTGAGTGGTCAGCAAACTTTTCTGTAAAGGGCCAGACAGAAAATATTTTAGGCTTTGCAGGCCATTAGATCACTGATGCAACTACACAACTCTGCTCTTGTAGTACAAAAGCAGCCATAGATAATATGCAATATGTAATAACTGGGCATGGTTGTATTCCAATAAAACTTTATAGACAAAAATAAGAGGCTGGCTGGATTTGGCCTGTGAGTTATAATTGTGAAACCTTAATCTAGATGAAGACCAGAGTAGTAAAGGGGTTTGATCAAGATCATATAGCACTGTGGACTGAATTGTGTGCCCCTCCCCCCAAATTCATATGTTGAAGCCCTAATCCCAATGTGACTGCATTTGGAGATAGGGCCTACAAGAGGTACTTAAGGTTAAATGAGGTCATAGGGTGGGGCCCTATGTTTAGGTCTTCCAATGGCACTCCAAGCAGCTTTGGGTAGGAGAATAATGAACATATTGGCTTAAGTTTGAAAAGGAAAGTGCATAATTTTTTTCCATTTCACCTTTTTATACTTTTGTTCAATATACAGATTACTAGATTAAAGAATGAGATCTTTATTTTGGAAAGCCAAGGCTCTGAGTAGAATATAAAATAAAATCTGTTTTTTAAAATTTATCTTTATTGTTGACAGTATTACATGTCTCCTTGGTTTTTCCCCACTGACCCCTTCCTCTTTGCCTCTCCCCCAGGACTTCACCACACTATTGTCTGTGTCCATGGGTTATGCATATAAGTTCTTTGGTTACTCTCTCCCCACCCAACTCCCCACCCCCACCTTCCTTCTGAGATTTGTCAGTCTGTTCCATGCTTCTATGTCTCTGGATACATTTTGTTCATCAGTTAATTTTGTTTATTAGACTTCACATATGAGTGAGATCATGTGATACTTTTCTCTGACTGGTTTATTTCACTTAGCATAATACTCTCCAGGTCCTTCCATGGTGTCTCAAAAGGTAAGAGATTCTTCTTTTATACAGCTGCATAGTATTCCATGGTGTAAGTGTAGGATATAAAATAAAATTTGTTAGGAGATTGGAGAAATGCATAGATAAAATTTGGGATTTAGACCACATTTCTTAACCCTGCCCCCTTCTCCTTTGGGGAATTAATCTCTCCCTTTCCTGGCAACTTCTATTACTCATGTGCTTCTCACACCTTGTCTGTTACTACATGTCTGTTTTCATCTCTAAAACTTCTGGAATGTAAGGTCACATTTTGTTACTTTACGTTAACCACAGCACCTAGCTTGTGGCATGTGTTGTGAGTGAATGGAATTGAGTAATCATGGGTGTTATAGCTCATTTACCCAGTTAACAAATATTTGTTGAGTATCTCTATTAGGTGTCCAGTTCTGTATTAGATGCTGAAAGTAATGGTGAACTAAGAATACACTACTTTTGCCCTTGCAGAGGTCATTACATCCAATAATGTAATCATTCAATTTAACATACATTTATAAATTTTGATAAATGATTCAAAGGAAAGGTAAGGTACAGATGTAATGAAGTCATAAAACACGGAAACCCAAGAAAGCTTTTCTAAGGCAATGATGTTTGTGAAGAGATCTAAAAAAGGAGTAGGCATTAATCAGGTGAAGGAAAGATGTGGACTGGAAGAACATGGGCAGAGACCTAGAGAGGAAAGAAAGCGTGATGCATTTGAGAAATTGATAGGAGCCAGGATGGCTGGAGCACAGATATGCAAAATGAGTCTGGAGAGAATGACAAAGGCTTGGCCATTCAGAACCTTGTATCCTGGATTAGTGGTTGTCCTAAGCATATTTAGAAGCCATTAAAGAGCCGTAAGCATATTTAAGATCATTCAGGCTGCAGTGTATTGTGGGAGAACCAAGGTGACCGTGAGAAGGCCAGTTCAGACTTGCTTGCTGTAAAACGCTAGTTTGAATTAAAGATCTCAGTGGTGGTTGAACTGGACAGAAGCAGATGGAATTGAGAGACTCTTAGGAGCACTTGGTGAAAACTGAACATAGGGGTGAGAGAGTGCAAGGTGTTGGACAATTCCCAAATACCTGGCTTGTAACACTGGAGAGATGAGGGTGTTGTTCCTTGGATGGCAGCAGTAGAAGAGAGCTGGGCTTCAGAGGACAGGTGGGTGTGGGTTGTGGTTGACTTTGAGGCACTCATGGAGATGTTGGATAGACAGTTGGCTATGTAGACCTCGATTAGGCTCTGCATTAGCCTCAGTTAAAACTTGTGAAGTCTTCAAAAGGAAAAGGGAAAGCAAAAGTATTTGGATGAAAATGAGTATAGAAAGAGTGACTTGCTTGCCTCTGATTCATGATCGTGGGGAGTACCTTGGAGCTGAGTCTGATAGGAAATCCCAGCACTGGGGTTGGCTTGAAGCAAAATGATGTAGGTGAGGATTCTTCAATGCCCCTCATATCAAAGGAGAAATCATCTTCCTAAAGTCCTACAGAACAGATGGTAACTTTTTCAGGCATTTTCCTATCCAATGAAATCTGAACTTCCTTCTTATAAGATCTTGCATGGTTTGGCCTCGGTCTGCCTCTCCAATGTCATCTGGCACTCCTTGCCCTAGACTCTAGCCACGCAGGCCCCCTGCTTGTTCCTCTCACAAACCAAACTTGCTCTTTCTCAGTTCTTTTGAACTTGCACTTCTCTTGGTGTGCTCCTCCCTTGTCTTTTAATGGCAGCTTCTTTTCTGAATGAGGCATAAACTTCATCTCCTCCTCTGTGGAGCCTTCCCTGTTCATCCATCACTTTCTTCCATTACCCTGTTTTATTTTCTTCATTGATCTTACACTAGCTGAAACTGGGTTCATGCATTTACCTTGTTTTCCCCTATCTAATGGACGTTTTATGAGAACAGGAGCTGGGTCTGCCTTGTTCAGTGCCTTACCACCAGTACCTATTACAATGCCTGTTGAATGTGGAGGTGCTCAATAAGCTTCTATTGAGTGAGTGTGTTCTTTCAGGCTTTGGGGAAATACAGATAAATGTTGAGGAAGAATCTAAATTTCAATGGCTGTGAGTGTCAGACTTCAGAGAAATGTTGATGCTTAGAGAAGAGTAGGGTGTGGGGACAAGTTCTGTGCAGAGATACTGAGGCCAAATAGTTCTGAAAAGTCCAGTAGGAGCATCCTTAACCCTCCTCAACTTAATTGAGCTGCTATATTAAACCAAACTCTGCTACCCTATGTAAAACACACTCACAGATGCCTCCGTCACCTTGCACACCACAGCTGGAGGCTAATGTCTAATATACCTGGGTATTGCGATGCCAACTGGTAAGTTGTGTATAGAAACAATATAAGTTTCTTCTTTGAGAAATAAAATATAAAATCAGAGGCATCAGTCTCCTTTAAGAAATAAATCATCTTTAATTAAAGGAAAACTAGTAAACAATCTACTTGGACCTAAAATTGATTAGTTTCTCTGTGCTATTAAATTGGATTTATGATCTAATAAACCAAATGAAGAACTTTGGATAGCTGAACAAAATCAATCAATATGAAGATTTTCAAGAAAGATTAAAATTTGATTATACTCTCTTCTCTACCATAAGGAACAGATTTCTTCACTGGATTTTTCTTCCATGCCATATCAAGAGATAAGGACTGTCTTGCTGTCAAATTATCTTTTTAAAAGACTAAACTTCTATGTTTCCAAAGCCTATTTTAATCATTGCAGAACAGAAATCATAAAACGCGGCCAGAGTAGGAGATAATTACAGGTAGTAAATTTTATTTACTTCAATCAATTCAGATACAACTGAACCTAAAATGAACTTTCTAGCAACAGTGTAGAGAATTAAACAAACAAAAAACCCAAACAAAATAAAACAAAGTTATAATCTGAAATCTTAATAACATCAGTAAGTGACAGCCTACTGCACTTGTCCCTAGTGTCAGCCAAGGTCGTCTCCAGGATCATACCCCAGATGCTACTTGGAAGTTCCTGCCAATGTTTGCCCCCTTTGACCCTCTAACTCATCTTTTTATATGCTTCAACCCACTACTAATCCTCTTATGATTGAGATATTCTGTAATGAAAACCATCATTTTTCTGAATATAAAAGTTACATGTGTGTATTAGAAAAAATACAGGAAAATGTAAAGAAGATAAAAATCCTTGTATCATATCATCAATTAAAAAAAAGGTTACCATTTTGGGGTATTTTTACCCAAGCTAAATTGTTTTACTTTTAGAAAATTTGTCTTATAATGTATTATTTCCTGATTTTTTCCCAACTAGATATTATATCATGAACATTTCCCCACGACATAAAATAATTTTTTCTTTTTTGTGAAAATAATTTTTCATAAAATAAAACAAAAATATTTTTCATAAAAATAGATATTCCATTGTATAGATCATCATTCTCTACTTTTAGACATGGGTTGTTTCCAATCTCTTCCCTCCCTCCCTCCCTCCCTCCCTCCCTCCCTCCCTCCCTCCCTCCCTCCCCCCTACCCTCCTTCCCTCCCTCCCACCCTCCTTCCCTCCCTCCCTCTTACCCTCCTTTCCTCCCTTCCTTCCTTGCATTTTGTAAACCTCAATTCATCTGTTATTTGTTTTCAAGGTGTCAGATTGAATTATACATTTAAACCATAACTTGATACTCTTTAGTAACATACCACATTTAATTAAAAGTAATTTATTAATTAAGTAATCATGAAAAATTGAAAAAATGTAGAGCCGGTGGGAGATACTTGAGTATTGCCAAATTCCAAGCTTTCCTTTTCAGTAAAGGTAAGATTCGGTTTCAGGACAGACATTACACAGAGAATGGTTTCACTGTCATATAGACTAGTTTTCCTTCAGTCTACACACTGCTTCTTGCTGTCTCACGGACAATGAGATGCATTTACAGAGCCTTCTTTGTGACTTCAAAGTTGAGTTGCATTGCTCTCGGCATTTGTCTTCTTTCCTGATGAGTTTCTGCTCCGCCCCGCTAGCCAGGTGATTCGGTTCCTTTGACATGCTATGTTCTGCACCCGTTCCTGTGGCCCTTGCAGTCCTTTGCTTCCTTGTATTCTTTGTCACGCAGCTGTTTTTGTCAGGAATCCTTCAAGACCATAAGCAATACTTCTTTTCTCGTATCAGGCAGACAGTGTGGCATCTGGCCCAAGGCCTGCTAGCTCCTCTCAACCAAATAGATCCTGGGTGTGTTCGACTGCAGCCTGCTTCACTCTCCTAGATAGGTGAGTTGTTTCCCACTGAATTTATTGGCTAATTCTCTTGGAGATCCATGTTGTTTTAGTCTCTTGGAGATCCATATTGTTTTAGTTACAGAGATGAGCAAAAAATGTTGCTGTGGTAGAGAAGGTCATTACAGTAACAACAGAGATGTCTTTGAGTAGAAAATACATGAAAGGAGCATGTAAGGTCCTGGACTCCAGGTTTAGGATGAAGCCAGAAGAAATCCTCAGGGGTCTGTCATGACTATCTTTTCTTCCATGTTCAGAAAGATCTTTACCTCCTTTCCAGGGAAAGCTGCATTCTTCGGAGAGGTTGCTACAATAACAGAGGCAGAAGGTGCCATGTGGAACAAAATAGTGGGTCTGGGCAGTGAATGTCCTCAGTGCATTTGTGGCCTGGATGGAGATGTGGGCAGCTGTGGTGCTAAGAAGGTGGCTTCTAATTTTTTTTATCAATAATTTTTATGAACATCTTCATTAGCTTAGAGTTCTAGAAGTATTTAGGAAGACATAAATGCTCAATCTGCTTTTTATATGAAAACTCAGCTTCTTTTTCTGTTTCTTTTTTTAAACCATGTTGGCAGAAGTTATGTCAGTCCTTAGGCAGAGCCTTGGAGAGGCCAGGCCAGTGGCTAGAGCGCACAGAGCCCGTGAAGACGCCTTGGGGTCCAGGCTGCTTCCCCTCGTCAGCAGTGACACGCTAGGCTGAGGGGTCTGCTTGTAGTTGATGTTTCCCTTTAGAAAACATCCTTTTCTGCTCAGGATTTCAGGTTTCATGTTTCATGTGGCTGCAAGTTCAACAAAAGGCAGTGTAATCAGAATGGAAACAGGTACTTGGGGGCAGCAGGAGTAAAGTGTGTACAATTACAGGTGGTGGCATCCTCACAAGATTGATTTTGTATATTGATGGAAGACCTTGCTGACCATGTTATTATTCATAGAAACAATTTTAGGTAGTTAATTATTTATTGCATTTTTTTCTCCCCAGTAGATGTAATGGGACAAGAGTCTTTATACAAGGACTATACAAATGTTGTCCTTCAACCTCATACAATGGAAGGCACTTTTGCCAGTTAAAGATAATTGCTATCATTAAATATTGATAGAGCATTAAAAAAATTTCTAGAAGTAAAAATGAAAGGACCAACTCTGGGAAGTAAAATCAATGTGCCCTGGACCTTTCATCCAATGAGCACCAGGCCTCAAGGAGGCAGAACATTATCTAGAAGGAGGATGCCTTCCTCTTTGTTTTTCAATAATAGACCTTCCAGGTGCTAATTATTGCCTGAGATGCGAGAGAAAGGAGATATTTTTCAAGACAGAAATGAAGAAAGAACTAGCACTTTAAAATATCCAGCTGGAGTCTAATGGTGTGCGTGCTCTAACAGGGTTTGCTGCCCAGAAGGTGTGGAGGGAACGTGGAAGGCAGTTTCTGCAATAGGAGCAAAGCAAATTAGAAGTTAAAATTCTCTGACATTACTACCTATAGTGGTCTCAGGTTTGAATGACTAAATTAGACACAGTGGCAGGCCCTGGACAGACGAAAGCAAAGGAAATTGTGAGCGGGAGGCAACCTTGACTATGGCAGTGGAAGGAACAGAGAAGTCAAATCACAGGGCCTCCTCCTGCAGGGCCTTGGCCTGCCTGGCAAAAGGCACACCTCTGCCCTCTTCCTCCTGTCCCAGGTTAATCGGAATGGCTTTTATTTTTATAAAAATAAAATAAATTTATTTATTCACTTCTCCACAAAAGGATTTGAAGGGGTTAATGGAACATCAAAGGTGAGCTTGAATGAAGGGAAATCACTTATAAAAGGGTAGTGTGGAGTCTCAAGCAGGAGATTGTGCATGTGGAGCAAGGGGGGGGACTGGTTTGCCTGCTTGCCTTGGTGAGAACATACTGTAGTGGCGGTGGGGAGCTGTCTAACAGGTGATTGCTGTGTGTGTGTGTGTGTGTGTGTGTGTGTGTGTGTGTGTGTGTGTGTGTGTGTATGTATGTATGTAGGGGCAGGTCAGTCTGCAGCCACTGTTGGAAGCTCCAGAGATTTGGAGGAGAGGGTAATTTAAAGGAATCCCTTAACATTTAGACAACCCTGAGCCCCCAAATCTGGTTATGAATGTTTTAGGCATGAATGGAGGAGCCCTTTGGCACCAGCAGATGGAACCACACATGCACACACTTCTTCCTCCCTCTGAATGTGTTTTAAAGTCAGTATAGCCTTTGGACCCCATGGCCAGATATCTGGGAATGCCTGTGTTTCCATTGATTTTGACAGGGCAATGTTGGAATTTGGGGGGCCTCTTTTTCCAGCTCTCAAAAGTTTCCCAGGTTCATCTTGATGAGATGAGACCCAGTAGAAAGAAGAGAATCTTATGCTGAGATTGACAAAAACCCCAAACGTTTGAAATAAATTGAATATTTTAGAATTGGATGGCAGCAAAGGAGAGCTTAGGATTGTAGGTAGTGGTATGATAAATTCACTTCCTCACACAGATGTGCAAAGCAAATGGAGTTTCCTAAAATGGATGTGATTTTCCTCACCTGGGTGGTGGTAGTTGGGGGAGATGGGGAAACTAACTTTAGTTCTCAATTTATACAACCCCAATACCTTCCGGTGTGAATAATCTCCCTAGATGGTTCAGTCCTCTTTGGTAAATGTTTAGTCTTATAGATTCCCACCCCCTTCTAAGGTGGTGCCTGGGTAGGTCAGGGTATGGGGCATGTGTAACCTCATGTTAACAGGGAGAGATGAGCGTTTTAGGCCCATGGAGTGTCTTTTGGCTCCTCACTGGCTTTCACTGTGCTGGGGCTGATCTAGTCTGTTCCCTGTCCTGATATTGGAGATGGCCTATCTGGTCACTTGGAGGTCAGGCCTGCAATATGAAGTTCATGCTTTTGCCTTTCATTGTGAAGTCCTTGAACGCTCCAACCATTTTGTCCTGATTGCAATTCTTCACAGGCCCCCTCGGGTCTCTGAACCCCTGCTCCAGAGCAGGGGGGAGGTCCTAGATCTCTTGCATGCCTTGCCCAGGCCTTGGAAAGCCAGGAGCACTGCCAGGGCTCCTCTGGTTAGTCTCCTTCCTCTACCAGGGCAGCACTTTTGTTCCCATGCTACTGAGGATGATGCTGGCCTGAACCTCCCAGGCTTCCCAAGCTATGCCCAGGGAAACACACTAAGCACACACCTTAACGAAAGCCCTAGTGCTTCCCCATATCTGCCTGTCCAGATGTTTCTATCATGCTTCCTACTTCCAGAGTTCCACTTCAAAGGGAACAAGTGAAGTCCTGATCTCATCTCCCCACATTCCACTGGAATTTGGAAGTAGATGGCCACCCATTTTCTCTGCCTGTCTGGTAGGCCTCCCTCAGCAGCATGTTCCCTCTCTCTTGTGGTGGCCTTGACTTTCCCTTCCCCATATGATATAACAATGGAATGGCTGGCCGCCAAGGAACATGAACCACACATCAGCAATAGTTTCACAAATATTCCCCCAATTACGTGTGTGTATCAGGAGACAGTGGTGCGCCGCCTTTGTCCTTACAATTGGTGTAGGATTCTTCTGTTGTAATAATTGTTGGAGAAAGGAAGAGGAGTGATGATTGATCCAATACTATTTATGGTTTACTATTTAAACATTAAAATCATGAATGTGGGAACTGGAAACCTTTGCCTTTGCAAATTGAGCATCTAGTTTTTGTGTCAGAACCTAGTATTAACACTCCTTGTTTTCAGGACTTGAGATGCTGCAAAGGTCCTGAAAAAAATTGAAATTTGGATGGAAATGTTCATGCTTGGTTTCAACACATTCACAGAACATTCACAGGAAATAATTGCAAGTTCACACAATATGCTCCCTGGGTGTGATTCAGGTAAGCTCTCAAGTGCACAGAATGGAGGCTCTCAGCCATTTATGCAAAGAAACATTATAATAATGATGAAAGGATCCCAGTGTGATTGAGGGGAGTGGAAAATAATGAAATATTGAGGCACAGGTTTTTATCTTTTTTTTTGGGACCAAAAGCTACTGGGTACCCACCAGTGGATTTGAACTTCTGTTGAGAAGTGCTCTTAGGGTTTTAAGGATTTGAGTCATGTTAGTTTTGTCTGCTGAATCCTGGTTATAATAAAATTTCATTCTGTGGGGGAATAATAGGAGGCAGGAACAATGAAAGAGCACAGAGTGGGGCTTACTCTTTAGAAGAAAAAAAAGTGCTAAAGATTTGAGACTTTACTCTTGCCGAATGGGAAAGAAAGTGTCTTTATGTAGCCAGTCTTGTCTCCCAAGAGCGCTGAGTACTGAGACTTGACCCAAGCACTGTGAGGACCGAATGGGAAAATGCAAGAGAGACCCTCACCTTAAGATTCATATATGCTATTTTGGAAGGTAGAACATGCTAATGTGGAAGGACAACTTCGCAAAACTAAACACAAAACACAAATTAAGGTGCACCCAGCCTAGGAAAGAGAAACCTGAAAACCTGAACCCGGAAGACTAAAATCGTAAAGTATAAAGAACAGCTATATGTATAACTGATGAACAAATATAGGATAAGTTAAAGATATAATTATGCAGTCCAATTTAACAATAATTATAGCTCACATCTACGTTGCAGTTGCCAGTTTTCAGAGCATTTTCACTATTCTTGACTTGCCCTTTTTTTTTCTTTCTGGGAGGCTAATAGGCAATTATTAGAATTTCATACAATTACTACACTATAGAATCACCTCCACTGTTTCCACCACTAGAACAGTGCCTAACACGTAGTGGGCTCTCAGTTCTTTTTAACTGCTTGGAACAATATTTATCATCTCACACAATTTCTGTGCGAGATGCCTCATGACAGCAGCTAGCTTTGTCCCGGGTGAGCAGTCCAAAAGAGAGCAATGATTATTTGTTGAATAAATAAATCATGGAATTTAAAAGAACCTCAGATGCATTCTGGATCCTCCTTCAACTCAGGATGGTCCCTTTACTGATGATGTGTAAACGTTTCCAGTGATGGTGAGCTCATGGCCTCATGAAGTGTCTATCCCATTGTCAATAATGAAATCAGCTACTTCTCGTTGGATGTTGTCCTAGGTGATCTTCCCACCACACTGTGCTCCCCTTGTCAAATACCTCTAATTATTAGAAAGCTCTTTTTTACTTTGAATTGCAATCTGTCTCTTACCACCTTCCTCTAATGGTATTAATTTTGTTCTCCTAAGCTTTAGATGGGGGGACTCCATCAGGACACTTTTGAGAAAAATTAAAACAGTTTTGAGAGTGAAAAGGAGTAAAAGGAGCTACAAATAACTAAATGCATACTTTTTGAAGTATTTTCTGATAGGCAAATAGAGTTTTTCTTTTGATTTTATACCAACTTTATTACATTTTTTTTCAAGTTCAGTTTCTCTAATCATGCATATAAATACATTTGTAACATGTTACCATTCTATTTCTATGTTTATTGGTAAAATATTGCAATTTATCTGGACATAATTATGAATTATGTCTGTACCATAACAAATTCCAAGTCATTTCTGCTCCATAAATTATATGTGTATGTTTTCTGTTTGTTTTTTTGCCACTAGAAATTACATTAGACTTACAGAACAGCCATTGACACAGCTGGATTAGAATACATGGACTTGAATAAAGGTTTTCTTTTCAGCTGTTCTCTTCATGGCTTCCTTAATTTGGTGAGAATATTGCTTTGACCATGACACTATATTACAAAAATTATATTTCCACCATAGAAATTTTAATTTTCACTTTTGAACTTTTTTCATGAGGTGGATAGAAATATTGAAAATATTGGGATAATTATTGGAATTAACTGATTTTCTCTTTGAAACTTCAGTGATGACACATATAATATGGACACTTTTTAACTGTGAAGGTTTTCTCCTTGCAGAGTCAATCCATATAGCTTTCTCTGTAATTTTGGTATATTCACAGAAACATTTGAAATATAAAATAAGTGAAATTAGTTTAGAAGAAGAGTCATTTGATCTAACTTAGAAATTATGCCTTACAGAGTGATATGTAAATACATCTTCTGCAGCTGAAAGAGTTAAATTTTTATCTTTGGGCACAGGCGTCTGACACTTTTCAGAGATTTGTATCTTCAGGTTTTCATGTGGTCAGTGATATCACTCTATCCCCATGGTGGATGGTAAATCTGAACATTCTTGAGAAACAGAAATCCAGCATTTATTATTTTATTATTAAGCACTTTAAAAAATTATTGCTGCCAAATGTTTATTACAAAAAGAAAAAGCATTACCAAATAATAAAATTCCATACAATGAATGACAAAGTCACTTTAGTAAGAGGGTTCAGACAGCTTTCCATATTGCTCTCTATGGCAGAACTGTCCAGACTCTACTTCTGATTTCAACCACATTTTCCACACATGGGTGAACTGGGGACCTGGCCCCTTTGTGCACTAGCCTCCTGGACTCGTCTACCTGGCTCTTTCACCAAGTCTGCAGAGGGAGCAACGCGAATGTGTCTCCTACACCTGAGATGGGAAGGTGGTTTTTCTAAATGTTTGCATATGAGTATCTTTTGCTATATGGGCAAGTGAGCACCCTACATGCTGTTCTTGAAAGGGAAATATTAGTCACGTTGCCTCTGGAAAGGGTTGGAATAGAGAGATGGGTCAGCCCTGGCCAGTGTGGCTCAGTGGTTGGAGCACTGGCCCGCGGACTGAAAGGAATGGCCTTTGATTGCGGCCAAAGGCGCGTCCCTCGGTTACAGGCTCCATCCAGCCCTGGTTGGCCGCTGTGGCAGGCAACCAGTTGGCGTGTCTCTCTCACATCAATGTTTGTCTCTCTCTCTCCCCCTTCCACTCTCTCTGAAAAGCAATGGAAACAATATCCTCAGGTGAGGTTTAAAAAAATAAAAGACGAAAAAAAAAGAGTTGGGTTATCCTCTTTTAGTTAGAAACCTCTTAAACTTAGATCTCTGTCCACCACATATGGGTGTCACACAAAGCTAAATGAGAATTATAGTAGAAGCTGGAAGTACAAAGTGGAAGTCTACCCAACCCACGCTGAGTTATCTTAAAGAAACTTTAATAAAAATACCTCCAATGGGACGAATGCTAAACTGGCCCGGAGCCAACAGACAGAAGCCGGGGCTGTCCCAGGGAAATAAGAGCTACGGTCCCTCTAGTTAAGGAGGAATGACTGTTTTCTTCTCCATGTCTTAGCCCTGTACGTGTTTGAACCTCACTTCTCTGCCCCAAGCTGACCTGCCCCCTAAGCTAAGCTTCCTCATTTCCTTCCTTTGTCCATCATATGAAAGGAATCCCTGTATTGTCTTCTCCTTCGGGGAGATGTGGGTCTATTCAAAGTCCTTCATGTTTGATGAGCTGCTCAACCAGTTGTTTCTACGTATGTAGATCAGCTCCTCTGGCTCTGCAGTTGGATGTGATGGGCTATGTAGAATTTAAGGACAAGATGGGCAACCCTTTAATGCTCCCAATGCTGCCTGGAGAACAGACGTATCCCCCCCCCCAGCTCAGCCCTGTTCATTTCACTTCTCTCCTGTCCCCTCTTCTCTGCCAGTCTCCTCCATGCCACTTCAGGAGCTCTACTGTGCATCTGGGCCTGTCCCAAGTTATCTAAAAGCTGGTAGGGGGGAAGATGAGTCATCTTCCTGTATCTCATCACTATGGTCTAGCTCACCTCCACTCTTCCTCTAACCTAAGGAAATTCTACAAAACTCGTGGGTACATAACCTGTTACTGTAAACAAGCATCTTTATAATGGCAGAGAGAGAAGAGGCACACACTATCCTGAGACAGAATTGGAATTATTTCTTAGACTTTGTTTATTGCTTATTTCCACAAAGCATGCTATGTATTCCCATAGGACTGCTGGTCCCTCTTTAATTTAGATGCCTGTTATAAACCATCAGGCATGTGGAACACCCTGTCTACTCTCTTGCTAGAGATGTTTCCCTAAATCTCCTTTCCTGATTGCATCTGTGCTTAGGCAGAGGGTGAAAACTTTGGAGGGAGATATTATAGAGGGGAGTACAAGACTGGACAACTTTACAGAGTGATCAGACAGTCAGAGCAGATGACTTTAGATGGTAATGTGATACCTGTCCCATAAAAATGGTGCAGAGTTTAGATTTGCAAATAGAATCACAGAATGCTATTTGCTGGTCAGAATCTCTGAAATCATATGTTTCCAACCGCTTCATTTTATAGGAGAGAAATCGGAAGTTCAGGGAGGTGTCAGTCCGGGAGTATAGTAAGGGTCTCTTGACTCCGTTTTTCACAGTGTCTTCTTATTAATGTTGGAAAGAACATTGGTCTGTGAGTCAGGAAATTTGTGTTCTAGTACCAATTCTGCCATCAAATATCTGTGTAATTTTAGGAAGTCAATTTCCCTCTCTAAGCATCAGTATTTGTATCTATCAATTGATACTGTCTAAGGTCTCTTCCATCTCTGAAGTTCTGTAGGGTTGCTTTTCTTCTAGCACTTTTTGAGAATTATGATGGGCTAGATCCTGTGCCAAACACATAATCATGTTTGACCTGTAAGTGATTCTGGGGTACATTCTGTTATTATCCCATTTTACAGGTGAGGAACATGGAGAACAGAGAGGTTAAGTAACTTGTTAGTAAGTGGTAAGTGGGAGAGTTTGGAACAGGACTCTAAAGCCCACCAATGAGTAGAAGATAAACGTATGTGGTCTGTGTGTGTGTGTGTGTGTGTGTGTGTGTGTGTGTGTACATAGGAAGGAGCTTCTGAATATGCAGTATTCATTGGGGCACTGGGAGGATGCCTAGAAATAAAGAGCTGAGTAACATTGCTTTGAGTTCCATAAGCAGATACAAGATATAGGTTTTTGGATAAATTTGTTGACCACTGATGCCAATTGAAGTCTGTGCAGATTATTGAAAATGAAATTATTTTTCTTATAGAGCAGCCAGGCACAGCTCTTAATTCATAGATCTCAAAGCACTTTCAAATCACTTCTGCTTCATAAAGTGCCTTTGTTCATTGTCACTTGCAATGACATTTCCCTGATTTCCTCCTCAAGTTAAAATATTTTTCTCTACTCTCATAAAAAAGAGGCTAAAAATAATAGACAATATAATAATAGGCAATTCATAATCAGAGAATTGATTTAAGGCCTATTATGACAGGAAAGCAAAAGTAAAATTTAATGCAATCTTTTGAATAACAATTTTTCCTCTTTGATTGCTCAACAAACTGATAGTTTGTCATTTTTAAAAGGGTTTATATTTTGCGTTGTAATTATGCTACATATAAGTGCCATATATTCTCTTCTGTGAGGAAATGTCTCAAATAGAACATGCCTGAGGCTTTCCATCTCCCAAGGAAAAATGCTTATAGCAGTACTTCTTGAAGTGCATCGTTCTTAAAAAATAGTAATTCTCAAACTTTGTTATTTTTATTGCAGAATAATTTACATACAGTAAAATTGATCTTAAGTCCAATGACTTCTGATAAATATGCTCACTGGTGTTATTGTTCAAACTGAGATATGAAATTTTATTATCCTCACAAGTTTGCACGTGCCCCTTTTTAGTCAAATCCTCCCACTTTTTTTGGTTGTTGTTGCCTATTTTTCAACTTCATGTAAATGGAATAATTAGCCCACATATTGTTTTGAGATTCACCTGTGTTTTTGCGTGTTTTCATAGTTTTCCCCTTTTTATTGCTGGATAATATTCCTATCCCACCATATGAGTATACCATACTTTGTTCATTCTCCTACCTGCTGGAGGATGTTTGGGTTGTCTTCAGTTTTTGAGGGTTATGAATAAAGGTGCTATGGACATTCATGTTCAAATGTTTGTGTGGATATATGTGTTCTGGGTATAAACCTAGGAGTGAAGTTGCTGGGTCATAGGGTACGTATGTGTTTAACAGTCCCCAAACTTTTGCATCCTGGTCCTACCTATAAAAAACAGTCTACAAGATTTGCTAACACTTCACCATAGGTATATAATACTATAATATTATAAATATATGCATATATTATATATATATTTGTGGTAGGATGTTCCTGATATCCAGGATCTGATTTACTCATTTTGGGAAAAGGTTGACTTTGATTTTGAGTCCACTCAGACATCTCTTTAGCTAGACAGCTGGTTACTTTTTGATTAATTGATTATTAATAAATTTACCAGTAACTTTAGAGTCTAAGAAATCTAAGTTTTAAGTGCTGGGAATACAAAAATATGTGATGTCTATTCTGCAAGAGCCCACAGTCAAGGGGGAAGACATACATGTAAACAAATCAGAATAGCATCTGGAAAATGCTGCCATGGCTAGTAGGTCAGTGGGGCATTTATCTCTATCTGTGGAGGTTGTGGAAGGCTTTACAGAGGAAGAAACATTTGAGCAGAGTCTTGAGGGATGTCTAGAAGTCCAATCGGTGGCAGGGATGTCAAACATTGCAAGGGGTTTGGCACATGAGGAAATGCACATTAGAATGACTTGCATGGATCTCAAAAGGTAGGCAAGAGTTGCATTATGAGAGATTCTGCAAGCTCTTTAGGTGCATGGTTATAGATATAGAGATTTTATCAAAGAAACACACTATCACAAATTACCGTTGGCTGCATTGGTAAAGAGAATCCCTTACAAATCTAGTCTTTTGAATAACAGCCACATCACTTTGGATTAACAAAGGTGTCAAGAGACTTTATGTTCTGTGGCCATGCTGGGGGCCCAAGAACCAGTGCCTCTGTTGGAGCCCTTGCTCTCCATGGGGACAATGCTGTTTATGTCTTTTCCTCCAAGGGGCTTTTTCCTACGCACATCCTTGGTATTATCCCTTAATGATGCTACTATCATTTTTCTTTCTCCCCTACATTCTCCAGAACAACAAAAACTCTAATCCTCTCATTGCCAAGGAACTAAGGAAAAACAAAATCTCTTCCAGACTATTTTCTTGTGCTCAGTTGCCAAATCTGGCCAACCTCCTGCCCTCTGGAGCTCCAGGAGGTGTGCCCATTGTCTAAGTTTACCAGGCCACTGGAGAAGTCGAAACTCTGCAGCAATTCACAGGGACTACCAAGACCAAACTCAGTTTAGGAGCAAAACTGCTACCCCAACCCCTATTGGATTTTTTTGGTGACAACTTTCTCCCTGCTTCTGCCCTGTCCCCAATGTTCCGGCTGCCAGTTTCAGAAAGAAAATGTGTTAAAGAGTGAGCTCTGAAGTGGGCATCATCCTTACTGCATTTCCCAGAGAGACTATTCTCTACAGCCTGAAATAAAGCCTGCGAACCCCCAGCAGGTCAGTGAGGCATAGATAATACTGACTTGCTCTGTCTTTCCAGAGCATCCAACAAGGGAAAGTAGCTCAAGTTGTGGTAGAAAGTATTAGGTTAACAACATATAGAGCCATGTGATTGTCTACCCCAGAGCATGTTAAAGTCATCTTCCCAAGGTAATCTTGGAGCTTAAAAATTTGAATGACAATAGCAGAACATTCATTTACTCATTCATTCATAAGATATTTTCTAAGCTTCTGTTGTATGTCACGTGTTTTTCTAAAAGTTGAGGGAACAGAAGTCAGTAGGATTTGATAATTGCCTTCATAGAGCTTTCAGTCTAGTTGGAAATGCATGTGCACACATATGTAATACATCAAAAGGTGTTGAGTCTTATTACAGAGTCATGTATAAGGTACCTGCAAGGGAGTCTGGGCAATATAGTACTTACTTCAGGTAGCCAAGAACCTAGGTAAAAATTGGGAGGCCTCACAGCAATCTCTGCCACATATACGTTATTTTATTTAATCCTTACAGTGACTAAGTCAGGTGGGCATTGTTGACCCAATTTCACGTACAAGGAAAGTAAACAGCAGAAAGTCTACACAGTTGGAGGTGCCAGAACCAGATCCCAGGTTGTCTGATTACTAATACTGTGTCTGTCCCAATATGTTACATTGCCCTTAATGTTTAGTACATACTTCACACATAGTAAGTACTCAGTAAATTACAGCTATTTCTTTGGATTATTTTAGGCTTCCTTTTAGTTCCCGGGGTCCCAGTTATCTGCACTGTGCACCCTTCCTAGTACCGCAGGATTTCTCTCCCAGGGAGAAGAGTCTACTTAAAATTTGAATTTCTTGGATCTACATTGCTTTCCAAAGTGAATCAAGCCAATGGTGTACGAAAGGCAATGGACACACCCAATTCTTTATAATTGGATGGGTTTTCTCATTTTGGTCTTGTTAGTCAATTCAGTGCAGTACAATTAAATCAGGAGAGAGGGGGCGTTCAGTTAAATGGCTTTTCTTCCAGCCTCCAGCCTCTCTCTTCTGCACTGGAACATTGTTGGATTGTTGGATAAGAAATTTCCTTTTTTTTTTTTTCCTGCCTGAGGTAGTCCATGTGCAGTGGCTTAATTGATTTGCATGAGTTCCATTTCTATGGGGCTAAAGGTTATGAGATTATATTAGAAAAGGGTTAATACAGGTGGTTGAATTATTGAATTAATTTACTGATTAACTCTTGTAAATCTGGCCCTAGAGGTGGCTCATAGCAATCGAGTGCTCTGTGAACTGTGCCATCTCCTTAGTTTGCTTTTAAAAATCACCTTGTCTTGTGCCTGAGAATGTACCATGGACACCAAATTAAATATTAATTTCTGCAATTCAAATGCATTGTCTTACACATGTTAATCTTCGCATAGCCAGTTAGATATTACCTGACTAAAAGCAAGGTCTTGGAGTCTATACATATTTAAAAAGCCATTTTATTATGGTCATAACATTTTTCTCACCATCAGATTTTCTCTCCTCTTTATTTCCCCTTTAGGTCTTACCAAAGAAAATACAAGTCCAGGGTGTTTTATACAAAAGATACCTAAGCATACAAACAGAATATCTATTTATTGAACTGAATAATTTATCTCTACATCTTCAAACACTTTGCAAAGAAGTGTATTATTTCCAAACTTCAAATAGTAAAATTACTTCTGAAAGCCTTGGTCACTGCTCTATGCAGAGACAGTGGGGAATGTGAAGACGAGAGCATGGTCTCTGTGAGAGCTGGTGGGGAGTGGTGCTGGGGACTTGGCCTTGGCACCAGCCTGTCTGCCTTTGAATTGCAGCTTTTCCACTTGTCAGCTATGTCCCTTAGGCAATTTACTTAACTTCTCTATGTCGCAAATTACTATAAATTAGGGCTGACAGTAACGCTAACTTTCTAGTAGGGTTTTGAGGGTTAAAATAAACATGTATTATATTTAGACAGTGTCTGACATGTGCTACATCAAGTGTAAGCTATAATTATTTGGCCTTTTTCTCTAGGGCATGATTTTTACTTGACATGAACATTGATAATAGACATAGAGCACCCCTAAGATGGTCTCAAAGATACACAACACCTCTCCAAATGGCCTGATTGCCGATTGGGCCATTTCTTTCTCAGGATGGCTCTGGGGTTATGTGAGTTGAGGCCAGGGTGCAGTTGTTAAGAGTGAGGCTTTTGGAGTAAAACAGGTTAGGGATTAAATCTTGGCTCTTCCACTTGTAAGCTGGGTGACCTTGACCAGGTCACTACCTCTTCTGAAGCAAGGCTTCTTTACCTGTAAGGATCATTGGGGGAAAGATTAAAAGAGGCAAAGTGTGGAAAGCACTGCACAGTACCTGGTCCATGTAAGTGCTCAATAAAATGTAGATTTTTATTGTTGTGACTAAGTCCTAGAGGGAGACAATCCAACAGCTCAGACTGAGAAGCATGGAACATTTCCCCCCTTCATGTTTGCATTTCCCCTGGGTGTAAGGATAGAAAAATTCTTTGTTGAAATAATGTCTCAAAATGCTACTAATGTTAGCTTCATGTTGGCTAGTTAAATTCAATTATTTAGGGTGGGTGGGAAACCTTTGACAAATTAGACCAGGTTACAGGTTACAGGGGAAGTGTAAGAACATATTCCAATTCACAGGAAGCACAGACATTCCCCTGTAGGGTTGTGTCCATGCACATGCAATTAAAAAAATCTACATTTTTCTAAATCAACAGTTTGATGGAATTTAAAAACTTTTCAAACAGTTTTTCCTCCCACATTACAAGCTAAGCTATGTAGACATTTAAATACAAAATCACTACTGTTGATAGTTTGCCTCCAGTTTCGTACAATACACTTGTAACTGTTGTGAAGTGAGAGCATAATTACATGTACAGTGTTGAATACAACTGCCTTGTACCTGTGCCATTACTGTTTGCTATTTTGGTTGTCTAATATTTTGCATAACACATGATGTCAACAAATATTTATTGCATTTAATATGCAAAGTAGCATGATAAACTCAAAGGAAACTTAAAGTAATGCCTCAGAAACTGGTTTTACATAAGTGGCTTTTAATTTTAACCCAGTTCAAATAATTATTCAATAGTGAAAGAAATTCTCTAATGGGACATGATGTGAAAAGTGATGGAGAAAGTAACTGAGCTGCCGAAGCCTGGAAACCAAGCTCTGGTCCTTTCCTCTCCTTTTGCTTCCCTGGGTACCATCCATTCTTGTCTCAGAAAGTACATCAGCTTCCTGGAGAAACCATCTGGTCACCCACTCAGGCTCTGGTGGGCTGCTGGTCATTTGAGACAGATATTAGTGGCAAATTTTGCTCAGTCACTTAGTCTGTTCATTGAATGGCAACTAATGAACAGAAGATTTTATTAAGGAGCTCCCAGGTTTCAATATTGATTTCATTGTAAGTCTTTTTATTTTCAAAAATATTTATATGAACCCTATTGAAATAAAGCATTAAACAGACTGATCATAAAAAATTAAATTTTTTTTATAAACATAAGAAGGTAAATAAGATCCAGGCTCACAAATTGATGTATAAATATTATTAATATCATGTTGTATATCTTATTGTAAGGACTTTAAAAAACATATGGCCTGGGGACTAAGAAAACTTGGAATGGCATCGTATTATTTTAAGTGAAAAGTGCTGAAACTGAGTGCTCAGCAGGAACTGGTCCCCAGTTCCAGCCTTTTCTGTACCCCAATTCCCTTTTATTCATACCACTTTGCACATGTTGCTTTCCTCACCTCACTGTCTCCCACTCAAACCTTTTAAGTTTAAATCTAACTTGCTGTCGTGATACAATAAGAATAGCAATAATAATACGGACCATTTATTGTTAGCCAATATGCACTACACAACGTGTTAGGTTTTCTAACAGTCCATCCTCACAGCTACCATATTTCACAGGTTAAAAAAAGACAAAATGCAGTGAATTGATTATCTTGTCCACAGTCGCATGGTACGTGGCAGACTGGGAGAATCAAACTCCCACCTGAGAGTTCAGGCCTTTTTCCAGCAAGACCCTACTTCTGTTCAGAATCCCTGCGCTCTGGCCCAATATGTCTACTTACTGTTGTGTAAACTCTCCAGCAGGACTCTGTGTGCTACTGTTTCATATATAACATTCAGTTAAGTATCATCTTCATTTATCCATCTATTCATTCATTTAACATTTATGGAATATCTTTGTATGGCCAGGTACTGTTCCAGGTGTCACTGTGGGTCATTTCTCAGCCTGTGCTGACTGTTCCCTGATTGTCAGATTTTTTTTGTAGTATATTTTGTCTTCCTAGCTACATTGTAAAATTGTAGACCCTGGAAAATCAATGGTTCTCAACTACTGGTGGTGCCATCCCTCTAGGGAATATTGGAAAACATGTGACAATCTTTGTTACTATAATGACTACTGGTATTGACTGTAATGTATATTATAATGAAGTGCTACTGGTATTTAGTGCGTGGAGGGCTGGGATATTAAATTTGCACAATGTGTGGAGTAGCCCTGCACAATGAAGAATTTTCTCCCCCTCTTGCCCCCAAATGACAAGAGTGCCCTCCTCCAGAAACGCTGCTGCCAATGGATCTAGGGCAAAGATCTTTCTTTTAATAAACCCTCTGCATTTAGAAGGCCTGGTATCCTACTCATAGAAAGTGTTGGTTGTCTGTCATGATGATATTCTTTTGATTAATCAAAAACTTTCAGCAAAATTTTCAGAGAGAGCGAGAGCGAGAGAGAGCGAGATTCATTCATGGAGATGTGGAATGTGATGATTTCTAAGACTGATTTAGATGAAAGAAAATTATGTTTTCTAAACAATTATGTTTCTCCCACACACATGTGAAACCTTGAGGCTATAGGGATATAGAAACTCCTTTCTTGATTCATAAAACACACCCCAAATATTTCCACATACCTCTTAAAGAAGGTGGCAGAGTTCACTGCTATTACTAAGGTGGCACCTACTTGTTTTCTATCACCAGCCCATGAGCCAGGGCCGCAGCTCCTCTAAGGCCCATTGGCTTTAAGCACATGAATGAGATGCTTTGACAAAATGCAGCTGAGAGAAATTATGTCCTCACCTGTAGTGGATATTTGTCGTTATTATTTGGTTCTCCAGTGTCTGATTTCCTTCCTATTTCTGGTGACTCCCTCATCAGGTGTAGTCCTAGCAAATCATCTATTTTTATTCTTACTAGTAGGACCTTTTGCCTACAGAGGCAGCAGCAGCACTAGGAAACTTGGTAGAAAAAATTGAGGATATTGGAGTATTTTAACTCCATTTTAAGCTTTAGTCAGATCTTACTAAAAGGGCTATACTTAGTCTGAAATTGAAGAGAGAGAAGGGAAAAAAATCACAACTTTGCGAAGAGAGTTCTTTTATGTAGTAGCCTATAATTCCAAGTGGTTTAAGGGCTAGCAGGCTTGAGAATCTCCTTCCTAAGCTAAAGTTAGTGCAAGCAAAAGCAAGGAGGTAAAAGGCTCAGTTAAAAATAAGGTAAGAGCTGAGAGAAGCCTGATTTTCCCAGACTTCCCCAGGTACCTCCTGCTATGTACTCCCTGCTGGAGAGCAGAAATAGTTACTGCTCTTATAAAATGATGCCTTTTCTGCACAGTCAGCTCGGAATTGGCCCGAGGTGCAGAGCATTAAATCAAGTGCTATAGCAGATCATTAGAAGAAAATAATTCCTAGTTAGACTTAAAGTCTGTGACTTGGCATGTTATCTGCCTTAGTTACTGGCCACATTGATTGGTTCAGGGATAGGCACAGCAGTAACGCCAATGAGAGGTAAGGAAATGTTTCTGGAATCTTCGGGAAAGAGAGCTTTCCTGAGGTTCTTTGTGTGGTACCTAGAAAGCTGCCCTTTGCCGCTGAGCTTAAATAAGGGAGCAGCATGTAGCCTTGGGAGATACTTATGACTATGAGAGAGCTGGAGCCTGAATAAAACTGGGTATTTCCTACTATACTTGAGTGGTCTATGAAGCCTGCCTAAAGCCCTCTTTATCTATGGACTTTTTAGTTAAGTGAGCTAATAAATCACTTTGCTATTTAATCCAGGCCAAACTGAATTTTCTCTTAGTTGCAATAGAAATTATCATAAGTAATATATCTTTTATGCAGTAACCTGACTTAGAAGCTTGGTCTTTCTTTAATCTTTGGAGAATTTGCAAGGTCTATACTAATATTACCAAAACTGGTTTATGACAAGTCTTGTCAATGAGAGATTCTTGTAAGTGCTGAATATCTAACACTAGGTGCAACCTTCTCTCAAGATTTCAACATCTCATCAAGGCCTGAATGGTTCTTGCAGATATTGCTAAAACCCTAGCACTTTCTCTTCCACCTTTGCAGTTATCCCAGTCAACTCTGTCAATAACATTCCAATTTGAGGTGCTTTCTGGGGCAGAAAATTTCCCAAAGATTTGCCTTCAATCTTTCCACCTGCAATAAGAACTGCATCATTTCTTTTAGGAACCCTTAGTGATGTCACCATAACAATCAGCATATTTAATGTTTGTCTTCATTTTCCTTGGGAAACAATTGTAACTAACAAATTATTTTTCTGTAAATAACACCAAAACTGGTATGCATTTTCCTCAGAAGACAAAGTTTACATTATTGCACCAAGTAAGATACTTATACTAGCAAAACTGCTGTAAAACATCTTGTTTCAAAAATGGTGTCAGGTTGCTCTTTAATGTGGTTAGTAAAGATCTCAAGGAACCTGCTGATGTAAAAATCCTCTAATGGGTAATTGAGTTATGACTGGATTTCATTATTTGTGTCCAAAGAAATTACAAGGAGCACTGGGTCATGTCCTCTTTCAAGTAGCTGCTTGGGGGCCAAACCCTCTGTATTTACTTACCGGAATGAGACCCTAGTATGCTTGTTCACATGAAAAAAGAATCTACCTCACAAACAGGGCTCAGACAAGAGCAGTAACATCTGGATGCTATGTAGAGTTATTTTGAGTATAGAATTAAGGACAGAATAACTCTTAACTCATCTCTATGTCTTTGGTCAGTTCTGAAATTTGCACCTCATTGCTTTTATTAAAAACACCTGAAATTAGGTCTAACCTAAAGAAGGGAACCACTGCAAGTTGTGGCATGTGCCTCTTACACTAGTGAAAATTCTCTGGCAGGGAGGTGATGCTCCTTCCTAACCCCAAGAAATAAAAGGAACCACCAATGATGCTACTGACTCTCTTTTTGGCACTCAACAAAGTTAGTGTTTATTCAATGATTTAAAAATGACCCGATGAGATTACACTTTGGAGTAAGTCATCTGTATGCATAAAGAAAATGCATTTTTGCATTGACACCTCTTCTGCTCAGAAATTATGATCTGTGCCCTGGGCTATCAAACATCAGTGCACAGAATTATTCACAAAGGGTTTATGGTTCAAGTGGCAAATCCAGGCATTTGCAAAATGTTGACCCAAGTGAGTCAGCACAGAAAGCTTGATCTTTCGGTTTGACGAAAATGTAATTTTATGGATGTCAAGTTGAAGTTCAAAAGTGACATATCATGTCACACAGATAAATAGTTTTGCCAACAGCAATGCCACAATTCATAAGCACTTGTTTGGCCAATAGTAACTATCAGGCTGATTAAGCAAAATGCTTGCTAATAAATGCAGTCTTTATCTCATATTATTCATTAGTCTTTTCTGACTAATAAAGATTCCCCTATTTAAGCACTGAAATTAGATCTACAAGTCAATATCCAACATAGAAATACTTACAGATGTGCCTCTTTTGTTCTAACGAAGATTAATTTCAAAACGATACTAAATGATAAAGTCTGAGTGTCTGATACGCTTTCCTTCCTCGGCTCCTCACAGACCAATGGGATAACAATGCTGGGGGCAAAATAAATGTAAAGAAAATCATCAAAAAAAATGAGCTGTTTTTCCTGATGTGCTTTAGTGCTGAGGAGGAAACATTTCATAAATAACCTTCTTTACAGTCCAGCCCCCATTGGCTTCCTATCAGAGCTCTTGTGGTCCCCAGACATTTTCCCAGCTCTCGGGCCCAGCAGCCAGCTCAGTCACTTGGGACTTCCTGCAGCTCTGGAAGTGCCATGTGCTTTTCTCCCTTTGTGCCCTGCAAACTTGGCATGGTTGTTATTCCTGGTTTGACGGTCTCTTTACGGAACTTCTGTTCCTCTCTCAACTCTTAACTCTCAACTCAGTTTCTGTCTTTTGAAAACACCTCTAATTTGCCAGGTAGGGCAGCACCATTTGTGTCTCGTAACTTGATTACACTGTTACCACCGTCATCACTTTGAACTGGCGGACTGTCTGCTCTACTATGCTCTCTGAGGAGAGGATCCAGGTATTTCATTTTTTGTGTTTGTAGTGCCCAGCACAGTAACTGACACATACTAACTAGTGAATGAATAATCAAGGCCTATACAGAATGGCAATTTGGAAAGGTGAGCAGAAGGGCATTATGGGAAAGCAAGATTCTGAGAAGCTCCCTCCCTCCAGGTTCCATTCAAAGTTTAATTGCACTTCAAAATCTTTCCCAGAATAGCAGCCTGCCTGCTCCCTAATTTGACAGCAACCATTCCTTTATTGTTCTCCTAGCTGTTAGACATACTCTCCGTAGCAACTAATTTTGCCTTTGTAGATATATTTTTGCATTTTAATGTCCTCTTATTAATAATTTTGCCTCCTTGTGCAAATTCTTAGGCTCCTTAATAAAGCTTTTGCCTTATACTGAATTCCCTATTTTATTTTTCTAACTCTCTTTCTTCATGTTCCTGCTTATAGGAGGAACTGCATACACGCTGTTGAAGAGATGAAATTAAAGAGATTATCTGGTATATTGAAATTCTATTTTTGATTTTATTCTCTCATCTCATTATTCAACAAGAAATAAAAATGACGGTTGGTACATCTTTAATTTTAAAAAGTTGATTTATAGTCAAAAAATTGTATGGCCATTAACCTGAATTTATAAGGAAAGCTGCTCTTTGAGTATGAGTGGAAAGTAAAGGTCAAACTATAAATTATTAAGTGTATTAATATTGGCTACTTTTGCCAGTCAGGAAACAGAGTGGGAATGTGTTTATTTTCTGTGGAAAGAACTTTGATCACAAATCACTCTTTTTCAGACATCCTTGACAAATTGATAGCAAGGACATTTTTGAAAAATGGACTTGCCAATCTTTTCTTTAAGGATTTTATTTGGCACATTTCGTGAAATGATACAGGTGAATTTCTTAATTCCTTAAACTATTTGACCTTTAAAGGTGTGCAATAGTTGGTGAGAAAGGAGAGGGCCAATTTAATGTCATCATCAGGAAAATTCTTTCTTTGAATTTAGGCAATTTGATATTATTACATTTCCCTGCACACTGAAAATGCATATTTATGCATTAATAACAGCAGCTTTGGTGCAAATGTGAGGCCTTCTTACAAACAACAGTAGAGACGCTCCTGGAGTACCAAATCTACTTTGTGGGGGCGGCTATCCAGTGACAACACAGACTGCATACTACAATCTGCTAAGTAATTGACTGAAAAAGCTTCACTTCATGGCTTAATACATTTCTCATATAGTTCTTGTCCTCAGATCTTGTTTTCAACCCTTGGAAACTCCTAAAAATTTTTTTTTGGGTAATAGTTCAAATAGATTTTACAGAAGTATTTCCACTTTAAGAGGATATTTCTGTTATACTGTCTTTACTAATTAACTCGACCACATGAGCCACAAATACTCCACTGGGTCACCAAGCTCTAGGCTGGGCTGTTTTGGCGGTGGCTGTAACATATTTGTAATTTAGATTCAGATCTAGCTCCTTGCTAGTTTCACTTGCCTCTCACAAGAATATTACTTGGTACTTTACTGTGAATGTGGATATACTTAGAAGGACCTTTCAGTTTGAAGTGTTTCATCCTATTTGTAACCTGCATTTCGCTTTCAGTGAAACAAATGTTATGTTTTGATTAATGGTTAACATGCTGACCTTGCCTCATTCTTATTTCCAAAGAATATTAAGAAGGGGATTTAACTTTTTTCTTTGCAAAATTTGTCTTCAAACAATCTTCTGTTATTTGAAAAGCCCCACGTGTAGATTTTATCCAACAAAGCACTAGATTAGGGTGTAGATTGAGAAAAAGGTGGAATTGAAAGAACTCAGTTTGTCATGTTTTTTGTTGCTGTTGGGATTTTTAAAAGTTGTTTTAATTCTATTTGTATTCAGCATCCTTTTTCCTGACATGTCTCCTTTCTTTGTGTGTTTCAGTAAGTTGCTCTATCTCAAAAAATATAGAACCATTCAGTTTCACTCCACCATTATATTTTATATTATTAACTTTATCCCATTGCTGAGAGCATGAATTCAAGGTTCTCTAGGCTGATCCATGAGCCAGCCTTTTGGATCCGACGGAAAACTGTGCTGCTGTGGAATCATTGCCTTTCTTCATATATAGGTCTCTCCCAGTGTCACCTCTAAATTACGCCTGACCCAAGTCTTCAATGACCTACTGCAGACCCTACTAGCAAAAGGGTAGTCATGCAGCAGATTGTATCCAGTGAGAATATAATGAGATTACCGAGCACTCACATCTATCTGAAGATAGTGGTAAATTAGCTTTTGTATTATCTCTTCCCCATTAAAAAAAAATCAAAGTAAAGTAAATGAAAAGGAAATGTATGCATAGGCACCAAAAAGCTATGTAAAACTGACACTTAAAGAAGTAAAAAAACTTGTTTGTTTAGTTTAATCCCCATCATCAAAGAATGCCTACTTGAATTTAGCACCTTAGAGAACAAATTCAAAGACATGGTTTTTGTCATTTGGAGTTTTTAACATGTAAACAGACCTGTAAAAAATTTGCCAAAAATTTAATAATGAACATTGAACAAATAGAGTAATAAATATTCATATTTTACAAATAATGGTGAATGATGGACCAATATGATTAACATCTACAGCATAAAAATGCTTTAGAAATTTTTTCCCCTCCAGTTTGGTTTTAGAATTGTTTGTTAGCTTTAACCAGAGCATGATGAAATTCATTTTGCCAACTCTATCATGGTTTACATCTGGCTTTATTTGTGTTTTATGTAGGCTTACGTAATACCTATCAAGTGCTAGGCACTATTCTTAGCCCATTATAAGTACAAATTCATTTACACCTCATAACAACCCTAGAGATAAATACTATTATTATTTCTCTTTCCCCACATGGGGAAACTGAGACTTACAGCAGTTAAGCAAGTTGCTCAGGTCACTTACCTTGTTAGGGGCAGAGCAAAGATTGAACTCAGACACCCTGGGGTTCAGGAGACCAAAACTTAATTAAATGCTGTGTCACCTCCTGAGGTTTCAAAGCATTTCCAAAAAGTGAGTTCAAAAACTGATGTGGTTGACATCGTATACATCAGTGACATTGATGTCAACGACATAATGATGTGGACTCCTAAAAAGACCACATTGCTTTTTGCTGTTTTCCTGCCTTTGGGAAAAATCCATTTTATTCCGTTTTGGACACAGCTCATATTTGCATTCAATTTATTATATAAACTATTTGAGATATTGACAACTTTAGTTGTTAATTTAAAATACAAGCCAAATAAAATTCTTGTTCATTGAAACACATTTTTGACACAAACGATAATGATGAAAACAAAAGATTATTATTGGCAATACTAATTGTTCTGGGTGCTCACAAGTTCTATGACCAGAGGCAAGACCCTCCATCTCCTCATGTGCAGAATGTGGTTATTGGATAAATGATCTCTAAACTGTCCTTTCAGAGCTAATACTACACTAGTTCATAATTCGACATACAAATAATAATTTGCAAATCAGTTTTCCATACTGTCAACCTAAATGCATAGCCTTCTTTAGCTGCTACATATATTTAGAATCCCTATCCTTCTCTCTCCATATATATTTATAATTTATAAACACACAGACACACAGACACACTCACACCTTTCACTCTTTAATGGTTTCCAATTACTTTCAGGATCAAGTTGAAGCTCCTTGGCTTGGCACACAAGGTCCACCATGATCTACCCTTTCCTACCTCTCCAGTCTTTTCTCTTCCCATACCTCCTCTGCTTATGCCCTATAAACTACTTATTATTCCATCAAAATGGATGTTTTGATACAAATATCTGCCTTTTAACATTATTCTCTCTTCCTAGAAACATTTTCCATTTCCCCCCCATCTG
The DNA here is from genome assembly GCF_054644295.1 of Miniopterus natalensis. Classification (NCBI taxonomy): domain Eukaryota; kingdom Metazoa; phylum Chordata; class Mammalia; order Chiroptera; family Miniopteridae; genus Miniopterus; species Miniopterus natalensis. The sequence goes on along the minus strand of NC_142082.1, from coordinate 136,153,380 downwards.
GGAAACTTATATCTGCAGAGTCAATTAGCTTCTTGGGAGGCCTTCTTTGGCTTCCCGCTTCCCCTCCCACCCATAGAATGAACCAGGGGCCCATCCTCTGGGCCCATTAGGACCTTGTGTTCCCTTTTCATTGCACCTGCCACATTCCGTGGTAATCCTTGGCTTTCTTACTTGTCTTCCCCATTGGACTGGGGTTGGAATGCAGAATCAGAATATTTCAGCTGATTCCACCAGTGATTAAAATGGTGACCTTCTGTCAGTGCCCTAACCTTGCTAAGAATCAGTTTTTTTCATTCTTAAAATGGGAATAATACTACTGGCCCTGCCTACGTTGCTGGGCTGTAGTGGGATAAATGAGATATGCATAGATATTCCTGTTTGACTGTCACAGAGTTCTATGCACTTTTATTGGCTCTTTAAAAAAAAATCCTCACTGGAGGATATGTTTCTATTGATTTTGGAGAGAAAGGAAGAGAGAGAGAAACATCAATGTGAGAGAGAAACATTGATTGGTTGCTTCCTCTATGAACCCCAACTGGGGATTGAGCCCGAAACCTAGGTATATGCCCTGACTGGGAATCAAACCCGCAGTCTTTTTGGTGTATGGGATGACACTCCAACCAACCGAGCCACAGGGCCAGGGCTATTGGCTCTTTTATATTTACTGCTGGAGAAGATTATTGTGGAATTTACCTGCTGTGCTATTACATAAAGAATATTGCTTAACTCTAAGACTTAAAAAATATGTAGTAAACCAATCAGGAAAGATGAAATATGCCTCTAGTATCAGGCTGTCAGACTAAAAAAAAAAAATTAAAGATTTAAATCAAAACTAGGTCAAAGCTTAGCCCTGTAACAGGCTATAGGACTTAGTGACAAGGCTACTGTAGCTATTTTTCTTGCATTGAATTTGCTAAAAGCAATTTCCTGTTTTTAACCCAAGTAGATAGCCCTGGTCCCCCAGGGGTTCATTAGCTTGGTGCTCCAAGGCAGTCTCTCTCTTGTTATTTGTCTGCAGCATGAAGGCACAACAGATGGGGAAGTTTCAGCCTCACCTTTGTGGTTAATACTTATAATCTTATTAAAGGCTGAAGAAATACGTGATCAGCTAACTCCCTGTATCACTAAGAGCTGATTTACCAGCATCACATCAAATATTTACCTTGCCCTAAGCTACAGTAATTACAAGCTGATATTGCTCAGGCTCAAACAAACACAGAGTAATGAATTTCTGCTAATTATTAGGCACTGATGAAAAATGAGACTGGCCCACTCCCAGAGTTATCCTGGGCATCTCATCTTTCTGCACGAGGGAAACTTCAATTGTTATGAATATATTTAGTGCTGCTGGAAAGCGCTTCCGTGATGTCAACCAGAAGTCATTACCAGCGTGTCTGGGAAAGTGATTAAAATGGCTTAAAAGGAAGATTTTGGTTTGCTATAGTTATTTTTATGCAAATAGGCCACATTTTTCAACTGACATGGGTGTCTTAATTAAAAACAGACTAAAGTTTTAGAATAACAAGAGATTTTTAAATTCTGCCAAATCTCACACTATGTAAAATAATGATGCCAGCCTTAGCTGGCACATGAAAGTAATCTTTCTCCTTGTTGTAGATCCTATTGGGCCTTTTAAAGTTATACTGTGGACTGTTACTGAATCATGCATTTCCTGGTGGAATTACTCAAATATTTCAGACACTACTTTGCGGTCATTCTCTTCAAAGATGGGGGAAGAGTGAGTCTCCTGTCTGTCTGCCCCTCAGTGAGAGTCAGATGGTGCCTTTTAATATTTCTACAGTTGGCACCAGCAAGGGACCTCCAGAGAGGACTGATTTTTCTCCCACTTCTAATTTGAAGGGAGAAAGGAAAGAGTACAGAAACCGACAGTGGGCTCAGTCCCCAGACCCCACCTTGAGGCCCTCCTTTTATTGCATTTCTTGTTTCTGTTTCTGTTACCGCTCTAATTTAATCACATATGGGGTGTACAAAAGGCCTATCAGGGAACCTTGAATGCTTTGTAATTCTTTCAGGCCCAACCTGAGAAATCAGTTAGAAACAAAGGTTTCTCAAGGTGGTCACAAACCCAATAGGTAGCACCTGTTTTCTCGTTTCATACCTTCGCCTTTTGGAAGTTCTGTCTTCTATGTTCGCTTGGTGGTTATCTCAGCTGAGTTAACTTGTATACTTAAAGTCTAATGTTATATAGATAGCATTTGTGACTTAATCCAAGGCCAGAGTAATGTGAAAATTTTAGGACTTAAAAAATCCTAGGAGTTATTGTAAGGTCAATAGGGAAGGTATTATAGGGCCAGGCTTATTTTTATTTTTTTTGGTTTATTTTTGTTTAAAATATTACAGATATCCCTTTTTCTCCCCAATGACCCATTCCACCCCATCCCACCCCCCTCCCCAGTCCCTCTCCACATCATTGTCTGTGTCTTTGGGTTGTGCATATTTGTGTATGAGTTCTTTGGTTAATGCCTCCCCTTCCACCCACCCACCCTCCTCCGTCCCTCTGAGATTTTTCAGTCTGATCCATGCGTCCATGCCATTGAATCTATTCTGTTCATCAGTTTATTAAGTTCTTTAGATTCCACTTACAAGTGAGATCATGTGATGTTTGTCTTTCACTGCCCGGCTTATTTCACTTAGCATAATATTCTCCAGGTCCATCCATACTGTCCAAAGGGTACAAGATCCTTCTTCTTCACAGCTGCATAGTATTCCATGGTGTAAATGTCCCACAGCTTTTTTATCCACTCATCTACTGATGGGCACTTGGGCTGTTTCCAGGTCTTAGCTATTGTAAATTGTGCTGCTATGAGCATAGGGGTGCATATATTCTTTCTGATTAGTGTTTCAGGATTCTTTGGATATATTCCTAGAAGTGGGATCACTGGGTCAAAAGGCAGCTCCTTTTTTAGTTTTTTTGAGGAACCTCCATACTGTTTTCCATAGTGGTTGCACCAGTCTGCATTCCCACCAGCAGTGTACTAGGGTTCCCCTAGGGCCAGGGTTATTTTTAAAAATTATACTAGAGAGAACTAATGATATCAGTTCCACCCTCAGTCTTTTCTGTTCCCTCTGTACATACCTCCTGGGCAAATTTGGTAATTCCCAGGACCTCAAGTATGCTAATTCCTTCCAAAGACACTTCTTCAGTCCAGACCTCTCCTGTGAGATTCAGACCCTAGTGTCTGCTGGATGTTGCCCCCTCAATGTCAGTACATCTAGAACTGCATTTCTTCCTCACCCTGGCTTCCCTTGGGCCAATCACTGACCTGCTCATACCCTGAATTCTTCATCTTGGTTCTTGTGCTACCATTTAACCAGCTGCTAGAGTCAGAAGCCAGAGAACTATCCTTGACTATTCAATAGTTCTCATTTCCCATTTCTCCAAGTTCTACTCTTCTTGTTCCTAACTACCTCTAAGTTCTGCCTCCCATGTCTCCTGTACTCCCTCCGCTAGCCCCACCTGGCACTGCTTTTTGTCCGAGTGTTATCGTGTCTTGCTTAGGCTAATAGTCTCCTAACTCCTATCCCTGAATTTCCTTCCTCCAGTCCCTTCATCACTTCTTTCCATCCATTGTCATTATGCCTCTTGCCTGATTCAGATTCTTCTATGATTATTTATTTCCTACAGATGAAGTTGAAACTTCTAGCCATGATGCAGTAGGCATCGCATTATGCCCTCCCCACCTCCAGCATCCATTCATTCCTCTAGTACTGGTAGCACTGTTACTGATTCTGTCTTTATTTAAAATTAGAACCAAAAAAGTCAGGAATATTTACCTTGTCTTTATTTAAAATTTTGGTATGTTCACAGACTTCTTTGTTTTCATTTTGAATTTAAAAAATATTGCATTAAAATATTATTTATTTCCATTACTGAATTTTTGAGTGTCCCCTTAAATTTTGTGCCTCCCTCACCTCACCCTAGTCTGGGCCCTGGGGTGTGATCCTGGTTCTGGAAATTTCCTTGTGGAGTTGGAGAATGAAGCCAACTCAGCAGAAGGCTGGGAGAATTTGAGCCCTAATGACCTCATTTGAACCCTGAACCCAGCTATGCCTAAAGCCTACACCCAGATTGCTCAGTTTTGTGAAACAATGAATTTCCTCTTTCTTTGCTTAAGCCAGTTGGATTGGGTCTTTTTTGTATGCAGCAGGAGAGTTCTTGAATGATGAATGAGGCAAAAATGTATGACATGGCCCCTCCTTTTACTTGTCCAGCCTCATCCATCCTCTTACTACTTTTATGAACATCTTGTGCCTCTGTCACATTGTACAGTGTGCTGTCCCTGAACATACTCTGCCTTTCTGTGCATGGGGTTCCCTTTTCCTGGAACATTCTTTCCCACCTGATTTACCTGCTAAAAATCCACTCACTCATTCTATAATACAAAGTTGAAATGTCACCTCAGGTGTGCCTGAATAACATCTATGGTTATTTTCTTTGTTCCAGGCTTCATTTTTCTTTAAATTTGCAAATATATGAAATAACAACTCATCCAGTTGCAATGCTGTGAAATTCCCCACTCAGTCTATTCTGCTTCACCAAGTTAAAATTTTCGTCCTAAGATGACGTCCTATAGAATATAATGCAACTTCACTGTGGAAATTAAAAACTTGGAGCACTCCAGTGGTAAGTAGTGCCAAATTCTAGATATCTCTTCAAAGATGCCCTGAGTGTCTCTGCCCCGTGCCCCCAATACATGCTGGCCCAATAATGAAAATTTTCTTCTTATAAAATCAATATGGTATTTAATAATACAGATGATGAATGCTGGGTTTTCTATATCTTAGCCAGTCCAAAAAGCCTCATAATCATGAAGAGAAAATGAGCAAAGGAAATTGTTTAGCAGACCCTATACTTCTGAAAGTTAAGCACCTTCTTCCAAAATGCCATTGTTTGGCACATTAATTCACAATTAAACACAGACTGTCAGCTCCTTGGGATAGCGTTTCCCCTTCTATCTTCTGTTTTACTCTGCATGCTCCTCAGCTTCAGAACCTGCGCTACCTCAGCTGCTATGTGGGAAAAGTCATCTCTTTACAAGGTTAGAACCCAACATACCATCCCAAACATAACAAATCCACCTTCTTTCCCACAGTTCTACATTTTGCACATGGGTTTCTTAAGCAATAGAAAGAAGGGTAATGAAAACATAAAAAACAAAAGCAAGCCTGGCACTTGGAGGTCTTTCCAGTGTTCTCAGAGGCTGAAATTGGGCATCAGAATTTCTGCTCAGTGATGCACATGCTCAATCATTTAAGGCTTGAGTTCCCGGCTGTGGCTCACAGGGTGTGGGGCCCCGCTCTGTGAAGACTCTCTTGACCCTTTCCCAGAGTCTCCTATCATCACTCCAGGTATGAATATGAGGGAAGCAAGTTCCATCCCTAGGTAGTGACATTGGAATTGGCTTCTGGAAAGGTGAGGTGGGGAGAAGGAACAGGGTTCACTGTAGGGAAAATTTTGAAGCAGACCTCTTCCCAGATCCCTCTGTGCCCCTGTTTCTTTGTCACTCCTTCTCATGGGGTCCTCTTTGTGTCATCCTCTCATGCCGTCTCCCACATGTATAAAGGCCCCACTTTAGGGTTCCCTCAAACCTGCTTTCCTCAAAGAGGCCCATGTTCTAAAATTACCTTCTCTCTTTTCTAGAGCAGCCACACCCATTAGCACTGGAGACTTAGGGATCCCCTTGCCAATCCACTGTTTTCCATTTTGGGTCATATTTGCTCTAGGTTTTTGGTCTCCTCTTTATTAGGGTAGGAATGCAGACTAATGTTGAGTTTCATAAAATGATTTCCTGAATTTTTAAAGATGGTCATGTGGTATTTCTCTTTTAATTCATTAATGTTATAAATTATATTTCTGGATTTTCTAAGATTAAACCATCCTTGTATACTGGGAAAACCTTAAAGTGGTAACGGTGTGTTGGAGTTTATATTGAAAATATTGCTCCACTGTGTTGTATCCAACGTTATCCAATTTTTCTGGTTCCTTTTTGTATTGATTGCGCTTTCTTTCTGTAAGATTTAGAACTTTCTCTTTGTTTTTGACATTCTTAAATTGCACTAAATGTGAGGTATCTTTTACAAATCTCTCCTCATTGGTACCTTATATCACTTTCAATCTAAGGTCTTTTTTTAATGTCAGGACTTTATTTTCATTCCCCCCGCCCCCCAATATTTCTAATCACCTTGAAACTTATCTCTGAAATTTCAAACATACACAAAAATAAAGAGATCCCCTTTATTTTTATCTTTTCCTTTGTCTGGAGTTCTATCATCTGGGTACCAGCACTTCTAGCCTCTATCTTGGTTAGCTTTTATTTTGTATTTCTTTGTCTTTTTCCCCCTCTCTTTTGGGAGGTTTCTACAATTTGTTCTTTCAGTTATTTCTTTTGAACCCTGGACATTTGCATTCTGCCACTTATTTCTCCTGTTGAATTCTTATTTCACTGTTGTACATTTTATACTTCATATTTCTTCTTGGTTTTGTGTTCTCTCCTCCCCCACAAAACAGCTTCCCAGGTCAGAGTTTTACCCTTTGTCCCTCCTCCCCAAGTAGAAGCAACCTTGGGCCACTCTCCTGCCCTGGTTGCTCACTGGCCCTGGAACTTGTACGGGGGCAAGGCTGGAGGAACGACTGCCCAGGACTGGCTAGTCCTCACCTATGCTCCTCAGCTCTTCACGTAAGCTTGGTTTTCATTCTGCCCTTATTTCACTCTGGAGGACACCGGGACCAGGTGTGGGGCAGCTCAATTCAAGCATCTGTGCCTACCTGTTTTGCACACACATAAGCTTTTCTCACCGTTTGATAGATCCTTGACCCACTAGTAGCCCATTAGGCCAAGGGGAATCACATATGGAACAGTCAAAAGGAAGCTTCAGTTTGCTTTATCAGATATCTGAGCTCTAGGCAGAGGGTTTTAGGAGAGGCCTTGGAGCAGGATTTCTCAATCAGAAGCAGCAGTATGTATTGAGTGTGGCCCATGTGACAGGTGCTATATTAACAAGATCTCTATTTTTCTCTAGACTCCAGATATTCCACAGATTTAAAATGATAATAAACTTTACTTTGAGTTATCCTCAGATTATTTAATTTGAAGAAGTCCTTCAGCCATTATGACTGATCACTTCTCCCAGTAAAAGTTGGTTTCATAGTCTTAACTCTCAGAGGGAGATCTTATTTCTCTTATTTTCAAGTTCCTGGGAGATAGCTTTCTGTAGTCCTCCAGTATCAGTAAGAGATTAATGAATAATGTGTAAATATAATTATATACCTTAATTAAGAAAGCATATATACTGTGATGAAAATGTCCTATAAATATTAATTCTAGTTTGACAAACTCTATGTAAACAAAGGCACACATAAGAAAAAAAAAAATCCAAACATTTATTGAGCTTTTACTAGCAGTGATACGTTAGCCAGCAGGCTGTGGTATAAACCTACTAAAGGTTTGTAGCTGGTGTTTGTTCTGATTGGCGGTTGACCGTGTGATACCGATTGCAAAATATTTGGAGCATCGTGCCTGGATTTCCCCCGGTTCTGGGCACTGTTCTGGGTGCTTTTAAATGTTAGCCAGTTAAGTCTCAAAGTATTCAATTCTATTTTTTCCTACAGACCTGATGGTCAAATCTCTGGCACTTTTGAAAGTATATCATCCACTCAAAACCTAAAGTAGTTTGAAGATCAAAAGTTAGGGAAAAATGTGTTTATGAATGAAGTGTGTGTGTGTGTGTGTGTGTGTGTGTGTTTATAGGAGTACAAAATAAATGATAGATTTAAATGAAGCCTAAAGCTCAAAGAGTCCTTCAGAGAGCAACCATGTCACCTCCCTGCCTATAGAAAAAAGTTTGATATATCTTATATTATGCAGTCACCAACCTGTTTCATAAAGAAATATATATACTTGGACTCTGCCTGCAGTTCCTGACACAGAGCTCTAAAACCCTCTTAATTTCCTGAGTTGTGAAGGCATTAGGAGTGTCTTATACAGAGCTTCTAAATCCCTTGGAAATTCTTGGGTGACAGGAATGTCTTTTGCTCTAAGGAGGTGACTCTTGGTGGGTTCTGGATAGCTTCAGAATGAAGGCTGGTCATCCAAGACCAAGCCCTAATTAGAAGCTTGAAACTTTTAGCTCATTCCTCATCCTCCGGGGAGGGCAGAGGGCTGGAGATTGAGTTAACAGTTGATCATGGCTATGTGACGAAGCCTCCATAAAAATCCCTGAACTATAGGGTTAGGAGAGCTTCCAGGGCGGTGAAAGTACCCACATGCTGTGAGGGTGGTGCACCCCAACTCCATCAGGACAGATGAGCCCTTCCAGACCTCACACTATTTCACTTCTTCATCTGGGTACTTATTTGTATACTTTGTGATATCATTTATAATAAACCAGTGAACATAAGTAATGTGTTTCTCTGGGTTCTGTGAGCCATTATAGCCAATTATTAAACCTGAAGAGTGTTGTGGGTACCCCTAATTTGTGGCCAAGTAAGATAGAAGTGTAACATGGGAACCCACTACTTGATACTAGTATCTGAAGTGGGAGACAGCCTTATGGGACTGAGCCTTTGACCTGTGGGGTCTGTGGTCTCAGGGTAGTTAGTGTTAAAAGATAATTAAATTGTAGGACACACAGTGTGTGCAGAGAACTGGAGAAATCTTGGTGTAGAACAGTCACACATTTGTGTTAGAAGTGTTGTGAGTAGAGAAACAGTTCTCTTTTACCTCCCTAGGTTCAAAACACTTGAGGAGTTAAAACCCCCTTTGGAGACCCATTAAGAAGCATTACTTTGCATCCAGACCCATCCTTCTTCTAAAATCTATTATTCAAAGTGCATTCAAAATATAGAGTGGAATTTACATTTTGGGTCCTAAGCTCTGGAAACAAGATTGGCATTTGGTTGCACAAGACTATTCCCCATCAATTTACAATGCAAAACCTGCCATCTAACTTAAATACAGTATTCAAAACAAGAAATCAGATTTTTGGAGACAGAAGGGATGGGTTATAGCATGTAGTAGAATTGCTTGACAGCTTCTCTATTTTCTCTCAAGACAAAACAGCCTTCCTACCAACAAGAACGTTTGGGGTGTGTGTGTGTGTGTGTGTGTGTGTGTGTGTGATAATAGCCATAGCTACATTCCAAATTATAGTTGATGTAGTTATTTTTCTCAAACTGAATTTAAAGTATACATTTGTTGATTTAAATTGTCCTCCTCTTATTATTGGAATTAAAAGATTAGCTTTTACTGATAGCAAGATACAATCTTTATTATGACCGAAGAACATGAGCAGTGGTAGTGAAATATCTCTATTAAGCAAAAAGGAAGCTCCACATTCTGAAGTGAAATAAGAAATAATTAGTCCCTGAGAGTGCTTGCATTCTCATCAGAATAGCCTCAGCACTTTTCTGTCTACTTCCTGGGATGACATTTCTTTCTTCATCTTTCTGTCAAACTCCTGTTTGCCCTTTGAGCACTGGATCAGAAGTCACCTTCTTTGCAAGGACCCTCTTGATGTCCCCAGGCAGTGTGGGCTCCTTTAGTGCTAAGGGCAAATCTCTAACCTTCTTATTCTCTTTGTCTTCTTATGCTTGTCCAGGCTTCTGTAGCTTCTTGGAGACAAACACTCAGTTCGGTGGTACTCAGTATATTTGTGTTAGAAAAGTGCTTATTAAAACTGCTTTTCTTTCAGCATCAACATTCAAGATAACTAAAAGCTAATTATCTACTTTGGAATGAATTGCTTTCATATTTTCTCTGAATTGTAAATTATAAGAATTGCAAAAGTATTGCCTTTTACAATATTTTCTGGAATGTCTAAGGCACTGCAGTTTTATCATAACTTAAATATATTTCTATGAGTTGTCTTGGCATTAATCTATCATTTCTAATACTATTTCTATGGGAAAGATAAAATTCAAATTCTATTCCACTGATTTACAAATATTTTGAATATATGTTGTAAATGCAGAGGCCTTTAATAGTTAAACCAGAGTATCGAGCACAGGAACCTTTTAGTAGGAAAGAGGAGCCAGTTCTCCAGTACCTCACCCTTAGTACCAACAGTGAAAGGGTGCACCGGGAATGACATTTTACTTAGTGAATTTTAATCAGAGGTCACTGTCCTATAATGGAAAGAGCATTTCTACGGAGAGAGGTGACCTTGGGCAAGTCACTGATGTTCTTTGGATCCCATCTTCCTCATCTGTAAAATGAAAAAATAGGCTGAGGCAATTCCAAAGAACTTACTTGCTGTAACAGGCTACAGTGTATAAAAGCCAAAATCACTATTGTTAACTTAGGATTTTTCATTCCAAGTTTAGGATTTTTTGTTTTAATAATTGAGTCTTCATTCCTCAAACAGACTAATAAAAACACTAGCAAGGTGAAGTGTGACTCCAGCTGAACTGAGGTCATAGCCCGCTATGGAAAGTTGGAGCAGCTGGAGATTTTCCACTTGCCTGCTAGAGGTGCTTCCTCCAGCTTATCCTTGAAAGTCATTGGACTGCTGACAAAGTAACTAAATCCAAGTGTACAGTTCACCCAATATGCTTTTCCATAATAAATATCAATAGTCCCTTTCCATAGATGGACTACACTGATGTATTTATCTCATCCAGGAAAGGGCATGTTAGGTATTTAACTAAATAAGTCACAAGTTGGTAGCCACAGGCTGGGGTTCTAGACAAGACCGAGTGCTGTGTGTTGAATGGGGCACGGCTGCCGTTGGTCCTGATACTGCAGGCGCTCCAGGGACCTGTTAGACACTTTCTTTTCGGTTGCCCCCTCAGGAATAGGGGCCTTTGCGATGGTTTTAGTTGCATTCTGTTTTCCTTTGTTGGAAGGTGAAGGGGATTAGAATGAAGGTAATTTTCTGTTTTGTGACACTGCTAATTGTACTCAACATCTTCCCCTAGGAAGTTCTGACTTTGACATGGCAGATGGCAGTCAATTTGTCAAAATGTTCAGATACTTCATGTAAACAAGGCTAAGGTTCTATCTATACACATGAAATTTCTTGAAAAAGATGGCATTCAGTCAAATACTAGACTCTTTGGGGAAATACATGTTAATAACCATTTGAATTTTAGATCTTTGACTCAGAAAAACCATTTCTGTAGAGCAGACTGAAGCAACAGCTTTGAATTTTCACAGGTGGTCATTCTTGGCTCATTTTCCTTTTCTAGAGTCTTTAGCTCTGGGCACTTTCAGACAAGCCAAGGCACAGTGGGATTCTGACTCTAGGGCCTGAACTCCTCAGGTAACTCACTATCAGAGGAGCTTGGGAGCCTATGGCTTAAATGTGGACTCACCCAGGGCCCCATGGTGTCTCCCAGTCACATGGGCAGGTTCAAGTTCCATGGCCCTTGTTTGTTTTAAGCAGAGTTGTTACCCCTGCTCCTCCAGGTGAATTTTTAGCCCAGATCTTCGTATGCAGCCTCTGCCCCATATCAACCCTAACCCTGTGACTGCTGATGTCCCTCCTTTCCCCAGAGAGGCAGGCACATTTGTTCTCACCAGCCTTTATGCATCCTGGAGGTCTCAGATATGTGACAGCTTTTTTTTTAATCCTCACCTAAGGAGATTTTTTTCCATTGCTTTTCAGAGAGGAGAGGTGGAGGGAGGAATATTGGTGTGAGAGAGACACACATAGATTGGTTGCCTCCCAAAAGTGCCCCTACCAGGGCCAGGGATCAAGCCTGCAACCCAGGTACGTGCCTTTGACTGGAATCGAACCTGAGACCCTTCAGTCTGTGGGCTGAGGTGCTAACCACCGAACTAAACCAGCTAGAGCATGTGACAGCTTTTAATGTTTCAAATAATAAGATAAACGTGAGCTGTGTTTTCACAATATCACTCTCACCATAGTATTTGGCCTGTGTGTATAATCAAAGCACATCTTTTCTGATACATATACATCTGCTTTTTATATCCTGAGGATTACTTGAGTTAATATGTCTTTTTCTAGTCCTGCGTTCAGGATGCCAGATCTCCACAAAAATCAATGATTATTCCTTTCTACATTCCCCTTCCCATCTAAGTGGTGGCTTAGTTTGTAACCCTTTCTCAGAATGGCATTAAGATGCCATGGTTCTGGGGAGTGTTATTTCTTATAAGAAAAGAACAAACAATTTGAGAGTAAAATTTTACACACACACACACACACACACATATTGAGGTAGGGAGGGTTTGTGTCTTCTGTTTTCTGAGTGTAGTAAAGGGTTGTTTAGCTGACCTCTATTTCTAGGTAAATTTGTAGGTGACAAAAGAAGTCCTCCATAGAGCTCACTGGACTAAGTTCTTTTTCTTACATCATCTATTCTCTTCTCTAGCAATCCTGTAAGGCAGGTATTACTAGCATTCCCATTTTACAGACAAGAAAACAGAGGGCCAGAGAGATTGTAACTTGCTCAGGTTCACACAACCAGTAAGTGTTTATTTAAACTGACATTTGTTTGAGTCTAATTTATGTGTTTACCTTCTGTGCTCACAGTGATTGAATCCCCAAGAGTCTCCTTTTCCCTCACCAGCCGGCCTTCACTTTCTGTGGGGGAGTGTGGGTGGTGGGGGCAGGGAGATAGCTGGGTGTGCAGACTTCTCCCATCTCCAAGATCCACTGATCTCTTCCCTTGGCCAATCTCTTGCTATTAACACTTCTGCCACCACTCCAATTTCTCTTTTTATTATTGTTTTACTTTGACTATTTCAGCAATTAAACCTTCTAAAGGGTGTTGGGAGCAGCCTTACAAGAAGAAAGGGAAGAGTGGGAGAGTTGGTCAGTGGATTCATGAATGCAAATCACACTTTGTGGTTTAATTTTAGACCTTCCCACTCAATGGAAACAACTCTTTCAAAGGTCACCAGTTGGATACAGAATTCTTTCTGTTGTGTGCCGGGCCCTCCACAGTGTGGCACCAATCAACTGCATTTGAACTTGCAGCCAGGAAACCAAGAGCCAGTTCCGGAAGATACTCACCTTTTTATGTCCTTTCTGGTGCCCCACCTCCACCTGTGGTCACCCTACCCATCCCACCTATCCCAAATGGCACTCATGGGGTCATTGTTGCCTTTGAACACTTCTGTATCTTTTTTATGACATGGATGATTTACCTACAATTGCAGCAATTAATGTACTTGCCTTATTTCCCTAATTAGACCATGAGATCTTGGAAAGCCAGGACCATTTCTGAGTCACCTCCAAATCTCCAGTGCATAGTATAGGGCCTAGTACTTGCCAACTGGCCCAGGGATTGGAGACAGGGATCAAATTAGGGAAAGCCACATTGTAACATGTGTCTAATGTGCCCTTTATTCTGGGATCATGCCCCTTCATTTTGTGTCTCTCTCCTTCCTGTTGGCTTTAGGTGGAAGAACAGGTGGGCAGAGGATAGAAATGTGTTGCTGCTATGTCTCTAAATTTTAGTGTCTGGTTTACCTTCATAGGGAAGGTGGCCCTATATCAACCTCAACAGAATATTATTTTATTATTTTCTGTTGCTTTTACTAGTTGTTTTCAGTAGACACTTGTTCTGGAAAATACCCTAGAGCTCATCATGTATAAATGGTGGGATGAAGAAATACTATAAGTCACTTTGTAATTCTGTAATTCTATGTTAAACTAGATAATCTGTAAGTTTTTATCTATGACTAGGTTGAAATCTCCTAGAATCTTTTTTCTTCTTCTGGACTCTCAGTTTTATTCTGTTGATCTATATGTCTATCCTTATGCCCGTACTATACTGTTTTGATTATTGTAGCTATGCACTAGGTGTTTATTTTTATTTTTCAATTACAGTTGTCATTCAACATTATTTTATATTAGTTTCTGGTGTACAGCATAGTGGCTAGACATTTATATAATTTACAAAATGTTCTTTCTGATAATTCTAGTACCCACATGGGACCATACACATCTCCTAGGATCTCTGTGGGCAATGTTTGGAAAAGGCATTGATGATCTTCTATCTTCTCCTTGCCCACTCCTGGGAGTCACATTATCTCTGTCCTCACAGCCTTGTTGACAAGAGAGGCTTGATTTGGGGAGGCCACATGGTATAATGAAAAGGTCCTGACCTTTAGAGTTGGACTGAATATAAACTTCAATTCAACCACTTAGGAATGCCACTCTGATCTTCAGGTTTTGTTTTTTTTGTGTTTATTTTAAATTTTTATTTAATATATCTTTATTGATTTCAGAGAGAAGAAGGGAGATGGGGAGAGAGAGAGAGAAACATCAATTATGAGAGCCACTGATCGGCTGCCTCCTGCACGTTCTCTACGGGGGATCAAGCCCGCAACCCGGGCATGTGCCCTGACTGGGAATCAAACCGAGATCTCCTTGGTCATAGGTCGATGCTCAACCACTGAGCCATGCCTGGCCGGGCTAATCCTCAGTTTTTTAATCTGTAAAATGTGGCAATGCAATGAGATCACATCTTTAAGTGACTGACACACTCAACTCAGTGCTCAACTAATATAAATTCTCTTTCTAATTAGAACTAATATATATAGTATTGAAAATGTAAGGAATTCAGAGGCTACATTTAAACAGTAATTTGTATGGCCCATTCTGATGCTGAGGAGGATTTATGTGAGTATAACACAGACTTTTTAAAATCCCAGTTTATCTTATGAAGATGGTGTCTAGATCTTTTGTAAGATTTTCTGTGGGTGCACATAAACCCTGAAATGTGCTGCTCTTCCCATAGAAAGTTTTGGATATCATGATTGCTTGTTCTTAGTATAGATTACATTTTAAAAATATTATGACTGTTTTTTTTTTTTTTTTTTTTAAACTTAGCATTTTGTTTACTCCTTTTTAGATTAACATTGTCAGTCAATACCACTAACCATTAAAAAGCATAATAGTAAGAATGAAAGACTTGAAAAATAGACTTTTTTAAAGAAAGAAAAAACTAATTTAAATGTCAGGCTAATATGAATATAATTAATGAGCTGACATACAAAATTCCTTATTTTGGGTTCTTTTGAAGGTGAACACCACACACATTAGTCATATAATAGATTATAGATAAGGGAGGGAATCATAATTTCTTAGATCTAAACCAAGTCAGAAACATTTAAAAAATAGTTCTCTTACTGTCTAAAAAATAGTATAATATTGAAATGGTATTCATTATTTTCATTTGATAACTACATATGTTTTCTAAGTCTGAAGAGAATTTTTAAGGTAAAATATAGAAAACAATCCACCCTAGTTCTTTCATTTGAAAGGCTTGGTAATAAAACAACAACAAAAGAAAATAGTAGAACTGGTGTTAAAGCTAAGTGAAAACAGTAGAACCAGGGAGAAGAGCAACTGTGAGAAGATTCATTTCCCAATTATGAGGAAGCAGCCTCATTTTAATGTTGGCAAAAATTATTTGCTATCATTAGTTCCAAGCTAAAGTAATTTTGCTGAGAACTGTACAATGTTAGGATGCTGGAAAGCCATTTCTTAGAGGAATTGGTCAGAGCTAGAGACCTGTACAGCCATGCGCTGGATGCTATCTTGGGCTATCCTTGGACAGGGGTGGGGTGTAGCCTTTGCTCTGCCTGTCTAGCCAGCCTGCACCCAGAATTTAGATAACATAAGAATTCTGTGCGGCTTTGGTGCTCCCTCTCTCCCTCTCTCTCTCAATTTATACAGACATGCTATGAAAGTTTTGACGGGGGAAAGGTCACTCTTTTATGAGGATCTTCACAGAGGAGATGAGGCAGAATTGGGTCTTAAATGATGGATACTATTTAGTTATCCAGTTGTTACGGTGGGAGAGTTTTACTTGCAGAAGGAACAAAATCAACAAAGATAAGAAGATGAGGAAGGCCTGGGGGTGGGATGGATGGATTAATGGGGGTAAAAAGGGAACATCTGTAATATTTTCAACAATAAAGATAAAAAAATATAAAAACAAACAAACAAAAAAGCTATAGGTGCTTAGGTATGTAATTAGGTGCCTTTTTGAAATAATATTATAATTGTTAGGCTCCAAATTAGTTCTCTTTTTAAATAGAGGATATTTTTATACAAATATTACATAAAAATTTATTATCTCTAAAGTTTTGACACTGTGGTAGATATAAACAGACATAATTTCATTTACAAAAATTTAAAAATTTCTCACTTAAAAAAAAAAGGGAAAACACTTAGATATTTGGAACAAAATGCATTTAGAAATGAAAAAGCCATAATTTCATAAAATAAGAAGCTGTCAGGTTTGAATTAGTGAGTTGAGTGCTAACAGGTGTGCAGTGACAAACTGCTCAAAACATGGTGTTGAGCCCTGGAACAGACTCATGGCAAGCGGAGGGTTCCATGCTTGCTACTTGCACTCCCAAAGCCTCCTGGTATTCTTTGCATCACTGTAAAGCCCTTGTTCCAGATCTCAGGGTTGCATGTTCAGCAAAGCTGCAAAGGAGTTTGTGATTATCTTTAGTCAACTCCATGCCTTTTCTTTCCAGAGCTTTCCTTTTTCTTCTCCCTTCCTCCTCAGACACACTGTTCTGCGATGGCTCTCCAGACCCCCTCTGTGGCTAATCCATCTACTCTGTTCTTATTAGCAACACCATGCCGTAGGTATTTAGTTATGGGCAAAACTTTAACTCAGTGACTCATATGTGGCAACCCATTGGGGGAGGCAGCCTTGGCTGGTGGGAGGAAAGTGTGGGCTTTCCCATCCCTCAGAAAACACCATCTTGGGGCCAGTCAGACATTCAGGGGAATGTTGGCCATCTCCCTGTAGGAAGCCATGGTCACAGTGGATGCTGTGTTTCTCTTTGTGTCATGGGAATGAAGTTGTTTATGCCTCAGGGTGAAGTTAGTCATCCTCCCGAGTGTGGATCTTTTTTGGGCCTCTGAGCCTGATGGAGCCTGGAACAGAATCTGTCACCTGGAATATCCAATAGTAATTGATGACCAGAGTGCACTTTGTGTTTGAGGCCTATTTGATATTTGAGAGATTTGGAATATGAATGTTTTCCATCTCTTTGTCTTGACAGACTGAGATGATTGATGATATGTGATGTCTCAGGAGATAAAATGTGCAAGGTTAGAACACATGTAGTTTTTCTGACAGGGGACTTTTAGAAGGCATTAGAGAAGCATAAATATGTTTCTTTAACTGACACCTGGGTTTTTGGTCTTTAACCCTGACTGACAAAAGGAGACCTCCCAATCACCTCGTGGAAGCTCTCCTTGGGGAATAAACCAATTTTGTGTAGCAGTGACTATGGCTTAGGTTTGGAATCCGGCTTGCTTTTAAATCAAGTGGAGCTTAATTTCAGTTGTTTCACCGTGAAAACAGAAAAAATTCTGTTTGGAAAAGATTTTCTTCCTCTATTTAAATGTCTTTTCTCCTTAAAAGCTAAGCTTATTTGAAAAAGAAATGTTTTTCAAGCCTCATGAAATGAATTCTGATGTTTGCAGTTCTATGACTACCTTGCTGGAGATTAAAATCTCTGCTCTTCCAAGGAGACTTCATTAACCAAGGCAAAAGTCGTGGGGGAAGCTTTTGCGGAACCAGCTGCGTCAGTGATTATCAGCAAGCAAGTTCCTTTCATGGCATCAGTCATTTTAGGTGCAGCTGGAGAGATGAGCAGCAACACTTGCTAACTGGGTTCTCCCAATTATAAATTGAGCTTTCATTCTTTAATTCTGGATAATAGTGTATAACATTTTATTTTGATTTTTTGTTTCTGAGTGAGATAAATGAGATCCCTCAGGGCCACTGTTCATCATGTTTCTTGGTTTTTGTCCCTGCCCCTCCCCCACAAGAATGTTTTTGTGATATTTTCTTAAGGAGGTTATAAAATTCCTATGGAAACTTTTATATATTCATTCATTCACCAGTCCTGCTACTGAAAAAGTTATTGGGTGCTTCTCTTTTGCTAGGCACTGCATTAGGTTTAGGGGGAAAGAGAGAGAGAAGAACTGGGCACAGATCTGCCTTCCTATTACTTATAGGCCAGGGGGGGAGGTAGGACGCATATACCAGGCACAACGTACTTACATAACCCTTTCTTTTATCCTGCAGAGTTTGGCCCAAGGCAGTTGCTCAATCAATGCTTTTTTGGCAGAGAATTAACTAGAAGAGATAGTGGATACCATCCTGTCCAATTAGTTCGTGTCACCTACAAGGAAGCAGACTCAGAAAGGCTAAGTGACATGCCCAAGGCAACACAGCCAACAAGAGGCCAAGCCAAAGACGTGATTCTAAGGTGCTTCTGCTTTCTGAAGAAGCTGCGTTTCCTGTTTTCACTGCATACAAATTCACGATCCAGATTATAACCAGCCTTAACTCACTGACTCACCTTGAGGATTCCACACTCAAAATTAAGTTAGAAATTGGGGACTCTGGGTTGAGTTGACTCAAAGAAATCACATTTGGCTTTTGTACTTTACGAAGTCTTCTTTCAAATATGTAACTATTTCCACTTTCCTTCAACATTTTTTGCATGTTATAGTTTTGTCCTCAGAGATAAAATTGGTAAGGAGTTTGAGGATGTCAGTTTCAGGGCCTGCCACCCCTGCAACCAAACCTAATTATTTTTCACTGTGCAAAGAATAAGACTGAGGCAGTAGGAGTGTGGAAAGAAGAGGGGAAAACATCTCAGGAAGAACAGGTATTCGTGATCACTTCCACATTTTTTTTTTGGCCTTTGATTAAAAATCAGGTTGAAATTATTTCTCATTTGAAATCAGTCATTCATTGAACAATTATTGCTGAATTCTCCAATTTCAACTTACTTCTCTCACAAACATCACAGTTGGTCTGATGCTAGACTTATGTGTGTGAAATAGATTTCTAACAGCTGAAATACCTAGACCCATTTGGGAGAATACATTTTCTGTATAAGTGTGTTTTCCCAAAGGTAACACAAAACCTGTATATTTAAAATACATAAAATGCAGCTGCAAAGCACAATGCAAAGTAGAAAGGGGGAAAATCAATACTCTATTAGCTATAACATTACACAGAATTTCCATTCATAGATAAGAGAAAAATCTCCCTTTGAGTTCATGTTTTGTTAAAATAAATAGCTAGCTTTGTTTTAAAGTCAATTTCCCCCTTTTCCATTTAAGTTCTTGAGCCTTTAAAACTGTATACAAAATGACAGAACAGGAACTAAAATAATTAATACCATCAATAAATTGCAATTACCATGTGCTGCAGTTTTGTTTTTTTAAATCAATCTTCTAGCCCGGCCGAGCGTGGCTCAGCGGTTGAGCATTGACCTAGGATCCATGAGATCGGGGTTCTATTCCCGCTCAGGGCACATGCTCAGGTTGTGGGCTCAAGCCCAGTTGATCAATGACTCTCTCATCATTGATGTTTCTATCTCTCTCTCTTCCCCTCCTTTCCTCTCTCTGAAATAAATAAAAATATGTTTTTTTAAAAAAATCAATCCTCTAATGCTGTCTCTGGTGGAGTGAAAGCAGAGCTTAAATGAACACATCAAATTCAAAACAATCGTACTATTTGAGAAGTTAATATTATAAGAGCTACTTTTATTTTATTGTCAAAAAAGTGTTTATCTAATTAGAAGAAAGGGGTATCCTGAGAATATTGTCAAATTATTGGTTAAATAGGCCTTTGTTTTCTCTCTGACTTAACTCAAATTGTCTTCACAGGGAGGAATGGAGATTTGAGGGTCTGAGGTGTAGGAGAGAAACGTACATTTTTGCACAGCTTTCACTCCATTTCCATTTATTCCATTCTCCTTTCCTCCTTTTCTCTTTTGTCCAGAGTGTGACCTGGATCAGCAGAGTGACTGCATCAACGAGAGAGAAGAAAGAGAGAGAGGAACTCATGGTCCTTCTTGTCCTGGGTGTTTCAGTCTTGGGAGGAACGTAACAAAGTAGATCTTCTGAAATAAGTTACAAACGTACAGAAACTTGGTAGTTCTCAGCATATTTCTGTTACCAATTTCTGCCAAGGCAAATACCTGAGGCACATTTGACACTGCATATTTGACAATTTGCTTTTAAACAATCACATTTTGCTTTTGTAATATCTTTCCTGTGAACATCTTCCAAAATTTATAGAAATTGGAGCAAAATCCCATAGATGACCAAGCTCTATTTTAGGCCTCAGTTGGACAATTTAGGAGGTCTTATAACTGGACAGAGGTAAACACGAGATGGCCGGGTGTGCACTCACTTTACACCAAGCCTGAGTATATTAGTGAATCCCATGGCAGGAGGTAGGAAGCACCCCACCTCCAGGACAAAGCAGCTAATCAACAATTCCCAAACACTTGGTGCTCCATGCCAACTATTGCATGAGAGAACAAGAGCCCATGATAAGAAACACTTAAAATGCTACAAATTCTTTATCTTGTGAGGGGAAAAAAGTCAGCAAAAATATTCTGAAAGTACTAATGTTTCATCTTTCTCTTTGAGTGGGGATCTGTTGTTGGGACTGTTTTGTCCATTGATTGTTACAGAAAAAGTGCTTAATGCACTACAAATTTTCAAGGGCCTACAAAATGTTTGAAATCTAAAATATTTTTGTTTGCTTCAAAATTAAAAAATAAAACCCATCCTGCAAAATTGAAATTAATAAATATTTAATTTAAATACCTCTAGAACATAACATTATATCAACTAATCTACTGCAACTCAATCCATAAAGTTGTAAGTGATTTGCATGACTTATTTTAATATGTTTGCCATATTATGGAATGGTAGCTCCTGAGAAAGAACTACTAAATCTTTCAAAGGTCTTAAAATTCCTCTGTGTGTGTGGAAGGATGGTAGTGGTAGGGAGTCTGGGTGTGGGTGGAAGGTTTACGGAGGAGATGAAGTTTTGGGCACAGGGAAAACTTCTTCAAAACCATGGCCAAGATGAAAAGCCATGGTCTTAAATATGATAATTTCTGAGAAACTTGGACCAAATTGGTTTTTTTGAACAATCTTTGGAAAGATAAATGGGATTAAACAGAAGTTGTGAGATACAATTCAAACAAGTTTCAGAATTGGCACTCATCATTCCTGAAGCAATGAATTAAAAAAAAATCTATAATGAACATATGTACAGATGTGTTTTTCTTTGAGGAAAACCTGCTATACTAAAATTGGAATTCACAAAACAGATAAGTTAAGGGGTTGCTATATCAAAATTATCATTTTATAAAAGGGGTTTCTTGCAAATTAGGTCATTTTAAAGGCATGCACATGCTTGAAGCATTTGTTTAGAGCCCACTGTCTATTTGGGGGTGGGGATGGTTATAGAATCATAAAACTCAAATTCAACATGTCTGTCTTAGCCCATTTGAGCCACTATAACAAAATACCATGAACTAGTGGCTTATAAACAACAATTTATTTCTCATAGTCTGGAGGCTGGAAGTCCAAGATCAGTGTGCCACCATGGTCAGGTCAGGAAGGAACCCGCTTCCTGGTTCCTAGATGGTGTCTTTTTGCCGTGTCCACTCATGGCGGAGGGAGCAAGGGAGCTCTGTGAGGCCTCTTTTATGAGGCACTAATCCCAATTATGAGGTCTCTGCCCTCATGACCTAAGCTCCTCCCCCAAACCCTACTTCCTAATGCTATCACCCTGGGGATTAGGATTTCAACAAATGAATTTTGGGAGGACACAAACATTCAGATCATAGCAATGTATGAAATGAAAACTAAACCAATTGCCATCCTTCCTCATAGTCTCCACTCATCCTTTCCTCTATCTTGCTTACCTAGTTCTAGGCACCTTTGTTCACTCAGTTGCCTAAGCCAGAAGACTCCCCCATCTCCCAGTTCTTCTCTTCTCACCTTGCACAGTTACCAATTGATTCTATTACCTGTGTCTTAAAAGAAGACCTTTTTATTATGTATTATTTTTTAGCAATACTTTTTCCTATGGAAGAATTTTTGAGTCAGATGCTTTAAACATTTTCTCTGCATCATCCTGTAACAGTCATTACAGTTCTCTTCTAATATAGTTTATCTAGATTAGGAACCAAGGCAGAGAAAACTTATTGACAGTGGAATTGGCATAGCGTAAATATAGATGAAAGTAAAATACAAGAAGTGGTTTAGCTCACAATAAGTGGTCATAAATCGATTATTTATATTTAGTTTAAGATCCTCAGTAGTGTGTTAAAGAGAGCACACACATAGAAGAGTCTTGATTGTTTAGAAAAACTGGAATTACCTCTTCCACAGGAGGTCTACATGTGCTACTGGGGCTGCCTCCATGTCTCTAGTGATCCCAGAAAATTTCCAGCACATTTTGTGGGTATTCAACACCAACATCAATGGGCAGTGGAAAATTGCCTTTGCCGTCACTGCAGTTAGGGCATAGGGCAAAGATGTGCTCCTGTGGTGTTGAGGAAAGCAGACGCTGACCTCACCAGAAGGGCAGGAGAGCTCACTGGGCATGAGGTGGAATGTGTCATCATCATTATACAGAATCCGGCCAGTACAAGATTCCAGACTGGCTTTTGAACAGACAGAAGGACATGAAGGACAGAAAATATAGCTAGGTCCAGGCCAATGAAGTGGACAATAAGCTCTGTGGGGTCTTCGTGTTTGAGGTCAGCACACTAAGACCACAGGTTGCTGGGGTCGCACTGTGGGTGTGTCCAAGAATGAGTATATCTGTAGGCCTTGTCTGTTAATAAATAGTTTATACACCTAAAAAAAAAAAAAAAAAAGCAAAACTAGAATTAGGGAAAATTTGCCCCTCTTTTAGACTGAAAAAAATCCAGATTTTGGGAGTCCAAAGGTCTGTACCATTTTTGCCATTGACTCAACACATAAAGGTGGATGAGTCTCTTAAGAACATTCTCACTTTCCTTTGGGTAAACAGAAGGGTTAGACTAACTCTCTAGGGCCCTTCCAGCTTTGACATTCTAACATACTGTATACCAAGGCTCAAATTTGTTGCGACAGCTCTCTTCACCTCATAAAGAGAAAGATAATAATTCACTTCTTTCCATATTCATGAAGATTAATGTCATAACAGCGCTCAGTTTTCACATTTGAATTGCAACCCTGGAACTTGTGCTGTGCTGGATTCGTGGAAAAACAAATGACTTTCGTGCATAATGAGGCTCGTATCTTGCTAATCTATCTTGTATAAAGTAAGTCCCTAAGGTATAACAATCATTCTTAACTACACATATGTTTAGATTTTCTGACATGCAACTGCATTTATTTAAAAAGAGGCTTATGCTTTTATAATTCTGGAATAAGACATTGATTTGTTATTATGACTTTTCCAGAAATGATTCCATCTATTTGCCAAACCACGGTTGAACCAAATCACCTTAAATAATATAAACAGGCATCATGAATAAGGTAGAAATCCAACTGGCCCTTAGAACATGCTTTATTTTCTAGGAACTTTATGTTTATATGCCAATTAAGATGTAAGGTCAAAATTTATTTCATAACCCCAGAAAAGAATTAAGGAATTGCTGTACCTAGGAGAGCAAGCTGCAAAACATGAGCTCTAACCAAATGCAACTTCCTCCCCTGTCCCTCATTCTGGTCTGCGCACTGGGTCATTGCAGCTCTCTGCGGGGGAGGAAATGAAACTCTCGAGTCCCAGGCAGCCTTGTTGAGTCTGCTTCACAGGATATTTCTGAGATTTTGTTTGTGAGCTACAAAATTGGATCCATAACAGAGCAGGTCACTGAGGGGGAAACAAAAAGCGAGAGATTTACAGGGCAAACTAAAGTGCCTAAAAGTTCTTCATGAAGGAGAAACACTTTGTGGAGCTGAATAAAGCAACTAGTAGAAGGTTGGGCCAAGCACAAAGTTTGAAGTACAACTTGGCCTTATGCAGTTTTTAAGGTGGGTTGATCCCTTTAAATGTTGGGCAACTAAAAATAAAAGGCTCTCTTTAGGAAGATGAGCCATTAGCGACTGCATTCCAGGGAGGCCAAAGCTGAGTCCCTGAGATGAGATGCTGGTTGTGTTTCCCATCCCCCACCCCTCTTGCCTTGCTCCATCAGGGTCTTCCTTCTCATCTTAGACCCTTCCAAATTCTCCTTCCTTCCCGATTTTTCAATGTTGCCTTCCATCCATGAACATTAGAATAGTTTACAGTTTATTAAATAACTATTTGTGTCATTTTGCCTTAAAGATTCGGACAACATCCCAGCTATGTCACCTACCAAGAGGATCTATCATACCTGATTGTTTTCTTATGACTATGATGGTCAGCACGTAGTCTGTGGAGCAGAACATAAAGGGCCTTTGAAACTGCGCTTAAGAAGCCTTCTTTGGTGGTTTCTCTGACCTCCCCAGGGAGTGGAATAGCGAGTTAACATTTATTAAGGAGTTTATGGTATGCTAGGCACTGTAATTTAAATGCATTAAGTCAGTGAATCCTTACTATGTCCTCATGAGAATACTATTATTGTTTCCTTTCTGCAGAAGGGGAAGCTGAGAAGGGAAGCTGGTAAGGAGTAGGGCCTGGCTGCTCAGCGATGCTGGTTTCACGCCCTCCTGCTTCTCTGCACCTGGCTGCTTGGCTTAACCCTTAGCTTTGGCCCCATATCAGCCTGACTTGGTATTGGAAGCTCTTCTCAGTTTTGGTGACTTAGATGTTGACTGAACTACTTATACACTTAGATTTGTTTCTGGATTATTCTCTTGGCTTAGTGATACAGACTTCTCCATAGCTAAAAGTAAAAATGACTCCATTTATTAATTCTCCCCATTCAACTCCATATTATTACCTGACCCCTACTATATAAGGGAGCAAATCTGGATAGGATCCAATGATCCCACTGCTAGGGCAGAATGCTAGTGAGAGTGTGGTTTCAGAGTTGAGCCGGAAGACTTAGAGCTGAGGATAGGAGTTCTAGTTCTAGAGACCCTCTACCTGACTGAATGCTGTGCGAGGACAGGGACCATTACAGGTTTAGATCCCCAGGATCAGCATGGTACTTGGCACATACTAAATGCTCAGTAAATATTTATCAAGTAAACACATGAGTTAACGACTGAATAGGAGAAGGCAGTGGTATTGGGCAGACTATGAAGTGGGGTGTCAAAGCAGGTGCATTCAGATGTTTAGGCTCCATTCCTTACACACCAGATGCCCTATCTGCTGGATGAGATCCACAAGAAACATGAAAATCCCCACCAGATGGTGGAGCTGAGACTCCCTGCTCATGGTCTGGTTCGGTAACTGAGAGCAAACTGGTTTGTGGGTAGATTCAACAGTGAGCTAGAAAAGACAAAGCAAGAGGATCGGTCCAAATTTCCTTCTGCCTTTACTGAAAGCAGAAGATTGAGGCAGGTCTCCTGCAGCTGGTTTTCTATTTTCACTTCAGCTGGTTTCTGGACAAGGCTCACCATTTGTTTCCGTGTTTTACACAAGCCTAGAGTCTGTCTGCACACACAGGGTGTAGCTGTAGGTACATTAGTGCCCTTTCTTGTATACTAACTCAACAAAGCACTTTTACTGAGGTATTTGGGCAATGTCTTCAACCAGCCCCTATCAACGTGCTGTCCAACGCCCTCACTGCTACCTGTTCCCGCAGTTTGTGGCCTCACACTCTTTCCTAGGGAGTATGTCTTATTTCATATTTGTATCCTTGGTGTCCAGCACTGTGGCCAGCAAAGGACTGATACTCAAGAAATGCTTATTGAATGAATAAAAAACTCATGAGTGACACATGACTTGGACACATATTGACAAGGTAATTAGGGGATGTGCTTTGGCACTATGTAGCTCTGACATGCAATGCTATGCATGCAAACATCTATCAGAGTCTTTATTTTTTCCCTAATTTTATTAAGAAATAATTGACATACATCATTTAAATTTAAGGCGTACAGCAATATAGATATAGATATAGATATAGGTATATGTAGATATAGTTATACCCATATATCTCACAACTTCTTTATCCATTCATCCACTGATGGACACTTAGGTTGTTTCCATATCTTGGCTGTTGTAAATAATGCTGCACTGAACATGGGGGTGCAGATTTTTTTTTTTCCAGTAAGTGTTTTCATTTCCTTTGGATATATGGCCAGAAGTGGAATTGCTGGGTCATTCAGCAGTTCTATTTTTAATTTTTTGAGGATTTTCCGTACTATTTTCATAGTGGCTGCACCAGTTTATAGTCCCACCACCAATGCACAAGGGTTCCCCTTTCTCCCCATCCATGCCAGAATTTGTTACCTCTTGTCTTTTTGATGGTAGCCATTCTAATGAGTATGAGGTAATATCTCATTGTAGTGTTAATTTGCATTTCTCTAATGAATAGTGATGTTGGGCATCTTTTCATGTACCTGTTGGCTTTTTGTAAATCTTCTTTGGAGAAATGTCTATTCAGGTCCTTTGCTCATTTAAAAAAAAATTTATTTTTATTTTTACTCTTGAGGTGTATGAGTCCTTTATATATTTTGAATATTAACCCCTTATCAGATATATGGTTTGCAAATATATGCTTTTCATTTTGAAGTTGCCTTTTCGCTTTGCTGATTGTTTCTTTTGCTGTGAAAAAGCTTTTTAGTTTGATGTAGTCCCACTTATTTATTTTTTATTTTGTTGCTTATGCTTTAGGTTTCATATCCAAAAAATGACTACCAAGACCCATGTCAAGGAGCTTTATTTCCGTTTTCTTCTAGGAGTTTCACAGTTTTAGACCTTACATTTAAGCCTTTAATCCATTTTGTGTTAATTTTTGTGAGTGGTGTAAGATAGGGTCAAGTTTCCTTTCTTTTTACATGTGAATATCCAATTATCACTGCACCACTTCTTTATTTATTTAAACAATTTTAAAATTGATTTTAGAGAGGACAAGAGAGAGGGAGAGAGAAAGGGAGAGAGAGACATTGATGAGAGAGAGAAACATTGATCAGATGCCTCCCGTATGCGCCCCCACCGGTGAATGAGCCTGCAATCTGGGAATATGCCCTGACTCGGAATCAAACCTGCCACCTTTCAGTGTATGGGACAATGCTCCAACCAACAAAGCCACACCGGCCAGGGCATCCCTGCACCACTTATTGAAGAAACTGTCTTTTCTACGTTGAGTATTCTTGGCTCCCTTGCCAAATATTAATTAACCATATACGCTTGGGTTCAGTTCTGGGCTCTTGATTTGGTTCCATTGATCTATTTGTCTGTTTTAATGTCAATAATATATTGTTTTTATGACTATAGTTTTATAATATAACTTGAAATCAGGAAGTGTGGTGTGTCTACTTGCTCTTCTTTCTTAGGATTTCTCTAGCTAATTAGGGTCTTTCCCTTAATTTTAGGAGTGTTTTTTCCATATAAATTTTAGGAGTGTTTTTTCTTCTACTTCTGTAAAAAAAAAAAAAAGCCATTGGGATCTTGATAGGGATTGGATTGAATCTACAGATGGCTTTTGGAAAAATTGACATTTTAACAATATTAATTCTTCAATCTGTGGACACAGGATATCTTTGCATTTCTTTGTGTCTTCTTTGATTTCTTTCATCAATGTCTTGTAGATTTCAGAGTATAACTCTTTCACCTCCTTAGTTAAATTTATTCCTAAGTATTTTATTTTTTTGATGCTATTGTAAATGGGATTGATTTTTTTCTTTTTTCAGCAAACTTGTTGCTAGTGTATACAAGCACTACTGATTTTTGTATGTTAACTTTGTATACTGCAACTTTACTGAATTCATTGATTAGATCCAAAAGCTTTTTTGTTGAGTCTTTAGAAATTTCTCAATCTAAAATCATGTCATCTCCAAATAGAGACAGTTTTACTTCTTCTTTCCAATTCTGATACCTTTTATTTCTTTTTCTTGCCTGACTGCTTTATCTAGGACTTCCTGTACTGTGTTGAATGAGGGTAGTGAGAGTGGACACCCTTGTCAGAGTCTTTATTTTTCATCTGTTCTTCATGTTACATTTTCTAAATTGAGTTCTCAGGACTTTTTATTTCCTGCATTTTGTCTATGGTCATATTATTTTGTGTTTGAATAAGACAAGCACTTAAGTTTTTGACAACCATTTAACATTTTTTAACTACAAATTTTAAATGAATAGTGAAGGGTTTGTACCTCATTCTAAAAAATAAAAATTAAAACCTTGAGAGAAAATGTTGAGTGAATAAGTGGAATGGGTCATTGTGATTCTCTCAAAAATAAAAGTATTGAAACTTTTTATTAAGCCATATTCCCTTGACTTATGGTGTTAAATTATACTAAATACTAGTGTTATTATTGAAAAAATGACATTTTTCAGTTGATTCAGCCTGGATAATGAATGTGGACAATTAAATTGCATGCTTGAATAGAAAGCCTACCCTTGAATATGAAAAACAATGATGAGTAGGAGTAGCAGAGGTAGCTGGAGTGCCTCCCAAATCTATACATCTAATTTTAATAAGTTTTTCAGCATCTCACACTAAGCCTTTTAAGAGGTAGCAGGTGAACAGAATGGACTGACTGGACTGACAGCTTCTCTAGTCTCTGTTCATCTTCCCACAGATGTCCCAACCCTACAGTGACCAAGAGCCCTGCAGCGGGAGGCATACAGAGAAGCAGAGGTCTGGTTAATTCTCAGATTGCCCTGTCAGCTCCAGGGATAATTGAGAGTCAGCTGTAACAAATCTAGCTTTCCTCTTGGGCACAAATAATGCTGGGTGTTGACTCTGTACTTTTTTTTTTTTATGTCTCCAAACCATCCCCAACCATAATATTTCTCTTCTATAACTTAAAAAATAATCAAATAAAGAATAAACTTTTATCGTTTTTGGTCCCACATACCTTGTATTTTATCTAGAGAAATAAAAATCTCAAGGGCAGTTCAGCAAAATGAACAAATAGAATTTTTTTTTTCATTTCAGTGTGACACCTGGAATGAGTATATTTATCTTTTTCCTGACTTTTTTTTGCATCTGAGAAATGAAAGAACTAGTTCTGATTCATTACTTGCAAATGCTTTGGGGATTACAGCTCTGTCAGGAAAAAATTATATAAAGTAATGGGTATTTGCCATTGGATTCTCCCCTTACCTTCCATGGAGGAAAAATCCCTTATTCTCTTGGCCTGAGACAGGGCCTCTGTTGTGCTAAATGAGGTGTGGGGTGGGAAGCAGGGAGGAGAATGGCAGAAACCAAAAATAAGGCCCGTAAGACTGTATTAGAAAGGAGAGGAGAGGGGAAGACAAAGAGATCCAGGGCAGAGGCGTGGAAAGAGGGGGAGAGAGAAATGAATAAGTATGGGGAAGGTGTGAGTATGACTAATAGTTGCTGAGAGGTGAGAGACAGCCTTTGGCGGCTCTGTGGTGCTCAGGCCAGACTCCAGGAAGCCCAGTTTATGCAGGTTACATTATTAGACACAGAGGGCCCAGGGTTCATAAGAGTGTGACAATTCTCACAACTAAACAGATATAAAATCGTCATGCCTTCCCCCCGCCCCACCCAGGTCTTTTCTGTAGTGTGTTTTTGCATTACCTTTTATTCTTTTGAGCACAACCAAAACAACAGTGACAGACAAGTTGTTTTTATAACATACAGTTCTATTGAGGATGAAACTTAATTTTTATATTCTGGAATTGGAGTGGTTCCTCTCAGGAACTCATAAGTATAATTTTTTCTTAACATATTTTATGTATTTATAAATTTTCATTAGTTGAGAAAGCTAATTTGGGAAAATGAATTAAGTCATGGTCTGTATGCTGAGAATGTTAATTATGTGTTAATATTTATATGACTTTGGCCCTAGCTGGTTTTGCTCAGTGGTTAGAGCGTTGGCACATGGACTGAAGGGTCTGGGGTTCGATTCTGGCCAAGGGCACGGGCCTCAGTTGCAAGCTTGATCCCAGGGTCAGTGAGTGAGTGGGAGGCAACCAATTGATGTGTGTCTCTCACATCGATGTCCCCTCCCACTCCCGTTCTACTCTCTCTGAAAAGCAGTGGAAGAAAATATCCTTCGGAGAGGATTAAAAAAAATATAACTTTGATACTACACCAATGTCATTTTTAAATTTTTTTCTTACAGAAACCAGTTTTCCCCCCACTCGTTCTTAATATAATTTTAAAAATGTGTATTTTTCTGATTTTTAAATCCTTCTCTCCTTGTCATTAACTCTGTTTAATTCACTAGATAGTTTTGCGCTTGGTGGTGCCTCGCTTTTCATTCCTTTGTGTAGGTTTCTGTGCCATAAAGTAACTTTCCTCTAGCGCCCAGCACAGGGCTTTGCATGCAGCAGGTGTTCCTGTATGACTAATGGGGACTAGTAGAGTCCCCCAGCTAGTTATAGGGGACAGTGGGCATGATGGCTTCCTGATGTGTCAACTCAGCTGGGTTGAACTATAATTCTTAGTTATTCAATCAAACACTAATTTAGGTGCTGTAATGAAGGGATCTTGCAGTTTAAAGTCCCTAATCAGTTGACTTTAATCAAAAGGAAAATTATTCTGGATGGGTCTGACCTACTCAGGGAGCCTTGTCAAAGAGCCTTTCCCTGCTCAGAGACTCCAACAGCAGCCGGTCTACATTTGCTCTCCGTCTCCTCGGGATCTTGGGGTGGCAGCCTGCTTACAATTTCCGCCTGACGGCCTGTGGACAGTTAGCTTCAGCCTGTGCCTGCGGGGCTCCAGCCTGCTCATGCTCTTTCCTCCTGACTGCCTGTGGACGGGAGCTTCAGCTTGTGTCCATGAATAACAGTTTGCTCTTTTTTCCCCATTTTCAAAGTAGGCCCTATGGATTTTGGACTTTTTAAACCAGCCTTCATAATTGCATAAACCAATTCCTTGTAGCTTTTAATCAGAGAAACGGAAGAGTTATAAATAGAACTGATCAGAAAGAGTATCTTTCTGCCTGTTTGGTATTTTCCCCTCCGCCTTGCCTTGCCTTGTCTTGCCTGTCTTGCCTGTCTTTCCTTTCCTTTCCTCTTTCCCCTCCCTTTTCCTTCCTTCCTTCCTTCCTTCCTTCCTTCCTTCCTTCCTTCCTTCCTTCCTTCCTTCCTTCCTTCCTTCCTTCCTTCCTTCCTCCCTCCCTCCCTCCCTCCCTCCCTCCCTCCCCCTCCTTCCCCCCTCCCCCTCCCTCCCCCCTCCTCCCCCCTCCTCCCTCCCTCCCTCCTCTCCTGCGATCTCCCTCCCTCTATTGGTTTCTTCGTTCCTTTCTTTTTTCCTCTCTCTCTTCTCTTTCCTTCCATAGAGCACTTACAGTGAGGTCAAATTATGATAAGATGCATTAGGAAACACTTCTCATTGGCAGGTTATTCGAGAGTTGGATGCTTAAGACAGGCCTGGTCAAGGCGGGGCTGGGGATCCACATGTGAGGAAAGGAAGCAGGAAGTAGACAGTTTGATCCTGTTCTGATCAGGGAATGGGCTAAAGGACTTTATCTGTATTTCTGCTTGGGAAGCTGGTGCTAGGAATGCCTCTAACCCGGACGCATCCTAGGGAAGGAGCACGACCACAGTGGGGCCCAGATGGAGGCGGGGGGAAAGCTGGCTCTTATCCAGACATGTGCCAAAGGCAAGAGAGAATTTGGGCCTCATAGCTGGCCTGGCCCGGTTCACCAGGATTGGTGGGAGGCAAGTCCAGGTGCTGGGACACAAAGCACGTTCCCCTGGAGTGTCTTCTCTGGGAAAAGATGGGGGTGAAATGGCCATGGTGCTGGAGGAAGTGGCTGCCAGGTAGCTGTCAGGACAAACAGATGGTCTTGCGTTTAGGGGCTCAGAATGCTGCTTGTCTTTTGGACACACAACTAATGGAAAGGTGTCCTAATTCTGGAGGATAAGCTGGGACAACAGGAAGGCCTTTTCAAAGATGTCCTGTTTTACTCAGCCCTAATCCTGCAGCCATTGCTTTATAGGAGCAAAATAAATGGAGGAATAGAAGATTTCCTAGACTTCTTTTGAGGACCTATTTAGTTTGGCTTGTGGTAAGGAATAACTTTGAGGAACATTATGCTAGAGCAGCGATTTTCAACCTTTTTCATCCCATGGCACACATAAACTAATTACTAAAATTCTGCGGCACACCAAAAAAAATTTTGTTTTGCTGATGTGACAAAAAATAGGTATAATTTTGTCTCATTCACACTGGATGGCTATTGTTGTATTGGTTGTTGTCATTTTTTTATTTGACATTCTAAGCAAAAAGAGGTCAGTGCCCCTGACTAAATAGTCAGGTATTGCATGTTTTAAAAATTCTTGCGGCGCACCTGTGTGCCACGGCACACTGGTTGAAAATTGCTGTGCTAGAGAGATTTAAGGGAGGTTAAGGAGATTAAAATATTCTTTCTTGGATATGGCAGAGGCCTGTAACACTTTTAAGTCACTGTCAAGAAACAGAAGGATGTGTTACTAGGTAGTGTTAAATGAAATACATAGAGCAGGATGCTTTAATATTAATCTATGTTTTACCCCCAGGAATAGCAAATGATGGAACAATTGTATTATGCACCCCAAGATTATAGTTTATCATAAAAGGGTCATATGCTCCATTGCCTTACAAAAGAAATTTTATTTGAATTATAGAACATTTCTAAACCTTGTGAATGAATGTTAGGAGGTGTAGTCTTTTGTAACACAAAGAGCTGCTGACTAGAATTACAGTTCCCAATAAAAGGAGTATAAGTGAAATAATTTTGTTTCAACAGTCATATCCTAAGGACAAATGGGTCATAGGGAGTGATTAAATTGAAAACATGAACTCAGTAATAATCGCTATATATCTATCCCCTGTGGATGACCTCACTTTTTTCTACCTCAGGACTTGAGCTTTCTCAGACATTTATCATTGTATCAAGATACACTGATAACAATAATAGGGTAATCAAATATACCATTAGATTGTTCACCATAAAAGTATTCTTGGCATAAGAAACAACATATTGGTATTCCTATCTAAACTAAAATATTATACAGAGGGCAAAAGGATTAGATGGATGTAGCAAATACTTTGAGGGCAAAAAAATGCCATAGATCAGCAAATAAACTTTTGTAGTGAAAACACAAGTGCAGCAGTGATAAAAAACAATGCTTTGCAAATTTTAGGACATATATTTGAATCAGAGCAGCTCTTCACACAGAAAATAATGGAAACATTTGGAATGTTTACTTAAAGCAGTGGCTCTGACCTGATAATCCTGAACAATTGGCAAAATGGGAATGTATGTTTGAGCTCATAAAATGAAGATTCAGCTTCAAGAAATTATGTGTCTTCAGAGCAAGATAAGTCTCTAAAGGCTGCTTCTTTTGAATGTATTTTTGGAGTTCCCTTGGCTTAGGCCACAATGACACCCTGAATTTTTAATGTGAGGATTTATATCGACATTAACTACTCTCTATACCTTCCTTGCAGCTGGTAGAAGATGAACACCTCGCCCAATGGACTTGGCTGGCTGATTTGTGTAGGTTTCCCGTATGTTCATGCTGCACTATGACCCTGTGTGCTTTTTAGGGTCAGAAGTGTGGAAAGAGGAACAAGAGCAGGAGCAAGACAGAGAGACAGGCAAGCACAGAGCTGTTATCTGTAGATGGCCGTTCAGGTCCACAGAGAAACAAAAGACATGAGATGTGTCAGAATGAAGCCACAGTGATACAAGAGAAAGACAAAGGAGCTACATCAGGAGGAGATAGTGGTGTAAAGAAAGTTTAGACATCTTCATTAGGCCAAGAAGGAAGCCATGAACACATTTGCACAAGTGTATATTTATGTGTGTTTTATGTGTACATTTACTGCAGGAAGCTTTGGTCCTTTACTTTGAATGATTTTACTGTCCCAACAGGTCAATACGCCCCTTTTCTTGAAAGACCCCTGATGTCTTGATTTAAGCTTTGTTGGCCTTTGGAAGAAGAGCCTGGAGTGAGAGAAGAGGGTGAGAAGTGGTGGTAGAGCACTGATGGTGGGGCAATGTGGGTGGAGGGGCAGTGTGCTAACCTCACCCCTTCTTCATCCTGTGCTCGAAGTTGGTTGCAAGCAGGCCTGTGCAGAGACTTCTCAAATAGCTCCCCCAAGACTTGCACACCCATTTGGGTCATCCACATTTAGCTGTTTTGGAAAGCAGCCCCTCTTTTTCATCCTATACCATTCTCACAGCAGGACAAAGAACTTTGCAGCCTCCCCTCCTTACACACCCACCCACCCACCCACCAACTTCTGTTTATTGAACGAATGAATGAATGGCTTATCTTCTGCCTGCTTACGGCATTAATTATTTCCTAACTTCTGTTCTAAGCTTTCCCCCTCACTCTTTCTCCCAGAGGACCTCCTTTTCTTCCCTGTGCTGAACTTTCTGGTACAGTATATATGACGCCCAGTTATATTCTTCAGAATTGTTCTCTCTCAGGCTTCAGATCTGAATTCCCAATTGTTTGTTATATGTCCTAAAAGCTTTTAAAACTCAACATGTCCACAAGGAATTAATTTCCTTCCTTAGGTCTGATCTTTCTTCTCCTTTGTGCTGTATCACAAACTTCATGATCTTACCTCGTCCCTGATTCACCCAAGCTAGGGCTTTCGTTGTCATCCCCCTACTTCCTGCATCGTTAGTCAAGAAACAACGTTCATTTTGCTCTTCAAGATTCCTTGGCTCATTCCTCCTTGCCATTCCCATGGATACTTCCCGAGTTCGGAACCTCATTAGCTCTACATTGTCATTGGAATTACTTTCTAAAACACCCATGGCCAGGTCACCTCCCAACTGAAGGGCTTAGCAGAGATGCGTTAAGATAGAACTTGTCTCTGGCCCTCTGACTCTCTGAAAGTTCCAAAAGAGCCCACTCTCTAAGGGTGAGGCAGGCTTTTCATTTGAGGATGTTCTACAAGACGTACAACTGAAAAATCCTTTAAAAATTCAATATATTCTAGAGATGGAGGTGCTTCTGACTTGATTCAGCAATGACCTAATTGTCTTGGTGAGAGCTATTAATATGTTGGAAAGAATTCCTTCAGGTCCTCTCCTTCCCGTAATGAATTTTTTAAGGGCAGCATTCAAAATCAAGGTCAGCTCACAAAAGCATCATTTGCCATGGTAGCAGATAGACATTTTAAGCCAGTCTGATTCTGAAGTTAAAACATCTTTTTCATGTAAAAGCTAGCTATAGCTAATTTCATTAAAAATTACAATACATATACTACAAGGGGCCTAGTGACATTTATTTTTCCTGTGGTAGTACCCAGAGATATTTGAAATAATGGTCTTAAGGCATGGGGTTCAACAGAAGGGGTTTCTAAAACCTCAAAGAGCTATCTTCACCCTAGCCGGGGTGGCTGAGTTGGTTGAGTATTGCCCATGCATCGAGAGGTTGCTGGATTGATTCCTGGTCAAGACACATGCCTGGGTTTTGGGCTCCATATCACAGTACTATTTCTCTCTCTCTCTCTAAAAAAAAAATCAATAAGATATTTAAAAAAAAGAGCTATCTTCTTCTTCCTTTATAATGTGTGATGCTTTTTGTCTACTTTTCTCCATTGCCACCTTGTACCATTTGCTTCACTGACATTTTCTCCTTTTTAGGGTTTCCTGGTTCAGATTAGCTTTCAAAACATGCTTGTTTCAATCAATTAAAATATTGAATTGCATTGACTAGGGCTTTTGAGTCAAGTGAATGTTTCACGTTTTAATTTTAAGGATATGGTACACACATATGTAGCATATTTCAGCAACTCAACGAGGGACCTAACCCCCAAACTGACAGGCATTAAAAAAAATTTGCTTTGTGTCTAGTAGAGAGTAGAGCATTTTTTTAAATGAGAGGAGTTTTAGTTTTGATAAAGGGCTTGTTTTTCTTGAATAATTTAAAATAGAAACTTAAAAGTAGTAAGGGAACCAGTTTTAAAAAGGGAAGAAGTTGTAGGATTCTGAGCAGAAGGAGGTTAATTCCCTGCTATGGGATTTGGTTTCAGGTGTGTTAGGTACAGAAACAGAAATGTTTGCAAAGTTTCCTCAAGCACTTGAGGGTCCCTAAGTGGAGTGGTGTTGAGGAAGGGAAACATCAGGCCATCATCTCTGCCCTTCATTATGCATGGAAAACTGCCTTTGCTTAGTCCAAGGCATGAACATGCATGTCTCATGGAATTATGACTGTTGATGCTTGTAGACTTAGAAGATTACACACCTTAATAAACTGAATTTTAGATTTATCCCACTTTAAACATGTCACATATCAAAATCTGGTTTTACAAAACAAGAAAATTAAGAGTTAATAATTTGCTTTACCAAAAAGTTCACCATAACTCCCCGAGCATATTTCAAATGTGCTTGATTTATATAACTGCAACTGTCCAGAACTCTCAGAACTTAGCATCGAGTGAGGAGAACCTCCAGTAGCACATATGAACTTGGTATGAACTTGCTTTTTTACATGCAGCTTGTAGCACCTTCCCACCTGACTGGGCCATGTGATTTGGCTTTGGCCTATTGCAAATGTGATGCAAGCAAGGACTTGAAAACAGTCTTGGATGACTGGGTTTGTTCTCTCTTAATACCTTTGCCTTGTCATGAGAATGAGCACAAGCTAGCTGAATGGAAGATGGGAGACCATGAGGCAGAGCCAAATTGCCCCAATTGTATAAACTGAGGCCACCCAAGATCAGCCAACCCCCAGTACAGCCAACCCACAGACATGAGCAGGACAGCCACACTGTAGGCACATAAGTGTGCACAGCAAAGCCTGATTGAGCTCAGCCTGAATCAATTGAACCACACAGATTCATGAACTAAATAGATGTTTATTATTGCCTGGGTGTGGAACTTCATCTGTGTCTCTGTGATTCAGCCCAGGTGCTGCCCCATGTCTCCACCTCTCCTGTGGGTCTCAGTGTGCTTCTTTAGTTCCCTGGTTGTAGGACTTCTGTTCATCTAGATTTCAGGAGGTTCTGAATGATGGTTGTTCTGTATTTTAGTTGTAATTTTGATGCAGTTGTGGGAGGCGGCAGGTACCGCAGTTACCTACACCGCCATCTTGTTATCTATCCTCAGCTTTTACCATTTTTAGGCAAAGAAAATAAAAATATTATGTAGTTTTCTCTGTTGGCATAAATGAGCAGATTAAGCATAAGTAGGAGATTCAGGATATCTCTATTTACCTGAAGTAAAAAAATAGTGCTTTTGACCACTTTTTAATGTTTTAGTATACTTTTGTCAACAATCTTTTATTATATATATATAAAAAACCCCATCTCACTCCTTATAGATAAGTTTTAAAATCATTTCACAGCTGAGTGGAACCCTAAACAGAGCTATCTTAGTGTAATGAAGCAGAAAACAATTGCTTCTTAACAAGACTGGTATATGGTGACAAGAAGCTCATAAAAATCCCATCTGCCACAAAATGCCTCTATTTTAGTTGTCTTAGAATCTAAATAGCATATTTCCCATTTCTTTTCAGAAACAACAGAGGAAATATAAAGCCTTAACCACCATTAACTTGTTCTCTGACAAGAAAAGCACTTGGTTCTTAATGTACTGATGTGGCTCATTCATAGGACCACATATGTCTGGTGATGCCCTTTAGACTTGCAGAATTTTTACAGCTCACTACAGGCTCCAACAGGGTCATACAATAATGCAGTGCCATATCTGATGTTCTCATTTTAATCCTCACCTGAGGATATGCTTATTGATTTTAGAGAGAGGGGAAGGGCAAGAGAGAGAGAGAACATCAAAACATCACTTGGCTGCCTTCCATGGGTGCCTTGACCAGGGATTGAACCCTAGGTATGTGCCCTGACTGGTAATTGAACTGGTGATCTTCCAGTGCATGGCATGACGCTCTCACCAACTGAGCCACACCAGCCAGGGCACCATATCTAATGTTTTAACAACAGAGAATGGCCTGCATACCAATAGGCTTTAGGTTTTGTTTAGTAAAAACAAGACAACTGCAGAGTTTGAAGAGCAAAGAAGTGGGACCATTTGCAAAATCACTGATTTTATGAAGAACAGGTTGCATTTTGTGGAGGAGGCATTGCCATCAATGTCCACTTGACAATTATATATATATCTGCTTTATTTGGGTGGCTTTTCAAAATGTTTTCCCATTTTACATATTTATTTCAATCATATAGCCTTCAATTTGTTGAAACATTTAAGCTCAAATAACTAGATAAAAGTTTAAAGTGAAAAATTTAGCGTCCCCCCCCCAAACTGAACCATTTACCTTTGTACAGTAAATAAATGTACGAGAACTTTTTTCATGAATTGGTTGTAACTCAGCCCTCATCTTACTTGATATCAGGTGGAATTTTATTTTAAATGATATTGCATATTTCTTTCTCTTGCGTGATTATTGTGCCACTGACTCTTGCATTATGCTTATAGAGAATCTCTGAGGTGCATATTATTACCTCTCTATAACACAGAGGGAGATATTTAGACTGGGAGAAGTGGAGGTCACACAGAGTTCACACAGTTGGTCAGTGGTGGAAGACCAAGGTTTGATTCCATAGCTTTTTCCACTATGTTGTATTGCCTCATGGAGCAGCAGAGGGATGAATGCAGTAGAAAGAGCACTTAGAGGGATCCAAATGGTGGTTAAGTAAGTGTAAGTCACACTTACCTCCTCCCAGGACCAAACTGGAACTACAACTAAAATACAGAGCAATCAACCTGAATAACCAACTGAAAACTAGCTCAACTGAAGTCTTATAACCAAGGATTTGCAGAAGAAGCCACAATGAAACAGGTAGGAAGGGCAGAGAAGTGAAAAAGGCTGGCCCTGCTCCCATGGGTGGCTACTGAGAATCCGGAGGGATATCTCAACCCCATGCTGGGCTTCCCAGCCCAGAACACCAGAGCCAGGAAGAGGCACCTACATAACATCTGGCTGTGAAAGTCAGAGAGGATTCGATCCATTAGGGAGAGACAGGAATCTGCTAGAGACTCAGGTGCCCTCTTAAAGGGTCAACACACCAAATTTCATTCACAGTCACTCACCCTGGGCTCTGGTGGAGGGAGGGCAGAATGGACTAGAGTCATGTGAAGACAGACTAGGGTTTGTGGCTCTAGGGAGAAAGCTGAAGGGACAGCTGCCAGGGTTCCTGTGCTGATTCCCTTTTCCACACTGCAAACACCACCTTTCTTGTGTGAAGCACTCCCCTTCATACAGCATCAGCCTGGGGGAATGTAATAGCCCCACCCTCTGTGCTCCCTGTCACCCCACCTACAAAGCTCACTCTCTGCAGAGGAGTAAGCTGCCTGGGGCCAAGGTGTAAAGGTCTGGGCAGACTCAGGGGTGTCAGTGACTGAGTCCTGTGACC
This sequence comes from Miniopterus natalensis, assembly GCF_054644295.1. Classification (NCBI taxonomy): domain Eukaryota; kingdom Metazoa; phylum Chordata; class Mammalia; order Chiroptera; family Miniopteridae; genus Miniopterus; species Miniopterus natalensis. The sequence goes on along the minus strand of NC_142082.1, from coordinate 136,114,189 downwards.
AGCTTCAGACAGCATCAGAGCAGGATCCAATTAACTGCACAAGGAGCACGTCCAGAGGGAGATCTTGGCAGGCACCAGACCTTTCTGAGGTAAATTCTGCTTTGTGTGGCCAGCACCTGCATAGAAGCTTATACACTGTGGTCAGGGCCGATCCTCACAGTCAGCCAGTGTGAGGGTCGACTTCACTCACAAACAGGCCAATAGCAATCAAAACTCAGTTATAACAGGAGGGCTCACATAATCCACACACAAGACTTTCCTGGAGCACTCAGCTCAGGCAATCAGGGAGACTGCACTGCTGGGTGCCATAGAACATCTACTACATAAGGCCACACTACCAAGACTGGGAGACATTGTAGATCTACATAATACACACAAACAAACGCAAAGAGACAGACAAAATGGGGAGACAAAGAAACATGCTCCAAATGAAAGAAGGGGAGAAATCTCCAGAACAAGAGCTAAATTAAATTGAGGCAAGCAATCTACCAGAGCTAGAGTAAGAAATAGTTATATGGATGCTCAAGAAACTTAGAACTTCAACAACATGAAAAAGGACATAGAAACCATAAAAAACCTGTCAGAAATGAACAATACACTAGAAGGAATAAACAGTAGGTTAGATGAAGCAGATGCTTGAATTAGTGATTTAGAAGACAAGTTAGCAGAAAACACCCAATCAGAGCAGCAAAAAGAAGAAAGAAGAAAAATGGGATAGTTTAGGAGACCTTTGGGGGCAACATGAAGTATAACAACATATGCATCATAGGGATACGAGGAGAAGAGATAGTGCAACAATTTGAAAACCTACTTGAAGAAATGATGACTGAAGGAAAAAGACACACAAGTCCAGGAAGTGCAGAGAGTCCCAAACAAGAAGAATCCAAAGAGGCCCACACCAAGACACATCATAATTAAAATGGCAAAGGTTAAAGACAAAGGAGACTCTTAAAAGCAGCAGGAGAAAAATAGTTACCTACAAGGGAGCTCCCATAAAACTGTTGGCTGATTTCTTAACAGAAACATTTCAGATCAGAAGAGATTGGCATGAAATAATCAGTGATGAAAAACAAGGACCTACAACCAAGATTACTTTACTCAGCAAGGCTATCATTTAAAATCTAAGGATAGATAAAGGCAAGAAAAAGCTAAAGAAGTTCATTACAACTAAACCAGTATTACAAGATATGTTAAAGGGTCTTCTTTAAGAAGAAGAAAGGAGAAAAAAAAGAGGAAAATAGTTATAAAGAATAAAATGGCAATAAATACATACCTATCAATAATCACTTTAAATGTAAATGACTTAAATGCTCCAATCAAAAGACATAGGGTAGATGAGTGGATAAGAAAACAAGACCCATATATATGCTGTCTACTAGAGGCCTACCTCAGAATGAAAGATACATACAGACTAAAAGTGAAAGGATGGAAAAAGATATTTCATGCAAATGGAAAGGGAAAAAAGACGGGTTAGCAATACTTATATTAGACAAAACAAAGGCTATACAATAAGAGAAAAAGAAAGACACTACATAATGAAAAAAGAGATCAATCCAACAAGAGGATATAAAATAGATATCCAGAAATTGGTTGCATTTTTATACACTAGTAATGAATTATCAGAAAGGGAAAGTAAGAAAACATGTCCATTTATAATTACAACAAGAACAACAAAATACCTGGGAATAAATTTAACCAAGGAGATAGAAGACTTGTACTTAGAAAACTATAAGACATTGAAGAAGATACAAATAAATGAAAGCATATACTTGCTCATGGTTTGGAAGAATTAACATTATTAAAATGTAGATACTATCCAAAGCAACCCATAGATTCAATGCAATTCCTATGAAAATATCAATGGCGTATTTCACAGAGCTAGAACAAATAATCCAAAATGTATATGGAACCACAAAAGATTCAGAATATTCACAGCAATCTTGAGAAAGAAGAATAAAGTTGGAGGAATCATGCTACATGCTATCAAACTAAATTTCAAGGCCATAGTGAACAAAACAGCATGATACTGGCATAGAAACAGACATATAGATCAATGAAACAATAATTAGACTATAACTTCTAAAATAAATGTTATGCACACTGAAAAACAAAAAGAAGTTATTAGACGACCACAGTATGAATATAGATGGAGGGGGGTGCTCATTAGAGAGAGATGGGCAGGAGCCCTGGCCAGTGTGGCTCAGTTGGTTGAGCATTGTCCCACGCAGCAAGGGGTTGCCTGTTCGACTCCTGGTCAGGGCACATGCGGTTTGCGGGCTCATTCCCCAGTAGGGGAGCATGCAGAAGGCAGGGGATGGTTCTCTCTCACTGATGTTTCTCTCTCTTTCTCCCTCTCCCTTTCTTTCCTCTTTCTCTCAAAAATCAATAAAATAAAATAAAAAAGGAGATGGGCAGGGTTAAAAGATGCTTATTTTTCCAAGAAGCACCATATGTTCACCAAAATATATCCAGCTATTCCCTATGTGATATTTCTTGTTTTCTTTAAAAAATAAGCAGAGGAGTTTTGATCTACAGAGCTCACATTCCCACTAAATATTGTCTCTTTTGCTACAAAAATCAGGCCTATTTTTTTGTTTGCAGATTTTAGCTATAATAGTAGCTGTCTTGAAGAAAAGAATGAGCAGCTGCTGGTCTCTATAATTTTTAATGATATAATGGTAAAGGATACACAATGTGCTGTATCTTTTGACACATTCCAACCTCAGACTTTATTCCAGTTCTCTAAAGTGCAGAATATCATAGGCCAAGACTGTTAAAAAATGGGGCATAAGAAAATACTCACACTAATCATAGCAGTTCATGTGGTAACGGCATGGGCTGCTCAGAAATCATCGCGGCTCAGAAGCCTGTGTTTATATCCTCTGTTTCAGAGAATGTCTGCGATATATCTTTCCAGATTTCCTTTCCAGTCACTTCCACCCCCAAACCCCCCCTGCCCTCCTCCTTCCTTCTTAGTGTGTGAAGGCATATTGTTCGAATTTCCTTTATAATGAACATGAGACCATACAATATTAAAACCATTCTTTTAAAGAAATAAGGGCCATCAGATTTTCCTCCCGATTCCTTTCTTCTGTCTGCTGGCTTCCATTCTAGTCTGATTCTGTTTCATCTGCCATTTGAAATGACAGGTAGGTTTAGAAATGCAAATTCTTTTTCAGATTCTGTCATTCTTTGTCTGTATGGGTTTCTTTGGTGGTATAAAGATAAAGACAGCCATAGTTCATATTTTACACTCAATGTGTTATAGGTGAAAGAAACATAACATCATATTACATCTTTTGTTGGCCCCAAGTATTATTAATTGCGTTATTATATTGCAATACTCTATATTTCTGCCAAAGTTACATGAGTGATGCAGAAAAGTAGTCAAGTTGGGGGTGGGGGGGAAGGAGGCTTATTTTATAAGACCATGGATACGGCTTCATTGCATTCTATAAATGGCAAGTTTCCAACATGTGGCTGTAGAGATATAAACTGATGGCAGGTGTTTCAGGTGTGGGGAAAAAGATGAAAAACAGATCACCCTGAATCAACAAAATGAATTCTTGGCTCTGACACTTCTGCAACAGGAAGGAAACAGTACTGAATGAATATAAACCTTCTGACACATGCAAAATAAGCTCTACGGTGCTGGCTGAATTCTCACTTCCACCGACCCTAGGGAGTTCCTGGCCCCTGGCTGTGACACCTAACAGAAATTCTTATTTCACTTAGGGTGGACTTAGGGTGAAGCCTACAAATTCAGAGGTAGATGGCAGTAAGAAGACCATGAGAAGGCTGTTTTTAAAGGTTTGTTTGGGCTTCATAACTAAGCAATGGTTGTCGTGATAGAAAAAATTTCAACCTGGATTTACTGGAGATACTTAATAGCTTTAGGCTGTTGGAAGTGAGTTAAAACAATAAGAAGTAATAAGGTCTTTTCACCTTCTACTCCTTCTCTCTTGGTGTTCCAAGTCAGGCTTTTTTAACCCCTCTGTTACTTACAATGGAATGTGCCGTAAACTTTTCTTTCTTTTCCTCATGCCACCCCTGTTCTTTCCAGAATGAAGGACAAATAACAGCTCAGAATTCAAATATGGGTGACTCTCACTGAAGAGTGTAAATCAAGGAAGAGAGGTGTCCCTTCCCAAGAGGGTCCCTAAGTGGTGGGTATGCTGCGAAAATAGATGCAAGACACAAAATGGTATGCTACTTAAGAAGAGCTCGATGGTACCGGCTGATAAATTTCACTTGACATTTAGCTTCACCTGGGCAAAGTGCTAAAGCTGCTTGGAAATGTTTGTTTTAGTTTTCACTTCTCCCCACAGACGATGTGATCTAGCATGCTTGATGCTATTTAAGACTTAGGCAAAGTCCGTAAGAGGTGGCATTATGGAGATGTGTCTCAGTCCAGGTTATTTGGATGCAAGGGACAGAAATGGACTCTGGGTAAAAAGAGAATTTGTTGGAAGGATATGGAGCAGCAGGAATACTGGAATTAGGTTCAGAACAGGAAAAGGAGCGAGGGTGCGCCAAGAAGTCATGGGGCAGGAACTACTCTTTGGGCTCATCAGAGTACTGCCTCTAGAATAAATGGGAGTCAGGGGTCAAGTTCCAGGGAGGGAATCTGATGGGAGCATTATGGTCATATCCTCTCTCCCTTTCTTTCCATGGTTAATGTCAGGCTGCCTTCCTTAATTACTGATCTCATCCCAATGTACCCAATGGAGGGGAGATAATTCCCTAAAAGAACACCTGTTTGCTATTACTAAAAGAAGGGAGGATGTCACGGCCATCTGCCCAAAGATATAATTGCCCACTGCACAGTGTAATGTGCTATTAATTTTATGCCATATAAAATCTATGGATTTTAGTTCATAATCTATGTAGTTTGTCAGGAGAAGGGGAGAGTACAGGGAGAGAATGAGAAAATACTTTTTTTAAAAAAAATATATCTTTATTGATTTCAGAGAGAGGAAGGGAGAGGGAGAGACAGAGATAGAAACATCAATGATGAGAGAGTCATTGATCGAGCCCGCAACCCGGGCATGTGCCCTGACCAGGAATTGAACCCCGATCGCCTGGATCCTAGGTCGATGCTCAACTGCTGAGCCACTCCCGGCTGGGCTGAGAAAATACTTTTATCATTGCAAAGTATATATGACCTGGTGTGGAATAGGTAGCCCACGTGGGCAATGATTAAGCTCTCAAACTTCTGGTCTGTTGCAATCAGCCAAGATGTTGAATTTTAATCCATAGGAAGTATCATGGCATTGCCTTTTTTGCCTACTGGAGAAATTTGTCTTAGCTGGCATCCAAGATAAATTTATTTATTTATTTATTTATTTTTTACCAAATGGAGAAGTTAACATAACCTCCCTCCTTGTCAAGGAGTGAGATAGAACACAAAAGGAATTGAACAGGAGACTCCCCTCCACCTCAGAGAGCAGAGCCACAGCTTCACAAACCAAAGAGATGCAAGTCCCCAGAAGGAGTGATAATTAGTGTCAGGTCTGTCTTGCAGAGCAGAGAAGGAAGAAAAGTTGCCTTAGCAATATCACTGATAAATACTATGTACTTAAAATTGCATATGTAAAGACTTCTAATTTGTACCGATAGTGACCAAGTCCCAGTACTAAGGTGTGAATGTCCTAGAGCAGGCTGGCAAATGACAAGTGCAGAATTGAGGCTTAGCAAAACCTGAGCAAAAAGAAAGGAGAAATCCAGAACATTTTGTCTTGGAGGCAGCTTCTTTTAGGCAGCTGGATAAGAGTTTTCATGGACTGAGAAATAGGCATTAATTTACTAGCATTTCTCTCTATAGTGTTTATAGTTTATTGCGTTTAATTTTACATGGGTTAACAGTATAATTTATTGCGTTTAAGTTTACATGGGTTAACAGTGTAGCAAACAGTTTGAGAAGCTCATTCTATAGCAGTGGCTTAGTCTATTCCAAGTTAGTTTTCTGCAATATTCAGACAATTCCCGGAGGAGCTGAGAAGAACTTGGCAGATCTCCAAATGGATCTAGAGGTCTCTGCACTGTAACTTAATGGGGTAGGAGAAAACCAGTAGCTGCAACTGCAAAACAGAACACGTCTGAGGACAACAAGGGTGTGACAGAAAGAACAAGATCAGTAGAGCCTCTGGGGCTTTGACACAGCTGGGCTTGAGTCCTGGTTTTTCCATTTCCCAGCATTCTGACCTTGGAAAACTCACTCTTTCTCTCTATGCCCTACTTTCCTCATGTGAAAAAGGGTCTGATGAGAGAGTCTCCATCCTGTGGGGACACTAGGAGATCAGGCGTGTAAGTGGTTGGCACAGCTCCTGCATATAGTAAGAGCTCAGTATATATTAGCTCTTGGTTTTATACAGAGGCAAGAATCTGGCAATTTATAGAGCAAAACAATGGGAAAGTAAATTTTGAGTAAGTTTTGGCTGTAGAGCTGGAAAATGCTTGGATTATTGATAATGTACATCTCATAGGTAATAAAGAAACTGTCAACGGGTTAACATGAATTTATGGCAAACGCTTTGTGAGCTCAGTGCCTGAGAGGTGTAATTTATCTGCCCCAAAGTCTAATACAATCTTAGGTTGCATCCATGAAAACATGATGTCCAGACTATAAGAGGATATTTCCTCCACTGTACTTGACTCTTATTAGTGATATCTGTGGCATTCTGAGCAGTTCTGGGGGTGGAACACATTTTAGGAAGGTCACTGACAGAATCTGTTGGCAGAATCAGTAGAGGGTCTGGCTATTCATGCTGAATGAGAAATGTTTGAAGGAACTGGGGATTAGTTGGAGCATTTGAGACTAAAATGAGATTTGATTGCTGGCTTCAAAGTTGAAGGGTTGATCATGAAAGAGCAATTTGCCTGGGTGCAGAGGTCGGAAATAACAGGGAAGCAGATTTTGGCCCAGAGTTAGGAGGCTACTACTTAGAGCTGCTCTAAGTTCAGATGGTCCTCTCTGTAAGCAGATAGGCTCCTGTTCCTGGAAGATTCACAGGCAGGCTGGGACACACTGACTAAGGCTGCTTAGAAAGGTATTTTTACCTAGAGTTGGAGTTGTTAAGCAGATAACAACTTGGTAGGCTGTTCCAGCTTGTTGACTCCAAAATTTAATAAACATCCTACAAGGACAGAAAGAAAAAAGTAACAGTCATGAAGCTAGAGGAATCCCTAGTGCCTTTTAAGACTAGTGAGAAATTTCTGCAAAAGAGGGCCTGCTTCCCCTGGATCTCAGGAATCAGTGTCCCTGTATGCAGTTGCGGAAAGGTGTGGCTGGACAGTTAGAAGCTCTAAGCATCAAGTACTTAGAGCAGAATAAAGGCTTATAAGAAAAAGGGGCTATGCTTTTCTCACTGCATCCTATTGGTTTTCAGTCTTCCTTTGCAATTATTAACTTCTAGTCAAGAGCATACATGATGTTAGGATCAAGGTTCTTGACGCTATTGGATCAGACTTGGAAGGAGCTCCATGAAGTCATATTTAGCCTATTCCTGAAAGTTCTTAACAACCATGAAGCATATCGTGTTTTTAAAATGGCTACGGAAGAATGGGGAACGCTTACTATCTGTGTTCCTAGCCACTGTTCTAGCCCACTTGGAAAAAAGATAGGGGAGAGGTTGAAGAGCAACAGCCTTTGAGATCAAGTAGGCATGGAAACATAGATGTGAGAGAGAAACATTGATCGGTGGCCTCCCACCTGACTGGGGATTGAACCTAAAACCTAGGTATGTGCCCTGACCAGGAATTGAACCCTCAACCTTTTGGTGGAAGGGATGACACTCCAACCAACTGAGCCACCTGGCCAGGGCAACAATTTTAATACAATTTCAAATACATATTACTTTTACCAATCACTTTTCAATTACTTGTGGGGAAATTAATTCAGACCTGGCTATCCTTCTTTATGAAAATATTTACTAAATGTTAGTTCATTTCTAGCCCTCTTAGAGCTCTTCAAGTCTTTGACATCTTTACTAAATTTTAGCAGCCCAAATGGTAAATGTTAAGCAATATTTATTTCAGACTTTCCTGGAGCGTACATTCATGTTTAGAGTTAAGCTGTCTAAGATAATAATTGAGAACTAGTTATAAATTATTGAAGCTACAGTAGTTATAAATAGCCACCCTGATAATTAGTCATGTAAATATGAAAGTAAAGTGCCTTAAGAATTTCATATATTCTTAAACACTTATACTGCAAGTGGGAAGGAAAGAGCTGGATTTCTTTAATAACTGTGTATTGAAAAATTTGTATCCGAGACCTGTCTTTACAAGACTAATAGAAAAGGGGTCCAGTGGATTCTAATTACATTTATATTAAAATTTCTTACTTCCTCTTAGTAATGTAAATTACTTCTTGTAAATGTTATAAAGCAACTGTTCTTTAGCCCTTACATTCATTATATACTTAATTATTACAGGAGAACATACTTTATAGCCAAATGGAAATTTCAAGAACTGCTACAAATTACATTATGTTGTGTTTTTAAAAATTGATTATTGCAATACTATAATTTCTAACCTTTCATCAAAAAGAATAAAAGAGTACTCATGCCTAATTAAAACATCTATAATCAAGCAATATAAGGACTTAAAGAAAAAATTGACTGTGTTATGATAGTTCATGGCCACAGTTACTTTGCATGGGTCATTATTTTTAAAACTAACCTGTCCTATGATGTGCATTAATAATGTAGCTTAGGATTACACAAAAAACATTTCATAGAAATTCTGGAAAAGAGGAAGATGCCATAATTAAATCACAGTAAGTAACATGGCTATTGGGTATTTGAATGGATCACAAATTCTTACTATGCAGGTTGATGTGTTGACTTTTCCATGATATTCAGAAGGTTGAGATTCAGCAAATGAAAGATGTATGAAAGTAGCTTTTTAGAAAAATAGCTTTTTCTAAAAACTGTGCTCACAGTGAACATGAGCTTGTTATTAAGAAAGTATAACATGCAAAGAAAGTTATATATTCATTTGTTAAATATTTTAAATATTTAAGTTGTCTGTTATCTAACACAATGTTAATTTCTTTAGAGAGTTCCAAAATATTAGTCCAATCAAGTTTGACTGATGTAATTTTTTTTAACTGATTTAAAAAATGCAAATAAAAAACCCATTGCCTCATTTATTAAGAAATTGAAATAACTATTTTAATATTTAATCTTTATGATGTTTGGGAGTCCTTTAATCTTCAGGCAAGGCAATTTTGTCGAGACCGAATTTATTAATAATTTAATTTTTCTTCTAGACTTGAAAACCTTCGTTGTGCACTGATGTTATATAGAAACTGTATCAAACCACCAAAATGTATGATCAACATTCAAACTATAAACCTTAGCTAGAATTTTAATATCTAGGTTTTGCTTTTGATAATTTCTGTGATCTATTTATATCTATATTGGTTAGGTGATTTATCACCAGTGGTTTATTTTTTGTTTTTATTTTTTTATAGTTCAGGTGGAGATTTTTTAATTTTTAATTTTTATTTTTTTAATATATCTTTATTGATTTCAGAGAGAGGGCAGTAGAGGGAGAGAGAGAGAGAAAAACACCAATGATGAGAGAGTCATTGGGGATGGAGCCCACAACCCGGGCATGTGCCCTGACCAGAAATCGAACCTCGATCTGGATCCTAGGTCGATGCTCAACCGCTGAGCCACGCCCGGCCGGGCCTATCACCAGTGGTTAGATGGTCCCCAGAGCAGCTTTTCTTCCCTTTTCTCTTTTTCAAAGAATGGCTCTAGCTGCCTCAGTCATCTGATCCTGATGCCTTGACTCCTTCCGCACTCCCACTCTCACCACAAGAACACAACGTCCTCTACTTACTACCTCAGCATCTCTTGAAGACGTCGATTTCTTTGCATCTTCCCTGCTATTCTCTTAATCTGAACCACCATGACCTTTCAGAGTTTCTGCAATGGTTTCCCTTTCTCCAGTCTCAATCCTTTCCAATCCAGTCTCCTTATTGTAGCTGGAACGTTTCCAAAATATAAACCGGATCACAGTGTTTTATCTACTTCTCAATTCTGAGTACCTTCAACATCCTGTAGGTGACTTAACTAATACTCAGGCCTCTCACTGTCTTGGCCATCTTATCCCCAGTGAGTATTTCCTCCACTCCAGCTCAGCTGTGCATTCTCTCCACTACTCCAATTTTAAAGGAAGAATTTCAGAAGAAATTCACGCATCCCATTCTCTGAGCCATGTCTTATCTTTCCTGTTTACCTCCTCAGTCACCTATAGAAACAATTCTTTAAAGACCTGGGAGCTATAATCCATTTTCTCTCTATTCTTCTGTCTTCTTTTATTTTCATACCTTTCCTCCTCACCCACTTTGAATCTATGATAATATTAATATTATAATTTTTCATATAATTTAATGGTTATTCTTTCCCCTGGCAAATCTGCACTCCCAGAAGGTCCAGCCCTCTACCATCTCCAAGCATATGCCCACACAGCCAAGTGTTGCTACATGACTGGCAGTTTGGGAAAAGTGTAAGTTCGTGATCACCACCTTCAGTGCAAGCTCAACACCGGCACACTATCCTACTGCTTGCTTCTCTCTAGTAAAGTCATTCTTTCATTCGACACACGACTCCCATCTTCTCATTTCTTCAACTTCCACTGACGACCTTGCTTCAAATTCATTGAGAAAACAAAAATTGACAGAGGAGACCTTCATCAGCCTTTCCTCCCAAATGTCCATGTCTATATTGTTTTCTCATTCTTTCCTGAAATAATGGAAATTTGTTTCTCCTTCCCTTGACTACTTATTTTTCCACAGGTGCTCTGAGCCCTTTTTCCTCTAGTCTTATCAAAGACTCTGTCCTTTAGGCCATTTCCTCTCTTTCCTGTAACATCAATCTTTCCCTGTCATTTGGTTCATTTTCATTAGTTTACAGGCACACTCAACACTCCTGTTTTAAATCAACTTTCCCCGGATCTCACATACTGCTTTAGCTGCAAACTATTTTCCTTTGCTTATTATAGCCAAAGAGTTGTCTCTACATGCCCTCTCCAATTTATCATTTTCCATTTAGTTACTTTTAAAATTCTCAACTAAAAAATGTTAGCATTTATTTCTTGAGTTGTTACAATGTACCATGCACTAATCTAGTGTTTTACATGCATTAGCCTATCTAAACCCAAACAGCCCTATTAGGTAGGAAATAGTAACTAAAATTTACAGATGAGGAAACTGGGACAAAGTGGGATAATCAAGACTTGAACCCAGGCAGTCCAACCCTGAACCTGCATTGTTAATCATGATACATTATGGCCTCTCTAGACATAGGACATATGTAAAAAGTCTCTTCCCAGTCCCAAACATCTCTCTCCACTCCCAGAGGCCACCATTATTATTATTTTGGTGAGTATCTTTCAATTTATGTTTTTATACTTTAAGGCATATCTATCCAACTTTATATGATTTATAAAGTTTTTCACATATTTTCAATATTTACATAAATAAACATAGGTTTACCATACTTCATTCAGCCTCTTGTGTTTTCATTCAGCATTATATTTTGGAGATCTATTCATGTTGACATGTAGTTCTAATTAATTTATTTTAACTCTTCTGTAGTATTCTATTATATCTACATCATAATTTATTTATTTATTCTCCAGTTTTTGGACATTTAAGTTGTTTGTGGTTTTTATGGTATCAAAAAATGCATTGGTGAACACTTTATTAAGTATTTACTCAATAGCACTGAGTGTTCAGATCATTTTTTTTCTATCGACAGTTCTTTAGTTATCTTTTCTTTTGGTTTTTATTACCTGGTCAATTCATGTAAATGAATCATGTATACTGAAAAATAATATATATTTGATGGGTGGGTAGAGTATTCTTTATGGATTTATTAGTTCAAGTAGTTTACTGTGTTGTTTCAATCTTCTACATTTGTTTAACATTTTCTGATTGATTTATTACTTTCTACAAAAGGCTATGATGTTAGGTACTTATTTGATACATGATTTTATCATTATGTCTTTTTTATCCTTATTAATATTAACACTGTACCCAAGATTTCTTTTGACTGTTAGTATTTTCCTGGTAGATAAATTTTCTTTTATGTTAATGTTACTTTAAAGATGTCTCTTAGAAGTCTATGTAGGTGGCTTTATTTCTGTTTGAAATGATCTTATTTCATTTTAAGAGACTATTTAACCCATTTACATTAATTGTAATTAATCCTATATTTGAAGTAATTTATGCCATGGATTTTACAACGCTTTGTCCTTGCTTACACTCTTTTCTTCCCATTCTTTTCTGGGGCATACTTATTCCTTTTGCTTTATTTGCTGTTTTGGAAGTTATGCATTTTATATTTATACTGGTTTTTCTTAAAATTTATATTTACCCTTAACTTTATAATATTTAAAGATGACCAGTGTTTCTATTTTCCTATGGAACAAATTAGGGAGGTTTTAGAAAGTCTTTATTCCTCAGTACCACCCCACCAACAATATTCAATGTAAATTTTCTCTAGTACATTAATTCAATAGTTTTATATCTTTTGTCTGAATTAGTTAATTATTACTATAGATAAGTCAGTGCTTATTTATATTTACCCAAATGTTTATAACATCTTTTTCTCACTATTGCTTCTTACTCTTTTTTTTTTTCTTCCCCCTTCAGGGTTTAATTTTCTTTTTCCTGAAGTGTATCCTTTAGTGGTTATTTCAGAGAAGGTCAATGAGTGTAAATGCTCTCAGCCTCTGGTATTCTGAGAGTGATTTTATTTTATTTTATTTTATTATTTTATTTTTAACTGTTTTACAGATGACTCCCATTTTCTCCCTTTTTGGCCCTTTCCACCCAACCCCTGCTTTTATTTTACATGGACTCCATTGTACTAATTTAGATGGGAATAACACTGTAAGTTGAATTATTTCCTGCGAGTATTTTTAAGCTATTATTTCCTTTTCTTTTTGGTATCTGTTGTTGCAGATCCTCAACTTAATTATCATTTCATTATAGGTAATAGGCCTTTTCTTTAGATTACTTTTAATATCTTGTTTATATTTTTCAATTACTGCAGTGACAAAAAAGAACTTTCTAACTATATATTTTTCTTTCTTTATCCTATTGAATTCAGTATATTCTTTCAGTTTTCTTTGACTATTATTTCTCCCTCATGTCCTCTACTATCTATTTTGGAATTCCTATTAGATGTATGTTAGGCCTACTCATTCTATCTTTCATCTCTCAACTTTTCTTTCATAATTCCCGTCTCTTTTTGCTTCATTCTAAGTTATTTTCTCAGATGTATTTCAATTAATCAATTCTCTCTTTAGCTAGGCTCAATTCATTCAGCATAGCTGTTTAGGTCTTTAGACATCCCATCTACTAAGGTCTTAATTTAGGAATTGCATTTTTCAGTTCTAAAAGGGAAGTGCATCATCTTGTCTCATACAGCCTGTTGTCTTCTTTATCTACACACTTTCTCTAAGTAATCTCTTAATTTCTAACGGCTAATAACTCTTAATTTTATATTTTTCCCCCAGGACTCTCTCATAAGCTTTTGACTAATACACCCAACTGCTTATATCACTTATATATCTAATAGATATCTGGAACTTAAAGTACCAAAATGAAACTCTTCATTTTTGTTGGAAAACTCTTACCCTCAAGTCTTCCACATCTCAACAAGTAATGTTACTATTCTCCCTGTAAATCAAGTCAGAGTTTAAGACCTTATTTAATTTATTTTTTTTAGTTTTTAAAAAAAATTATCTTTTTTGTTGAAAGTATTAGAGATGTCCCATTCCCCCCTTCCCCCCAATTGACCCCCTCCACCTCGCTCCCCTCCTTCCCCAGCCCTTCACTCTGTAATTGACTATGTCCATGGGTTATGCATATATACATATCACTTCTTTGGTTAATCTATTCCCACCCTCCACCCCCCTTCCTCTTTCCTCTGAAATATGATCATCTATTGCATGCTTCAATGTCTCTGGATCTGTTTAGTTTGTCAGATTATTTTGTTCATTAGCTTCTTAAAGAAGACCCTTCAACATTTCCTGTAGTGCTGGTCTGGTGGTGATGAACTCCTTTAGTTTTTCCTTGTCTGAGAAGCTCTTTATTTGACCTTCAATTCTAAATGATAGCTTTTCTGGGTAGAGTAATCTTGGTTGTAGTTCCTTGTTTTTCATCACTTTTTTCTTGCCACTCCCTTCTGGCCTGCAAAGTTTCTGTTGAGAAATCAGCTGACAGTTGTATGGGTGCTCCCTTGTAGGTAACTAATTGCTTTTCTCTTGCTGCTTTTAAGGTTCTCTCTTTGTCTTTAACCTTTGGCATTTTAATGATGATGTGTCTTGCTGTGGGCCTCTTTTGGTTCCTCTTGTTTGGGACCCTCTGTGCTTCCTGGACTTGTAAGTCTATTTCTTTCCCCAGGTAGGGGAAGTTTTTTGTCATTATTTTTTCAAATAGGTTTTCAATTTCTTGATCTCTTTCTTCTCCTTCGGGCACCCAATAATACGAATGGTGGGCCTCTTGAAGTTGTCCCAGAGGCTCCTTATACTATCCTCATATTTGTGGATTCTTTTTTTTTTTTGCTCTTCTGGTTGGGTGTTTTTTGTTTCCTCATGTTCCATATTGCTGATTTGCTTCTCAGTGTCCTCTACTCTACTGTTGATTCCCTATAAATTATTCTTCATTTCAGTTTGTGTAGCCTTCATTTCTGATTGGTACTTTATTACGTCATCAATTTTCTCAGTTGTTTTCATAATACTCTTACTAATATGCTTGAGCATCCTTATAACCAAAATTCTGAACTCTGTATCTGTTAGCTTGATTGGATCAATTTCATTTAGTTCCTCTTCTAGAGATTACTTCTGTTCTTTCCTTTGTGACATGTTTCTTTGCCTCCACATTCTGGCTGCTTCCAGGTGTTTGTTTCTATGTATTAGGTAGAGCTGCTATGTTTCCTGGAATTTGTAGAGTGGCTTTGTGTAGTAGATGTCCTGTATGATCCAGTGACTCAGCCTCCCAAGTCACCTTAGCTGGGCCTTCTAGGTGCTCCCCTGTGTGGGCTGTGTGCACTGTCCTGTTGTAGTTGAGCCTTGGTTGCTGTTGGTGTCACTGGGAGGAATTAACCCTCAGGCCAATCAGCTGTGAACCAGCTGCAACTACGGCCAGAGAGCTGCTGTGCTGGAGACACCCCTATGGAGCAGGATTTACTTCAGTGGAGCTTTGGTGTTCACCAAGCGCACCCCTTGAGTGTGTCACTTGTGGATGTGGTAGGGTTGTAATCCAGTGTGGTTGAGTCTGACCACCAGGTGCACTGTCTCTGGGGCCTCCTGGGAGGTGCAAAGTCAGCCTCTGCCAGTGCCTTGCCCAGGGCCACCCAGCATGAGCTACACAGCAAACCGCAGTTGGCTGCTACTTGTGCTGGGCTTGGAGGTGTCCAGGGGAGGCCAAGCTATGAGCCAGTGCAGGCTGCTGCTAGTGCCAGGCCTGGGGCCACTTATCAAGCTGAATGGGGCCTGCTGCTGCTTGTTTGAGAGATTCTAGGAAAGTCCTAAGCATGAGGCTGGAGAGGCCACTTGCACAGAAAAGCCCCTGGAAATGGCCTGGATGAGCTGCAGGTGGGGAGGGGCGGGGCCAAAGGTGCGAGTCAGGTGCTGGCGATTCAAACATGGCACCTGCCTGCTGGCTGTGTGCGGGGAGGACTCGCCGAAGGAGCCATGGCCTCTGCCAGCCCTTCTGCCTGGGAGGAAGCCGCCCTCCGCCTCTCGCCCGGATCTCAGGCAGGTTAGTTCCTCCCCGAGTGTCCCAGGTCCTTTCAGGCTGCTGCCCGGCGCTGGGCTCAGAGGGAGCGTCCGAGTGAGTCCGTGCCGGGCCCTTTAGAGGAGCTGCTGGGGCTCCCGCAGCCTCCGCGACCCTCAGAGACAGTCCCAGCTGGTTTCACAGCCCGGAGTTGTGGGGGCGTCTCTTCCCAGCCCTGGAGCCCTGGGCTGGGGACCTGTTGTGGGGCTGTGGCCCCTCATTCCTCCAGGAAACCCCCACCGCCGAGATTCCCTCCCGGGTTTAAACTGAGGCACCGGGTGTGGGCCTGAGGCTGAGCCTCCGCGATTCAGCCCCGACCCGCCTGCGTCTCCGCCCCTCCTCCCAGTGTCATTGCTGCTTCAGCTCCCTGGTTGTGGGGCTTCTGTTTAGCCGGATCTCAGGAGGCTCTGAGGGATGGCGGTTCTGTATTTTAGTTGTCATTTTGATGTGGTTGCGGGAGGCGGCGGGTGCAGCTGTTACCTACTTGGCCATCGTCTCGTTTTTTTCTAAGATCTTATTTTAGATTCCTTTATCTCCCTTTCTTTTTACAACCAAATCTTAGCAAGCTTCAATCTTTTAGTTTCTACTTTCTCTCTTTGTTTTTATCAAGGCATTTTCATCTTTCTCTTTGAACGCTGCACTTGGTTCCTAATTGGTCTCTCTGTATCTACCCTTGCCTCTTACAATTCATTCTCAACACAATCAACAGAGTAATTAAAAAAAATATACAGTCATGTTGCTAACTTGCTTAAAATTCTTCAATGTCTTACGCTTGAATTGTGCTTAGAATAATTCTGGTTATTTCATTTGGTCTTCAGAATTCTGTGAGTTCTGGCTCCTGCCCACTTTTCTTATTTATGCCTCCTCCTTGATTATATGTTCCTGCTCTTTAAATTTTATTTTATTATTATTATTTTGTACCCGCTTTGACACACTCTTCCCTTGTTTGGGTTTTCACTTGCTTTCCTCTTTGAGCTCTCCTAGATTTTCACATAGTGGCTCCTTCTCAGCTTTTAAGTTGCACTTTAAAGGCCACTCTACAGTGACTCCTTTCTTGACCACTGAGTAAAAATAGGTCTTCCCCCAGATCATGTCCATGGAAATGTTCTCTACCTAAACAGACTATTTTAAAATTACCTATTCATTTCCCTGTTATTGTATTTTACTCTAAACTTCAAGTCCCACAAGGGCAAAGACATTATGTAACTTTTCTCACCACTATGCACTCTGCATCTAGAATTGCGTTTGGTACTTTGAGATTCATTCATTCTGCTTTCACTTAGACAACAAATATTCCTTTAGTGCCTGTAGCCAGACTCTGCTAAATGTTGAAGACATAACTGCGAGCCAAGACAGAAATGGCTGCTGCCCTGTAGGGCTTGCAGTCTTGTGAGGAATACAGGCAGTGACAGAGAAATGCAAGTGCTTTATTGAGGAAGTGCAGGGTGCTGTGGAAGCGCACAAGATAGAAAACGACACCAATCCTGTGTTGGTGGCAGGGTCAAAGCAGGCCTCCTGGAGAAAGCGACGTTGCAGCTGAAGCTTGATGAATCAGTAGGAACTTAAAGGATGACATGTGAAGGGAAACTGTGTAGGAGATAGAGGTAACATATCCACAAAGATTTGGAAGTGAAGGAAACCATGGTGCAACTGAAGACATTAAAGGAGTTCAGTGTGGCTGGAACATGAAGTATAAGGTGAGGAGCGGTGAGAAGTAAGTTTGGAGAGGCATCACGCAGAACCTTAAACTATGTTAAGAAATTTAAACTCTTTCAAATAACACTGAGGAGGACTGAATGATTTTTCAGGAGTTGATGGGTATGATTATATTTGTGTTAAAAATCTCTGAGGATAAGTTGCTTGGTGAAAGATGCAGGAAATTTCTGCTCAACAATGGGCAAGATATTATGGGATGAACAAATGGGTAATAAGCATTATCTTCAGGCAAATAATACAACTAAAAAATGCTTATTTCATAATATAGTTATTCACTGGTATTATGGACAGGAAATAGATTCACTAAAATAAATTACGTTTCTATCTTCATGGGCTCATTTGCTGGGACTAAGAATGAAGGAAGGGAGAAAGAAGTACAAGATCAGGGGAGAAGAGAGAGACAGACATTTATAACATCAAAATATGAGTTCTGGCTCATATCTGTTGACTTCTCAGATTTCAGATCAGTTTAAATGTATTGCTTCAGCTCGATATATTTATAGTTTAAAACACATGGAAAAACAATGTGTAGGTGCATTAATAAAGATAAGTCTCTATCAACTAAGTGAAAGATGAAGGCAAGTTATCTGTTACTAGAAGATCTCCTGCTGTTCATTTGCATCCTGAGACCATCCTCCCTGTCTCCAAGCCACCCTGGCTGCCTCTGGGTGGCGGCGGTGTGAAGAGACAACTGTGGAGGAGTGAAGGGGCTGTGCTACCCATGGGAAGGGATCTGGCTACAGCAGTGAGGGGCACCAGCAACTAGGGCACGTTTCCCAGCAGTCACAGGCCTGGGGTGATGTTCTGGATGAGCTGAAGTGGGAATAAAAATTCTATTATTACATAATAGCTCTGTAGTGCTTTAGAGTTTGAAAGTCCTCTGTTCTTTACCATTTATTTCAAAGTCACAGTAACACTTTGGTGAGAGGGGTTATCTTCATTTCACTGGTGAGGAAAAGAAGGTTCTGATTACGTAAGTGGCTTGCCTCAGTCACACCGTTGTGAATGGTGGTTGTACCGTCAATGATCAAGGCCCGGGAGGTTCACACTAGATCCGGACAGTCGGAAGGAAAGCTGGGGAGCCGACGGATGGCCGGGCTGAAGGATACATGGGGAACAAACCATCTCTTCTCAGTGGGGGCCAGCTGGGTGTTTGTCCCCTGTCTCACCCAGGGGACAAACCCGCACCTCCGAAAGTCCCAGGCCAGTCTTATAGGACCCAGAACAAGGATGATCAGACATTAGTCAGCTAACCCGGCACCTGCTGACTCTGCTACATCATGTTTCCATAACTGGGGCCTTTGCCGGGAGAAGGTGGTGAGAAAGCCTAAGTGTCTTCACGTTCCCCACAGTGGTGTAGGGATTATGTCATATCTTCCTCTTTTGTTCATTTTTTTCTTGAGAGTGTTCATCTCCATCTTTTTATCTGTGCTAGTAGTCTCTACTCAAATTAACTGCAGTTTATTAAATGATCTTGAAAGAAAAACAGAAGGAAAATCACATTACAAAGCTTCATTGTAGGGGAATGAGGCATTCTGCCTAAGCTAATCATCCAAATAGAGGCATTAAAATATCATTTTTAATGGAAGTTTTCCAAACATGCATTTTTATCACTTCTCGGTTAATTTATTCTTTTATCTGTGGGGACACAGTAGTGCCCAGCAGATAGACTGTACTCCATAAATATGTATTGAATAATTATGAAAAATAAGTGCTGTGGTACACTAAGGTCTCCCTGCTGAGGCTTGCAAGCATCTTTGCTGAATGACCTCAAGCTACTGTGCTTTTATTTGCTTTGTTATTTCTGTGTTTTCCCTTGTTGTTAGGTCTTACCTATTACATCTTTGTGTTTATAGCAAAATCCCTCAATACTACTAATTTGCCATTTTTTATCTTCTGTGGTCTAGGATACCAAATGTTCAAGCTTCTTGTAAATAAACCTGAAATATAAAGTGAACATGACTGAAGTGAGAGTCCCAGTGTCTGTTCTAAGGTTACAGGGCACAGATATTCTGATAAACACAAGAAAAGGCTCCCTGTTTCTAGAGCCTTATGCCCTTGAATCTATCTTCCCCAAAGTGGGCAGAACAGCGTATCCAAAATGAAGTTCTGCTCATGTCACTTCTTTTACTAAATAAGTACCTTTGGTGGCAACCTGTGGCCTTCAGGATTAGAGTGGAACTCCCTTCTCTGCCTTACAAGGACTTTGATGACCTTCTCTCTCCTCCTGTTTATTTTCTTCATGTACTTACCCCAGACCCACTCTATGCTTTAAATCAAGCTAAATTATATGCAAACCCATCCTGCTAGTTCTTGGTGCCTTCCCTTCCATACATGGTGTTACTTCAGTTAGAGACATTCTTTTTCCAGTTCTTGAGAACCTAACTGCTATTCACCAGCAATACTCAGATTAAGTATCATTTAATTGGGAGATACAAGCTTCTAATGTTCCTTCTCCCCCACTTCCCATGCGCAAGATGAGATAGGAAACGACACTTTTTGCATTGAATGTAAATTTTCAGAGCAAGAACTGGGTCTTTCATTTCAATGCCCAGTGCAGTGCCTGCCACAAAGGAGGTGGTCATTAATGTTTGCTGAATGACTGAATGACTTGATTTGAAGAGCCATGTAGGGTGAAATGATGTATACAGCAAAGTGCAAAGCAAATCAATGTACAAATACAGGATATTAATACTGTTTCAGTTGATCAGGTGCTCTCCTTATGTAAGGCTCTACCAAGGCTAGTTCAGTTGACAGATGTCTCTGTATTAGCTAGGTGCCCATCTGTTATCAGTATAATTTTATTTTATCCTCACCTGAGGATGTATTCATTGATTTTAGAGAGAGGGAAAGGAAGAGAGCGAGGGAAAGAGAGAGAGAGAGAAACACTGATCAGTTGCTTCCTGTACACGCCCCAATCAGGTATCGAAAGTGCAACCTAGGTATGTGCCCTCACTAGGAATCGAACCCTCAACCTTTTGGTGCATGGAATGGTGCTCCAGCCAATTGAGCCACACTGGCCAGGGCAATATAATTTTTTATATTTTTAAATGAGCTTCTGATCACTAACAATTCTTTATTTTTGCTACTGCTTCAAGTGGTTCTTATTACTGTTATTCCTTCTAGCATTATTTATTAATTTAACTTATTTTGTTTCTTCTATCTTTACTGTGTTTGCTTTTCTCATACTAAAAGAGAGTTTAAATTGTTTTTGTATGAGTTTTAGGACACGGTGACACAAATTAGATCTTGGTATTCAGACTCCCTGATGGATGCTTAATATGCTGGGCCTTGTTTCTCCTCTGGGGCTAAAGTCATGGGATCAGAACGTGAGATAAACTTAACCCTAAATTATGTGCTGTCTATATATTTTAATCAGAAGCCTAAAATCCCTGCAGACTTTGCTTTGCAAGTCACCAATTTTGAACTCTGTCACTGTGTCTGATTGCTCATGTAATATTAAACCCTCGGTGAGCATGAATTTCAAGAAATATGAACCAAACTCTGTAAATGAGAATTTCAAGAACTTTTGAACTATAGAAAGTAGTTGTTGTGTTTTTTTTTTGTTTTGTTTTTTTTTTTTTTTACAGTTCCTGAACTATAGAAATAATGAATAGTTTCTGATAGATGTTTTTGAATTCACTTGTCATATTTTTAAAATGGACAAGAATTATTAGCATCTGGTATACTACCCCACATATTTTATTTATTTCATGATATCTCCATTTGGATGTCTGCTAGGAATCTCAAACGATGCCAAAACTCTGAATTTTTACCTTTCTACTCTCAACCCATTTCCCCAAATCCTACATCTCAATAGATCATCAACAGTCACCAGTTGCTCAAGCCCCAAACTGGGAAGTCCTTTTCGATTTATTTCTTCACCAGCAAGTTCTATTGTTTTGCTCTTCAAAAAAATGTTTGAGTCTTCCTTTACTTTCCAGCTCCTCTGCCATGACCTTGGGGTAAGTCAGCAACATTTCTGTGCTGGCTGCTGTGACAGCCCCTCTCTAACTGTTCTTGCATCTCAGGCTGCCCAGCTCTGGAGTGTGTGCTTCTAGCCACTTCTGTTAGCTACCTCTTGTCTGTTTCTCACTGCACTTGGAATAAAATCCAAACTCCTTGTCATAGCTATTGGTCTTGGCAACATGAGCCCATTAGAAGCTTCTGTGAGAAATTTTAGTGAAGTTGTGCAAGTGAATGGCAGACTACTAAGGGTGGAGGAGCAGGTGGCAGTTAGAAATTATTAATAGCAAGTCATTACCTTTGGGAATTTTGATGTGAAGAGGAGAAGGGGATCAGCAAGAGAGATCAGAAGGAATAAAAGAGGATTTTTAATTGAAAAGGAGACTTGAGCAAACGACTATAGGGAAGGAGACAGAATAGAAAAGCTTGAACTATAGGAAGAAAGGTGACTGAATTATGACTTGAAAGGGGCAAGAAGAGGTGGCTGGTTTGGCCTTAGACACTGATCTAGTTATCTGTTGCTGTGTAACAAATTACCCTAAAACTTAGCAGCTTAAAACAATACACATTTATAATCTCACACCATTTCTGAGGGTCAGGAATCTGCGAGCTGTTAGCTGAGGAGTTCTGGCTCAAGATCTCTTGGGATGTTGCAGTGAGGCTGTTGGCCTGAGCCAGTCTCTGAACTTGACTGGAGCTGGAGCAGCTGCTTCCAAACTGTTGGCAAGAAGCTTAAGTTCCTCACCACATGGGGCTCCCCACAGGGCTGCTTATGACAAAGTTTCACCTGCAGAAAGTGATCCAAGAGAGAGCAAGAGAGTAAGGGCCCAAGACAGAAGCTGCGGTGTCTTTTATAATCTAATGTTGGACTAAAGCCATCACTCGCAGTCACTTCTGTCACATTCAACTGTTCATACAGATTTCTCCGGTACAATGCGGGAGGAGACTACACAGGGGTATGAACACCAGGAGGCAGGGATCATTGAGGCCTGTCTCAAAGGTTGGTTACCATGGAACTCAAAAAGAAAGTCTTTGCTCCATAAAAAAGAAATGTGAGAGGAAGGGGAAGAAGTTAGGAGACAGGCTGACCTGTGGCTTTCAGTTTTTCACCATCATTTTCTGAAAGTGAGGGGGTGAGAGAGTTTGGAGAGGGAGGTTGAGGTTTGGAATCACTATTCAGGAGAATTGGAAAAGCAGCCCTTTTTGGGTGTAGAATTGAGAGCTCAGCTAAGGGAAATAAAAGCTGTGCAAAAATACCAGTCTGCCTGGTTGTGTGATTTTTCTTCCTCAGTTATCGTGAAGCAGAAATGGTGACACTGGGTGATCAGTGTGACCCAGGGTGGGGCTGTTAAAAGGATGCGGCCCAGGCTAAAGGAGACTAGGTAGCTGTGAAAAGTGTTAGGGGAATGATGGAGATAATCTGTCACAGAGCTGGAAGGAAGGACCTGAAACCTAAGGAAGCTGAAAGGTGTGAGGATATGGGTGGGGTCAAGGAACTTAAGATTTCCATACGGGTGAAGTGCAGGTTAAACTAGAGGGAGGGAAGGAGGGCTGGATGCAGGAGGTGATGGTTAGAGATGTCTTTGGAGTTTAAGACATTCCCTGTAATCGATATAGGGGAATGTTTTAGGAAAGTGAACTAGAATTATAGATTTGTTTTTTTTCATACAAAATGGAATAATTGGTTAATCAGTCAACATGTATTCGTCGAGCAATTACTACATGTTCACAAATGTGTGAGGTGTTGTAGGTGATTAAATCTATTAAAGTATTCTTCCACTAAAGTCTCTGCCACATGGGTTTTTTATTTACCAAAGGGTTTTTTATCTTATGAAAGAACCCATTACAGGTTTTATGAAGTAATATGAAATAATAAACAATAATAAAAAAAATATGGGCATATTAGGATAGAATTTTAAATATACAAATAGGTGTGATACACCAATTTAAACAGATGTCTTGTGTAAAGTAAATGTGGGTTTTTCTCAGTGTTCATAGTTTAGAAAATATTTCAGAGAATTACCTTCTTATGATGAGTTGTTAGCAACTTATAGAACAGTTCTCAAAGTGTGGTCCCTGACTAGCAGTATAGACACCACCTGAGCACTTGTCAGAAATGTAGATTCTGGGGTCCCACATGAGATCCACTGTATCAGAAGCTCTGGGAGTGGGGTCCAGCAATCTGTGTCTTTAGGTGATTTTGATGCCCTCTGAAGTTTGAGAACTAGCAGAGAAGATTTTAAAATAATAATAAAACAAAAAATCCCCACAAAAACTAGATAGGAGGACTTTTCTTTCTTTGGGTTTTGCTTTCTACTTCAGAATTACTGACAAAGCGATTTTTCACTCTGGCACAGTGAGAACAGTACGGTTTTTAATGCTTTACTTACTGGCATATTTCCAAACTTGTATAGTCAGCTTCTTGTAATTTCCTCGTAGATACTTTCTACTAAAATTTCATGATGCAAAGTCCAGAGAAAGTAAAACCCTATACTGTAAGAAATAATGTCTCTTTATAAGGCATATTTATAATAGTTGAAATTAAAGTTCAGGACCCTTTACTGGATAGTAGATTTGGCCTTTTTTTGGTCCACAATTTTTTAACCATGTTTAGCCCATGAAACACAGTTTAAAGTAGTTACAATCCAAACACTCTATTATAAACCACTCACTATTTTGATAGTAGCAACTACCTGATTGTACTATTCTACACATAATTGCTGTATATACTCTTAAAAAACACCTCTGTATAAAGTAAACAAATGAGTTTGTCAAATTTCAGTTTTCTAAAATAGAGGAATATTTATTCAACACTTTCGGAGAAAGAGGTCTTCAGTGCAAGTGCATTTTCTAGGAACCTGACTGTATATTTGCGTATCTATAGCTATTTCTTTTTAAATTTATATCAATAAAATCAGAAGATTATTTGGTAAGGGGACCAGTTGATTTTTCACCATTCAAGCTCTATTTTGAATACATTTTATAATATTTGTTTACTCCAATTAAAAATATTTATTAAGCGTCTACTAATTTCACGAATTGTATTGAGTGGTAAGATGGATGAAAAGATGAATGAGAGATGGCGTTAAGGTGGTGATGTAAAGGACTCCTGAATTCCCCTCCTCTCAGGGAAATTGCATATAAAGAAACTAGTAGAGTGACTCCTACATATGGGGGAGGGGGTTGGTGCTGAGAAAATACCCACATTGAAAAGAGGTAGGAAAGGCTGAGACACACTCTTGCCATAAACCCCACCTCTAGCACAGTGCCTTACAATCGGAGGAACCCCCAACTCCCAGCTTCCTCCTGAGCAAGGAGGGGTGTAGGCCACACATGTAGTGCCTCAACTTTTATGTACGCACTATTGTTACAGGTTTTACCTACAGTGCTTTCAACTCATTACCATTCATTTTACATGTACAATAGTCTTAGCTGAGAGGACTTATCCCTCACTTTCCCCCCTTAAGTGCATTCCTTGGCAGCGTTCCCTCTCCAGCAGCTAGTATGAAGTGCATAATTAAAGTCCCCTAACAACTGCACGGGGTTTGTATTTGCTGAATGTCAGCTGCTCGCTTTACTGATCTTGCACGGTCACATTTGGGTTTTCACAGATGACATTTCTCTGTAAACTGTATTTTGCATTAATGACGTTCCAAGACCTTAGCTCTGCTTATCTCCTTGGCCTCAGTCCTCTTTCCTCCCCCTTGATATTAATATTAGCTGCAGATAACCCAATTTTCTTGAACTTACGCCAAACATTTTGCAGAGCTTTTTAATTTTTGCAAATTTGCATGATCAGTAAGGCTTGCTGGACCTCAAATGCAAATGGCAAACTCAATGCTTCGGGAAAGCTAGGAAAAGCCAACTTGCAATCCGTTTATCACCCAAGAAAATGAACCTATTCCAGGAAAGGACTGAGCAGATATTGTCAGTGGTGAGGTACAAGAGAAATGTACTAGGGGGTTAAAATTTAAAATTCACAGCATGAACCTGAGTATTAGAGAATAAGTTATACATTGACCCTTCTGATGTTTAACAGAGAGAAGCATTCAATTTGCATCTCATTAAATATTAGAAATCAGATAGGATTTCTATTTCTGTTTTTTTTTCTTAAAAAACCCTTACCAAATTACCTTTAAGTTATCAATTTAAGAAATTCTAGTACATTCTCCAAATTTATAATGTGATACATAATAAGTTTCTTATTTACAAGGACTCTAAGAAGTGATTATAAGGGAAGAGTGAATGTAAAACTAGCTTGGTAGAAAAGTTAATCAGCTTTAATCAATTGTAATACAAATATTGTACCCTATTTTTAGCTCATGAACACAGTGGGTTCATGAGGCACATTTCTTATTTTAATACACATGTTAAGTTAAAAAAGCCATGTTGCCTACGGCATGCAAGTAGAATTTTGATCAATATTATTTACTTACGTTTTTTTCTTTTCTGTTTCCACTATCTTTTTTATAAAAATAGATGATTTAGGGATCATACGACTTGTTCTAAATAATTTGGTGGTAAAACAAATTATTTTTGTAATTTCAATTTTTGTTTCTGTGTTTACAACTTGTTACTGTTAATAAACTGACACAGATAAGTATTGTAATTCTATATTTAGTTGATAGAATTTAAATAAATTTTGAAAATTGAATGTTGACATTTATATTTTTATTATTATACTTATGCTGCTACCTGTATTATTTACTATAGGGTGTCCCCCCAAAATGTATGTGCAATTTGAATGACTGTAAAGTCAGTGCTTATTAATATACAGTTCATTTTCAAGATTTAAAAGCATCTACAGAAATGAATACTTTTTTTTGGTCAGTGCCTTTTTTCAAACTGATGACCGTCCTGGTACAGGCACCGCTGATAACACTAAGCAATGGAATCACGAATATCAAGAATCATTTCGTTTGGTATTTACGTGCCCTCAACTCGTTGACTGTTGCTGGTTTTGTACCATAAACTTTATTTTTTATGTATTCCCATAAAAAAAGACTAGTGGCACTTTAGGATAAATTTTCCTTGTTCAAAGCTTAGTCTGTTTTCATCCATTATTTCAAATCAGTTAACCTGAAAAAGAGTGAAAATTAAGTGAGTTATCAGTTGTTAAAGTGTGTATACATTTTTTTGGGACACCCTATTATATTTGGGGATTTGTTCCATTGAAACTTGTGTGTGCCTTAGCATAATTCTTTGTTAATTGACAGTAATACAATGTAATAAACAAACCCAGTTTATGCTACTTCCTTAAAGGCTGAGAGTTGCTTCTTGCTCATCTTGGGCATCAGATAGCATATGGATATAATAATGAATAATATTATTTAAAGAGAAAATGACCTGCTTCTGTTGAACAACCCTGTAGATCTGTTTTACTCTGCTGTTTTTGTTCTTGTGGTCTCATGTCTTTGTATGCTTGGTTATCTTTGATTGTATCTAGACTCTATATTTAAAAAATTATTTGTGAAAAGAATTTAAAGTCTAAGATGAAAGTCTCTTTGTCCAGAGAGAATTTGTTTTTTTTTTGCCAGGAGTCTGAGAGCGTTCACAATCTAAAAGCACCTTAATATTAATTTTTTGAACTGAGATTTTTTGGGGGTCATCTAGAAGATGTAAAGATGAGTTTTAGTCCCTGTGGGGGCTGGCTTACACAATGTTCTCTTATGCATATGATACAGGTCTTTGGGGTTCTAACCCTAAACACTAGGGATTTATGTGAGTCCCTACATTTAGCTCCATGTTTTGTCCTACTGGGAGAAGATGCTGTCAATGGGCTGCTTCACTTTCATCAGCATCTTCTGGAATTTGTCTTAAGGCCAGAGTAGATTCAAAGGAAAAACTCACTTCACTGGATTTTCATATTTTCCAAGATCTGAGCTCAGTTATTGTCACTGTTTTGTTAAGTCTCTGATGCCTTCTAGCAGATGTTTTTATATTTCATTCAGGTTTGGTATTGTTCTCAGTAAAGGAGTGGGTTCAAGTGACCAGGTTCTCCATGACTAGAACTAACATTGACCTTCCCTCCCTCCCTCCCTCCCTCCCCCCTCCCTCCCTCCCTCCCTCCCTCCCTCCCTCCCTCCCTCCCTCCCTCCCTCCCTCCCTCCCTCCCTCCCTCCCTCCCTCCCTTCCTTCCTTCCTTCCTTCCTTCCTTCCTTCCTTCCTTCCTTCCTTCCTTCCTTCCTTCCTTCCTTCCTTCCTTCCTTTTAAATCCTCACTCGAGGATATTTTTTCCATTGGTTTTCAGAGAGAGTGGAAGGGGGAGAGAGAGAGAGAGAAACATTGATGTGAGAGAAACACATTGATTGGTTACCTCATACTCGAGCACCTGCCAGGCCCAGGGATTGAACCTGCAACCAAAGTATGTACCCTGGACCAGAATCGAACCTGGGACCCTTCAGTCCTCGGGGCAACGCTCTAATCACTGAGCCAAACTGGCTAGGGCTCCTTTATTTTAAAAAAAGTTCATAATTTTCAAACTAATAATCATCATTACAAAAAAATTTTAAGTAACTAAAAATAGAAAGAATAGAAAATCTCATAAATTTACTCAATTTTATTTTTATATATTTCCTTCCAGTCTGTTCTCCATTATTTTTACATTATATTGTTTATATTAAGTTACATTCTGTATGTATATGTTAATATCTTTAAAAAAATGTAACAAATACCACATGCATCTCCATGCTATTATGTAGTATATTTAATTCACATCTGCATGATCTACTTATTAGATATACTTCAATTTATGGAACCATTGTCTTATGTTTTGTCATTTAGGTTGTATTCAGTTTTCACTATTATAAACAAAACATATCTATCTATGCTTGAATTATTTTGTTTCAAAATTAGGATGATTAATTTAGGATGTACTCTCAGAATGTCTGGGTCAAAGGCATGCACCTTTTTAAGGCTTCTGAAGCATTGTTACAGTACCTTCCCCAAGACCAGTTAGGTTTCTACTCCATCTTCATGTTCTCCCTACTCTGCTGTATCATTTTTGGGCCAAACTTGTTTTTAACATATGTGTCCAGATAAACATTACTTTTAGGA
Organism: Miniopterus natalensis; assembly: GCF_054644295.1. Taxonomy (NCBI): domain Eukaryota; kingdom Metazoa; phylum Chordata; class Mammalia; order Chiroptera; family Miniopteridae; genus Miniopterus; species Miniopterus natalensis. Next base: position 136,085,649 of record NC_142082.1, on the reverse strand, counting down.
TAGTCTAATATAATTAAAAATGGAATTGAAAGACTATTTAATTTTAACCGCCCTATGAGTGTGACTATAACTGAATGGTGTTTCTTAGTTAGAAAGGAGTCAATGGATGTTAAACTTCTTGAAATGATAGTTTAGTGATGACCCTCCGATATCATTTGATTCACATCTAGTATAATTGACTTTGACAAAGTTCAGAATTCCAAGTGTCTTTTAGAAATAATTACCATGTTTTTGCAATAATTTCCATATTTTTGGCTGTTTTACTTGAGTAAATTGAGAAGAGGACTTAAATAGGAGATCTGCTGTCTTTCTTAGCCATGTGATGGCAGGGAAACCATTCCCTCTTTTTGATCCTTAGTTTCCTACTTTGTAAAGCGGAGTGGAGCTGAGCTACCTTGTGCTGTTTAGACGGGGGCAAATCCCCATGCCCTCTTATGACCATGTTTGCGGGGAGAGAACCCTGAGGTATCTAAACAGCCACAATAACCAGTGTATTTCCTTTACAATAATATCATGAAATTAAGGTATCTTAAGTATTGTGAAAGTATCTTAAATTTCTAGGATGAGGGGCAGTATTTCATTAAAAATAGAGCTACGCAAAGCTATATGAAAAATGCCTCATTGGAAAAATGCAGATTCAGCTGTGCTAATTATTAAAGTGAAGAATATGGAATTACTGTGCAGAATTTAACGGCACGTCTAAAAGTCATGACATTTTTGTTGGATATGCTGGGCTAATCTACATGTAAATATAGGCCCCGGAGTATCACCTAGACATTCAAGGACTGTCTTAATGACTTATTCTGGGAAACCAATGTGTATTTCTGCTTGAACATTATGCTTGAAACTATTTTAATATGTATATTTTGAAAAGTAAAAAGAAGAGACAGTGATTTTGGAAACTCTCTGGCTAAAATTAACTCTAAAAATGTTGGGGTATGTATAGCCAATTTTCACTAAAGTTGCTTTTGTACCAACTCTGGAGTTTTGTAGGAGAATTGGCAGCTGGAAGGAGAACTCCAGAGTTTTATGCTGCCCTGGGGAGTCATGAAGTCCTTCTACTTATGGGAACATGATTCTATGTCCTAACTCCCAACACCACTTGGGGTGCACTGAAGACATTCAACTGAATTTTGACCAATTTAGAAAGGGGAAATAGAACAGTAGTTACAGAGCTTGTCAGCTGTGATCACTTGAGCTGACCCTCATATGCCCCAACATGTGAGGATTCAGATCAGGCAGGTAGTGCGGATATTTTGCGTAGTTCAATGTTCCTAAGCCATTTTCATTGCGTGAAAAACTTGGGGGGTTGCTAGTGTTCTAACGCTTTCATCACTTACCACAGCCAGTCATCAATTTACCCTCCCATCTGCGAAAGCATCTGCTTTGCGCAGTAGTGAAAAGCATGACTACAAAAAGGGTATTTGGTGTAACCGACATATGTCATTTAACTTGAAGGTGGTACTCTCAGGACAAGAAATCCTTTGGGATACACAGACCTGCAATCATAAACTCAGAAATGCAATTCTGTGCTGATGGACCACTGATTTTTGAATTTTTAAGAAATAAAGCATAATATTAAGCACAGATTCTTATTCTATCATCCATAACATGAGCAAAGGTCTCAGTACACATTGAGAGCGGCCTCACATAAAGTTAAAATTAAAGTTGGCTTTGTATCGTCAAGAACTATAATCCTGAGGATAAAAAGGACACTTGTTTTTGTGTGTTTTTTTTTTGGTGTCCCACATATCACTCAAATAGAAAGGAGCGACTTTCAGAAGTTAAGGCAATAAAGACAAGTATTTCGAAACTAAAGGTTGAATAGAAATATAAAAATCCAGAAGGACACGATGATGCCGCGTCGCCTGATCTTACAAATCTGTAATTTTGGGGATAACTGAGGTACTAATGGCTCTAGGATTTTGATTGCCAAGTGTGGGTTAACCAGCATTATACTTGGTGTCATGCTCCCACAGGACACTCTTCTCTTTTTTGTAGATTTGGAATTTTCTCAGGAAATTGGAAATTGCTAATGAAATTCTAGTCTCTGCTAAATGTCCACACAGGTATGTAGCAGCTTAAAAAATTCCATGTGGCAAGTAGATAATTGAGGACTGGTTAGTATTATAAGACAGTTTAATTTTAGGAACATTTAACAATGGAGATCCTTATGTTCTCCAATCATGTATCAGAGAGGCTAGAGGAGGGAGAGAAAAGAAAGGAACTTTAAAGTGTGAGAATAATTCACATCAGAAGGTCTACTGTAGATGAAAACACAGTACAGGTCCCCTCCCTGGTATCTGAAAGTAGAGAGTTCCTATAAGACCTCTGTAAGCCGAAATGGCTAAAGTGAAGCAATTACCATTAATTTATATGGGAAAATTTTCAAGTCAGTTTTATATTAAGTGTAACACCCTTACGAGCTCTCTTAGGCTTTTCTGATATGATATGATAGGACACATCTTGGGAATGAATGCACAAAAGAAATCGAGACAGAGCCCAGATGCTCACAGACACAGCTCAGGCCCTGAGGGCAGTTCCCAGGAAGGCGCTGGGGGGAACTTCTCACTTTTTCTTGTAAAAGCAAAAATCCTCTTTGGATTTCTTTTGGTTAGTGGAAATGGGTACTAATTTATGTAGGTCTTTTATAAAAGCAAAGTGGTGTGACATGAATTTTTGAAAAGCAGGAGATACCTGTGCGTCTGAAATGAAGGGGAAGGATCAGGATTGACACGTGCCCATGTTTCCAGGAGCTCATTTATTTATGAGATAGACCCTCACTGGCCAAACGATGGCACCTCAGGGACTCTCCTTGGTCACTGTAGCCTGGGCCACTGTGATTCATTACACTGAGACTATTGTTTGGATTCAAATTGTATTGTTAGACTGAATTATTTTGGGGGTGATAATTATTTAGTTTATTTATTTATTTTTATTGAATTTATTGGGATGACACAATTAATTATTTTGAATCGGGTTTGTGTGAAAAGGTGGTAGACGAAGCTTTGTTGGTTTGCTGCTCATGACAGGTTTTGATTTGAAAAATCTAACAAATCTCAAGTAATTTCTCTTGAGAGTCCCAAGTCGGTGAAGACGAATTTTTGATAAATGTTTAACAGGAATCAAATGCATAAATCTTTAAACCTAACGAGTGTTTGTTTTTTCCTGAGGGCTTCATTACTTCTTTCACTTGAGGGCAAGTGACTAATACTATTTTTTGGAGGAAGGAGAGTGGCTAGTAGGGAAAATTTTGGCTTTGTTTTGTCCAAGATGAGCAGAAATAAAAAAACACTTAAAATAAATATCTCATTCCCTTCATGAAACAACAGAAACAGTCTTAAGCTGAATCCAAAATAAATGTTCCCAAGCATTTCTGTTACCCTCACAAATACAGAAATGAGGGGAAATGTGGCTAATTTTCTAATTTGACCAAAGTCCCTTCGCTACTCCTGAGAAAACCTCATCTTACTGTTCTTTCCTTGTTCCATTTCATCTGTCAATAGCAAACTAGTCTTCCCAGGTTTGGTTCTGAGAGAAGTCCCTGCTTATAGGAAAAAGTACAGAAAAGTTAATATATAGGGTGTCCCCCAAAATGAATACACACACTTTGAATAATTATGAAGGCAGTGTTTATAAAAACACACTTTATTTTCCAAATTGAGCCATCAGCTGTTAAAGTGTGCATGCATTTTTTGGGACACCCTGTATAGGTTTTAGTCCTTCCTGGATGCTCTGGTTGAAAAAGACAAACGTTGTTTTGTTGTTCCACACAGACTTTGTTCATTTAAAATCTAATTTTCTTCTCTATGATATCATTTTTTAAAACTTATGTTTATTTATTTGCAGTTCACTGTGTTACTCATAACACAAAACTGAAATCTATCTTTTTAAAAAAAATTATTGATTTTAGAGAGAGAGGAAGGGAGGGGGGAGAAGGGGAGTGAAGAGAGAGAGAGGAAGAGAGAGAGAAGCATCTATTTGTGTTCCACTTATTTATACATTTGTTGGTTGAGTCTTGTGGTACATGCCCTGACTGGGAATCAAACCCACAACCTTGGCATATCAGGACGATGCTCTAACCAACTGAGCTACCCAGCCAGGGCCTGAAGTCTATCTTGATTAGACCCATCGATGCCCATGTGTCCTGTCCAGGAGGATAGGCTGTTACAGAACCAAGTCGTGCCCCACTGGCAAGCAAGTCACTGGGCGATGGAGCTGAGTATTGTTTTAGAGTCTCCCAGGGATTTAGTGCTATTTTCAAAGCTGTATTTTGAAAAACTAAAAAGAAATCTGAGATTCTCAAATTAGGATGCTCTGCCTTAGCATTTCCAGAGGTGAACCTGGTCTTCATGTTCATAATTTTGAATAATGGACTGGAGTTAAATATTGATGTATAGTGTTGCTGGGTGTCAGGGCAGCACTGAGAGTTAAATATCCCTTCAGGAAAAATGTATTTACACACATGCTGACAGTTCATTTCCAGGTGGGAGACTCACGTCTGCTCCGTACAGAGCAACTTCAATCTTCCTGCTGTGAAATTTTAGACAGGTTGTCTGCAGAGGCTCTGCCAGACCCATTAATATTTATACATTCCATTCACACTCCAGTCAGAGCATATAAGTTGCAGATCTTTCTGATTTGGAAGCTATTAAGATTCATGACCCCTTTATCTATTTACTTCGTGGCGTCTAGGAGCCTTTGCAATCAGCTTACACTTAAGAAGAAAGCACAAATCATTACTGTTCAAATATTGTCCTGTATCGTGACCATTTGTAGTCCATCAAAGGGGTGTTAAGGGCTTTAATGCATTCATTTATTTCAGGGACACAGGTTATTAGATAAGGCATTCTTCTTTTGGAAAGGGATAGAATAGAAGTGTTACTTACACCAAAAATTGCTTTTTTAATTCCAAATTAGTGACTCAGACTGAAGCTTCGTATATTATTAAGAAGTAATATCTAATCAATTTTTTCTTCTTGAGAGCAGACACTGATTGAACAGGTGATGGAGGTGACGTACCGAATAGAGTAGAACAAAGGCAATCGAATATTTAGGTGTGCAGTAGGCCTGCTCTGAGGAAGTTCTATCTTCTTAATACTTTAAGTCTTATGTGTTTCTGGCTTAAAAAGTGTGGTGTGATTGGAGATAGGTCTTATATTAAATTAATTTGTGGGATTATTTCATATGTTTTATTAGTGTCTCCAAGACGTTTAATCTTATTCTGTCAAAATAGCTTTAATCTATTGAAAGAAATAATGAGAATACTAGGAGGAAGTGGGGGTAGGGTGGGAGGAGAGGGAATTGATACTTGCTCAGTGCTTACTATGGGCTAAGTATTTTACACTTATTAATTATTTTGAACCTTGCAATAACCATCGAGATGGGTATTATAGCCATTTGCTGAACAGAAACTGAACCTTAGAGAGGTCGAATAGTTTGCCTAAGACTACACATGTAGTGAACATGGGTTCATTTGTGATATTTTCAATATCTTCTTCTTTAGATGCTATTTCACCTCCATTTCTCATGTAAATATCATGCTGTGGCACTCAAAAGGCCATATTCTATCTATCCATGTATGGGTTTACTAGCCCTATGAAATGTTTCTAATGCAAAAGGTGAGTCTTGTGAATTTCCAAAATAAATGAGGCCTTTTGGTTTGATTCTGGTTCATCTTCTATGTCTTAACCTTTGAATTAAAAAAAATCAGTAACTCGTTTATTAAAAACCAGCATCACCTCCACCACCTTTACCATGATCTCCACCACCATCTGCTCCACACTCAGCTTACCACTTACAGGATAAATCTTTCAGTCAAATTAGACCAAGGCAGTTGTTATTTTCTATCTTCAAGTTGCCAAAAGAAAATGTATCATATATTTTGGAGTCAAAGGCCAAAACATTTTTGTAGACAGCCTATAAAACATTTGCAAACACAACCTTTTGGAAGATTTTTACCTGACATGTCCACATTTCAAAATATTGTTATATAAAGTAAAATCAATTGCTTAATGATATTATTTTTGCTGGCTTTGAGGATGAGTCAGATTCAAAGACATAATTTCTTTAGCCCCAAATTACTTCTGTGTTGATAAAAACAGGGGATGTTGTGATATCTTGTTTTCTTGAAAATGACTTATCACTTGGGTACATGGAAACTGTAGCTCCATAGTGGCTGAGTTGGTGTTTCTTCAGGAAGGTTTGAGAAGAAATCACTTCTCCCATAGTGAGCACAAGGTATTAGCATGAGTCTTCCCAACTATTAAAAATAGGATGTGTGGCAACTCATAGTTACGCTTATGCAGTGTTTGGTTAATTATACCACACATTGAAATGGGTGAAATGAACTTGAGGGGCCGAAGCTCAAGAAAATAAAGCAATACCTTTTATATTAAAAACAACCAAAAACCCTCCAAAGAACAACAAAAGAAAGCATGAAAATTATTCCATACCAAAATCAGCACAGGCTTTCAAATGCTGTTTTTTGTGTGTGTGTGGAAAACACAATTTTTTGATGTTTTGTTGCTTTTCAAGATTTCCATCTTTTTGTCTATCAAGTTTTCTGAAAACTGGGCTGAGGACGGAGGGCTGATAAGATTGAACAGACTCTTTATAGCCTTGATTTTATTTTCCATTTATGTTTTCTCCGGCAGCACCTGGTTTGATGAGAAGTAGCTATTTGATGAGGACAAGCTTTATTCTTGAGAACCACAAACTTTATTCTTGAGGCTCAGGATGCTTCTGTTTCATTCTCAATCTGGCTTCACAGCCTGCGAGGTGACCCTAAGACAGCTCAGGTTTGTCGCGTCAGGCTCTGTGCACTGTTTGGTACAAACCTAACTTGGCTATACCTAAGATTTCTTTCAGCTTCCTTTGGTAAGGAGCTTAAAAAGGGTAGATGTTTAATCTCTGTTTAATCCTTAAAGTGTCTGCCAAAAAAAGACTTTTTTATCATAGTCAAAACTGCTCTTCCTTGCATATTTTCACCAGAAAAAGGTTTAAGTGGGATTTTGAAATATCTGCAGTCATCCCTTTATCCATCTCAGTTATTCTCATCTCAGTGGTGCCATTTGTATCTTGTCAGACGTGTTCAGGGACAGAGGCATAAGAACTGGGAATTTAAAAGTAAAAGAGAGACCAGATAGCCTCTTTCCTCAACTGAGTCATACTTGTGTCTTGAAAAGCTGATGGTACTTCAGAAACACTAAAATAAAGACAAATATCTAGCATGTTATTATCAATAATTTAATAATGTTGTTAATTTCTGTCACCCAGCTACTGTGCAGTAAAGCTGTGATTCCAACTATAGTTTTTCTTAGTCCAGAGCCTAAGCTCTTTCTTAAGCACCATGTTATATTGTTTCCTTGACTTTCATTTTCCACCACCCGTGACCGTCACTCCAGGTCAGGGGGTGGCCCCTTCTCACCACATTTCCCCATCAAGGCACATTGTTTTCCATCTGTAGTTCTGTGTATATGTGATGATCTCAGCCACTGGGTTGTCACCTCTTTGAGAACAGGGTTAGTGCCTTTATATGCTACTGTGTTTCAAACCATTAATTTATAGTTCCCATTAGTTTGGGACATGATCCTGTCTTCATAAGTATTTGTTTAGTGAAGATTACCGCCCATTTTGCCGCTCTGTTTTAATGCATACTTTTGTAGTACAAAACCTTCAGAAATAGAATCAACATCCTTAATCATTTTCAGACTTCACACAAAAAGAGGGGACAAATTAAAGAAGCCCATCTTTGAAAAGGATTTTTAAGGACCCCTGACCTTAACCGTCATAAAAAATAGAAAAAGAAACAGCTCATTGTAAACATTAAACCAAACCTGTGGTTTTGTGACATACCTACTTGTTAAAAAAGACCACAGTTTGGGGTGGAAATATTTTTTTATATCAAGATTAGTGTTGTGCCAATTATTTCAGGATCATATTAACAGTTTTTATTGAATTTACTTTTAAGAAAATATACACATCTCTTTCAGTGCAGGTTCTCTGTGGTATTTAAATCAATAATCAATAGTCCCATTAGACACCATATTATATTAATCCATATAAAAAAATCAGTGTCTTCAGTGTGCTGATATTCACTTGCACCTGTGTTACAGACAATAACAGTAGTCCCTCTGTGTCCAGGTTCACTTTCCATAGTTTCTGTTACCTGTGGTCAAATGAGGTCTGAAAACAGTAAACGGGAGAGTCTAGAAATAAACAATCCCTAAGTTTTAAAGAGCTAGTCATTCTGAGTGGCGTGAGGACATCTTGTGCGACCTGCTCGGCCTCTCCCAGGGTGTGAATCGGCCTTTTGTCCAGCACTTGCACACTGTATACGCTCTTTGCCCACTGGTCACTTAGACAGTAGCCTGTCTAGGTTATCAGATCAATTGTCTGGTGGCACAGTGCTTGTGCTCAAGTAACCCTTATTTTACTTAGTAATGTCTCATTCACCTCACTGCCTCTCATCACATAGGCATTTGATCATCTCGCATCTTCATAAGGAGAATGGTGATGAGTACAATGAGATATTTTGAGAGGGACAAACCACATTTATGTAACTTTCATGACAGTATATTGTTATAACTGTTCTATTTATTGTTAGTTATTATTGTTAATCTCTTACTGTCCCTAAGTCATAAATTAAACTTTATTATAGATAAAACATAGTATATATATTGGGTTCCATACTATCTGTGGTTTCAGGCATCCACTGGGAGTCCTAGGACATCCCCTGTGGCTAAGGGGGGACTACTGTAAAGTGTTAAGTGATTAGAGTGATTATTTGATTTGCCAAAGGCCACATGGCTGAGAAGATTCAGTGCCAGAGCCCAGGCCGTGGGGCCCCCACCTAGTACACTTTTCATCATATTAGCTGCCTTCAGGCTAGAAATACAGGGAGGGCTCTTGTTTTCTGCTCTGCCTACTTTAAGGGGCAGTCATATCTCGTGAGGTTAATATATGCAAATGAGCCCGGATGAGTGTGGCTCAGTGGTTGAGCATCGACCTAGGATCCAGGAGATCAAGGTTTGATTCCCGGTCAGGGGTCAGGGCACATGTCCAGGTTGCGGCTCCATCCCCGGTATGAGGCGTGCAGGAGGCAGCCGATCAATGACTCATCATTGATGTTTCAACTCTCTCTCTCCCTTCCTCTCTGAAGTCAATAAAGATATATTTAAAAAAAAAAAAAAAAAAAAAAAAAAAAATATATATATATATATATATATATATATACACAAATGAGTGGTATTAATATTAAATCTGTAAAAAAGTTTTCCTCTCTGTAGGCTCAAGTAGACAAATCTGGCCTCTTTAAGTTTCCTGAACAACCTCATTCTGGGAAAATGCTGCTTTAAAAAAAAGATCAGAAATCCTCAAATTGTGAAAATAAAAATCAGGAGAACTTATGTCCTGTTGATATTTAAGAGTAGACAGACTTTTAGAAAACTCAGTATTATTAGCAAAGAAGAGATTGAAGAGAGAGATTTGTAAAGTTCAAAATTTTAAGATTAACTTTTTTTGCCTTTTCATTTTATCAGCCTGCTCCTATCCACACTGTTAATTCTTTATTTTTTTCTTAGGTTTAACTCCCACTCCCAACTCCAGAAGTCCTTAGTGAGAGAAAATTCTTTTCACAGTTGTTTCATGGTGACTACATTTCTAAAAAATGTGTGTCAGGGACAAATGATTGTGATTTAATATTCACTTTCTTTTTTCTGCTATAATAGAACCATTGGTTTTTAGCTGTGCATCTAGCTCCTGGAACAATGACTATATTCCTAAATCTACCTCTCAGCTAGGTGTGGCCATGTGATTAAGCACTGGCCAATGAGAAGTGAGGAGCAGTGATGTGTGACTTCAGAATATTCATCCTTAAAGGGAAGAGTGTGCCCCTTCTTCCCAACCCTTATCCTGCTGCTCAGAACATGGGTTGGAGTTGAGCTACCTTGAAGCCAGGGCTGGTGGAGTAACAGGAAGGAAGGAGTCTGAGTCCTTTGATGACTTTGTAAAACTTGGCAACCCTACCAGCTCTCCACCACCTGGAAAACATGAATTTCTCTCATACTTAAGACACTGCTATTTTTGGCCTATGAAACATGTAGCTGAATCTAAATATTCTCTAATACAAAGGCAGAGAGTGTGGGAGATTATTTTCAGATCAGAAATTAGTTTGGACAATGCTTCAAATAAAATAATGATAACACAGAATCAGAAAATTATCTTATTCATAAGCCAAATATTCTATGGTGGGTAAACTCATGATAATGGCTTGAATATCTGCTGATGGACCAAAGCAAAAAAAAATAGAGTTCAGAGCTCTACCAAGCAGTGTTTATTTTATTATGTGTCAGCATAGAAAATATTGGGTTTTCAAGTCTTTTATAATCATTATATTCAGATTTCAGGTCTATATTTCAAGAAATTGGCATTACTCATAGACTGTTTCATCAGTACAAAGACAGTCAACCATCCAATTTTTCTTGCTTTCCAAGGAAGAATACTTATTGACCACGAGGCCTTTAAAAGGAAGAGCTGACCTGTTAATAATTAGAAATATCTTAAACCAATCTCAAAGAAGTTGCAGTAAATTTCAAACTTTATTATTCAAACTGAACCTTACAAATAGAGAGAAAGAGCCAAAGTGTGATGATGATTAAGTCATGAGACAGATGCTCGCAAATGGTGAAAAACAAAAGCAGACTTAACAACTAGATGGCAGCAACTCCAGAGCTTCCGAGGGCATCAGCTAATTAAATAGGGTCTTATTAGATTATAGTAACCATATACAAGACTGGGACCTGTGGAAAAGCTAGCCTTTTTGTGTGTGTTTGTGCATTTCTCAAAATAACAGTTTAGTTATTTTCCAGTCTGTATGATAGTTCAGAAAATACAATAAAATAAACATTCTCACTTTGGCAAACACGAACATGTGCACAAACGCACGCACATAATCACTCATTTATAATAAAGGTCTATTGAGCACCAGGGACTGCGCCTGTGCATTTCCTCCTGCATTTATCAACACAATTCCACAACAATCTGTGAGGTGGTTATTTTATTACTCCCAATTTATAGGCAAAGAAATAGCAACCGCTTTTGAGTGCCCTCAACATGCAAAGTGCTTCAAATGCATTATCCCATTTAGTATTTATCTCTGCAGTGAAATTTACATCCACTTTACAGGTGAAAGGATGACGCGTCCAAGAGAAACGAAGCAAAGTTTCTGAGGCGCACAAAGGGATTCGCCTCCAGTCTGCTGTGTTCCGAGCTGGTGCCTGGTCACAGCCCCCCTCCTGCCTCTTCCCCGAGGCCCCACCATCCCACCACCCAATGTACACAGGCTCATGAGGTTGAGGAACCAACCTACCTCACCATTACTTGACAGTTAAACATAGGATCCTGGCTTGGTTCTCTCCCTTCTTTTAAAGTCCATGTTGACTGTTACGTGCCATTTGGAAGTACAATTCCATTACTAGTTTTAAAAATAGACCAGAGGAGAGAATGAAAATAAATGAGCAGCACATAGTTTGGTAGAATTTACAAGACAAATTCAGCCTTTGGGAAAAATTTTTTATAGTAACATTTATTCTGAACTAAGAATTTTCCATACAATTGGTGTTTAATCATATTCTCATTCTGAAGAAATAAGTGAGATTTAAGAAATAAATGAAAAGAATGAAGTAGGTGTTTAACTTTTGTCCACTCTTTTCTTTTGAACAGCAATGGTGCATGTGTTAATACTGACTGACATATTTCAGTGGGATTACATGATTGACTCATTTTGTATTTAATTTAGCATACATTAAGATTGAGTGCACATTTCATAAATCACATTAGATAAACGTGTGGGGCAAGGATCCTGTATGACTCATCATTGCAGTTACGAAGGTGCCCAGCAGAGAACCTTGAAGACTTGCTGATAGTGAGTGAGTGAGTGAGTGAGTGAGTGAGTGAAGGAAGGACGATAGATGGGTATCCAACTTTCAGAATATTGGCTTGTTTTTCTTGTTATATTTAGTTATATATGTGAAGTAAAAAAATTTTTTTTTTGAGATAATTATCTAAAAATAATTATTTCTCCTTCCAATTTTTCATAATATCTATAATATTAAAGCAAAAGCTTGTTTCAACTCAGTCTTTATGGAAGAAAAGACTTTTTGTGGTCTGCTTTGGTTTTATTTAGTCATTGTAACAATTGCCTCTAGTCTTTATTTTGTGTAGATTTCCCAGATAATTCTGAGTATTTCTTTCACTAGGTCATCTAACCAGTGGTAATGTTAGGAGTGATAAGAGCAGGTGACAAGAATAAAAGAAGGCCGAGTCATTGCCTTTTCTGCACTCTGATGAATACATTTTTAAGCATTATTATTATTTTTTGAACTTATGTTAAAGCTGCAATATAAGACCTCTGGTGATCCCTTCTTGCCCTGAATAGCATTTGGAAAGCCAAAAATCACAAGGATCATTATACTCTGTTAATGGTTTTCAGTTCTGATATGAAAAAGTCTTAATAATTCCAGTCATGACACATCCCAGAGTGGAAATGGTCAAACATACCATTGTCAACTTCCCAAATATTCCTAAGAAGTGTATAAATTTATTATTCTGGAAAATTACATCATGAACAACAAATTCATATACATATTTTTTCCTACTGTGGCCCATAGTTAAATTTAACCAAGAGAATCTCGAAATCTTGTCAGAAATTTCTTGATAAAGGCGACATTGCCTTTACACCCAGTCTTAACCCCTTTGAAAATATCCTGGGGTAGATTTATGCAGAAAATGCAGGCTTGCTAATGAGGTGGAACTGCAGACACACTCAATAGAAACCCAGTGAATTCTTGAGCTAACTGCTACCAGTCTGACTTAAGATAAGTAGGAGGCATGATAGGTGCTCTTCTACCCTGAAATTCTATTTGCTTTTCAGAAAAATGCCAAAGCTATACCTTCATAATTATTTTTAAGCCTCAGCAGTATGTCTCAGAACCTCAACAGCGTTATTTCAAAACACAGGGGCAAGGGTACTAATTGTATTAATTATTTCCTTTTTAAGTAATATTATTTCAGGTGCTGAGTTAGTGACTTTCCAGGAGTAAAAGCCCCAACAATGAATAAAATTACAATATGATTATTTGTACTCTCTCCCCTTTTGGGTGAAAAGATAGGATGTATTCCATGGATGACAGTAGTAGCTCAAGCACCTATATTCTGACACACCCTTAATGTGAACGTGAACCCCCATGAGTCATGACCTTGAGTCCCTTGCCCTTGAGTGTGGGTCAAATCTATGACTTTTTTCTAACTAATGGAATATGGCAATGTGATGAGATGTCACTCCTGTGATTATACTTTGTTATATAAAATACTGCTTAACAGATTGGAGGAAGAAACTGGTCTGGAAGAAGCAAAATCCATGTTGTGAACTGCTTTTCAAGATGGCCATGTGGCCTCTTGGTCCTGAGGGTCACCTCTAGCTGATAGCCAGTAAGAAACCAGGGCACTTTGTTACACAGATGCAAGGAAAGAATTCGGTCAACAAATAAATAAACTTTTGAAGCAGATTCTTCCCCACTTGGGCCTGTAGATGAGCATGCAGCTTGGCTGGCACCTTGATTACAACTTTGTTAGACCCTCAGTAGACGACCCAGTTACACTATGCCCAGACTCCTGATCTATGGTGATTATAAATGTGTGTTTTTAAGCTGCTAAATTTGTGGTTATTTGTTAAGTAGCAAGATAAAATGAATATTAGCTACTGTGGGTCAAAAAATTAAGGTTATACCTACAGCATATTAACTCTATGGAATTAGTAAACTTTTAAAAAATTTATTATTATTATTATTTTAAAAAAATATCTTTATTGATTTCAGAGAGAGGAAAGGAGAGGGAGAGAGAGAGATAGAAACATCAATGATGAGAGAGTCATTGATCAGCTGTCTCCTGCAGGCCCCCAACTGGGGATCAAGCCCGCAACCCGGGCATGTGCCCTGACCGGGAATCGAACCCCAACCACCTGGATCCTAGGTCAACACTCAACCGCTGAGCCACGCCCGGCCGGGCAGTAAACATTTTAATAAATCTGTTCCTTGTCTTTGGGGAAATTAAATGTCCTAGGGGATGACTGAATTTTTTCTTCTTAAATGAGTATTTTGCAGTCATGTAGTCACAGTCTAAGTCTATTCATCTGGATTCCAAAGAAATATTCAGAGTAATTCAAATAACTCATCACCATAAAGTATATGTGACATCCAAAGGGAGGCATGGAACCTATAAACAGCAAAGCTGGGTGGGTAAGCAAAATTTTGTTGAGAAAAGATGGCTTTAGGGATGGGTACAGTTGTAATGGGAGACCAGAAACACCACATGGGAAAGAGTATTTAAATTCTATTGCTTGGTCTGAAAATAATTATTTTCTCCAGCCAACATTCACCATCCTAGAAGGCATTCATAGAATGTTCAGAGCTGTAAGGAGCCTCTTTGGACAATTATGTCTTGTTTTTATAATGTAAGGATCTGTTTAAGAATATACAGAAACAGAACTAGTAAGAGCATCAGATACAGAATTACTAAATGCTTTATATAAGAGAGGAGAATTTGAACTAATATAGCACAGTGGTTAAGATTGCTGATTTTGGTAAGCTGGGATTGAACCATGAGAGAATTTTAAAAAAGTACTTTATCCTATAATTTTAAGACAGTTAAAATATCAGCTAAAACATTTGAAGACTTTGGTAAAGATTCATACTAATATAATTCATAACACTAATGGGAATTTTATTATCTATTATGAGACTATTTTACATCATTACCTATCTAAATGAAGGAAAAGGTTACTTCTGAAATATAATTAACCTGTTTTCACTTGGGAAGAATAGGAAGTTAAAAATAAAATTATGATCCTCATCTGTATCTTTGGGCAGATTCACCTCATGAATGAATGGAAACTTCCTAGAACACTAGATCTGTCACATTACTAATTTTCTAGTAGAGCTGACCATATATAGATGGTCTGAAGTTCTCTTTTAATATACCATACATAAGAGAATCTAGAGTCCATGTATAATTCTAAAGTTTTTATTTTGAGTAAACTTCATGAAGAATATTAAGGTTGATTTAGTGAAAGGCCATAGAGCCTATACTTGACAAATCCTCATTGGGTACAGTGGCAACAGAGAGTAAGAAAAAAGTTGGAGAGGATGATTGTTTGTTTCCTACCCTTTTTGGCAGATCTTGAAATTTGGAGTTTCTTGACACATCAGTTTCTATCGTAAGTCTGTAAAGATATTTTCAAAATCCAAGTTGTTCAATGACATCTCTGACTTTACCGTTAAAGTCCACATCCCTCAGGGTGTTATGCGAAGTCTGTCATTATCCGTTCTGTACCAGCTCCTCTGTCTTCAGTTCCTCCTCCAGCTGCACTGAACCCTTGGTCATTCCTCTGGCCATCTTCAGCCTTCCACCTCCAGGCCTTCGTGATGTTGTTGCTTCTTGGTGCAATATGTTCTCTGTACTTTTTTTGCAAAGCTTGGCTCAAATACTGACTCCCGTAGGAAGCCTATGCATACTTTCAGTCTAATTTAAACACTTTGTTTTCTCTGTGCTTCCTTTCATCACTAAACTTATTCTGTGAGTAATGAATGATTGAATATCTGTTTTCCTTATTAGACTGTGCTTTCCTTGAGGACAGGATTACTCATTCAATTTTGTATCCTAATAGTAGTACGATTTATTGAGCACTTTCTGTGTGTAAGTTGCTATCTTGAAAGATGTATATTAACTCCTTTAATCCTTAAAATACCCCTGTGAGATAGATACTAATTTAATCTTCATCACATCAGTGAGGAAATTGAGTCCCAGAGGGGTTAAGGAATATATTCAATGCCCCACAGCTAGTAACAGACAGAGCTAAAACATGAACATCCAGGCATTCTGCCTTCAGAACCTGTCCTCTCTACCATGCTCTCTATTGCCTTGCCAATGCTTGGCATGTGGTGGGTCCTCAATGTGTAACTGTGGAGTGAATGACTGGGTGATAGAAGCAGGTGACACTGAGGTAGTGAGACCTGATTGTGAACTGTCGCACAGGCTCAACGAGCAGTTACATAAGGTTCAATTATAGTAATGATGGAGCAAAGAAGAGATTAGCTGGGCAAGCCTTTACAATCTCTACCAGACTCATATTTTATTATCCTGTAGTTCATCAGGGACTGTCCTTGAAGTCAGGAAGGGCCTCTGATAAGTAGAAAGACATGAACAAAACAGTTGGAAGAGAAGAAAGCATGCCAATTCACTAGTTTTTCAGGTATAGAATGTTTTCACTGATTTACACACACTGATGCATTTAGTCAAGCAACAGGAAAATATTAAACACCTTCTTTGTACCCTGCACTGTTCCAAGTCCAGTTGTAGATGTGCAAAAAGGTAGAGGTGGTGCTTAAGTTTGACTGCAATGTGTATGAGGAAAGTCCTATTTTCAAATTGAAAAAACATGTTGTAATTGGGTATGCACATCATATTAAGTTCTGGGCAAAGCATTATAAACATTATTAATGGTATGATAAAGCTACAGCTACTATAAACATTTATAATCACTTAAAATAATAAAAATGCTGTAAAAATAGGCATAAATGTAACATATACTTTTATGGTAGTTGAGACTCTAATGTAGTATCAAGTATACACATAACACTTAAAAATATAATCCTATTCTATCATAAATTTGATTGAAAACTAATATGCCAGCCTTAATTAACATTAATATTTAAGTAGCAATAATTTTCTGTGCCTTTTTAGGAGTTTACAAGGGCTTTGCTGGAATGATTTGGATGGCCTAAGTTCTTAAAAGCCCTGTCCTGGGGAGTTCTGTTTATGCATTTTTTTCTTCTTGAATTTTGCTGAAGCAAGCAGAGGCATTGAAAATAATCCTGCTCTTTTAAATTAGGCTCAAAGTACTAGTTACTGAAATGTTGAAGATTTTATGGTAATACAACTGTGGTTTGTTGTGCTGCAAAGAGTTTAAGAAAAAGATAGAGTTAACCCTTACATTCCATTCTCCTTATCACTTTCTCTCATTTCTTCTACTTACTCAAAGTAATGCTAAATGCATTTGCTCTGATTCAGACCCAATTAAGGTAATCAAGAAACAGTGAGTCCCTTTACCTGACATTTTACCAACACCAATCAGAGTATTGGAGGAAGCTTTGGACTCCTCTCCTTAACTGAAGGCCTTAGATTCCACTGTCCATTGGTTATCCCCACTTGGAGAACTCACAAGTATATTATCAAAAACTGAAATCATTATCTTTCCTTGACGACCTTATTTTATTCTCCACTTATCTATTCACTCAGCAAATGCCCTTGAGAGTTGAGTGGATAAGTGAATGAAATAAACCAAAAAGTTATCAGGTTATTAGCATAGGCTTAAAAAAGAGAGCTTCATGGTACATATATCAGTGAGGGGTCAACGCAGGCAACAGAAACCAATGGGGCATCTTATCTTGAAAGGAATTTACTACAAGATTTAAATGCTTACAAAATCCTTGAAAGACCTGGAGGCGGGGTTGCTTCTGGACTTTTTGATTTAAGGTTATGTGACTGAGCTATGACTTTAGGTCAGGAAACTGCTGCTACTGCTATCATACTGCCTTTATAATTTCCTTACATCCTTGAAGCTGGTGGGCTGCCAATATGCATGCTCGTTGGAGCCTGTTTCTCTGCAATCACAACTGAAGAAATAGTATTTCATTTCTTTTCCAGCTTCCAAATCTCACATAAGAGCATCTTAATGGCAGAACCCAAATTATATCCAGAATCATAGCTGCAAGGGAGTCTGGAAATTGTAGTTTTCAGTCTTCCAACCCCAGAATTCAGAGGGGACCTTGGAAGAGATTACAATTGATAATGAGCATCCTATACAGTATCTAGTATAGAACGTGTCTCAGAATTGCTAAAATGAGTATGAGACAGGGTTCTATTGCTGGTGGATGAATAATATACCAGGAGATAAAGGTGGGGATGAGGTGAGAAGTAGAGAATTCTTACACAAACATGCTTCTGCCCTCAAGATACTTAGGGAGATTTCTGGCTATCATAAACTCTGTGGTAGAACTAACTGCAATAGGTGTAGAGAAAAGGCAGTTACTTGTTGGTGCTGAGGTGGTCTAAAAAGGTTTTGGGAAGGAATTGAGCTCTGGCCTGGGCCACAAAAAATGAACAAAATCTGCACATTGGAATAGATAGAAGAAAGGAAGATGGAATTTCAGGGCCAGGACATGGCCTAAGCAGGAAGCATTTCCTCAAATTTTGGTTACTTGAACTCACATTCCCACATAATGGCTGGATCTTCTCAGCGTGAGCCACAGTTCACCGTCTAGCTGCAACATGTGAAGAGCTTTTTTTTCTTGTCTGCCTTTGAATATTATCAGTCCTTTTTATACCGACTGCAGATGGATTTCAATCTGTTTTTATGAAAACAAATTTATATATTAGGTATTTTCTAGTCTGAAATTATCTATTAGTATGTAACTAATTACTGAAATACTTAGCATAATAAAACAACAAATATGTATTATCTCACCTTGTTTCTGAGGGTCAGCAATCCAGGAGAAGCTTAGCTGGGTGGTTCTGGTTTTGGGTCTCTCATGAGGTTGTAGTCAAGCTATTGACCAGGCTTCAGTCTCTTGATTGGCTGGAGGATCTACTTCCAAGATTGCTTATGTGGATGTTGGCAGGAGGCCTCATTTCCTTACCAAGTGGTCTCTTCGCATGAAGGTCATAACTTGGCACACTGAGAAGTGATCTAAGAGAGTAGAGCAAGATGGAGCAACCATGATGGAAACTAAAGTATCTTTTAGGGTATAATTTTGGAAGTTACAAACTGTCACTTATGCTTTATTTTGTTGGTTACACAGATCAACCCTAGTACAGTGTGAGAAGGGATAACACTGGGGGTGGGGTTCATTGGAGGCTGTCTTGGACATTGGCTACCACAGTCCCTATAACCCCCAAATAAATTAGCATTAATACACAGGTAATGTTTCAGTAGGGAAAAGTTAGAACAGCTCACTCAAGAACCACACATTCATAGGGAATCTGAAACCCTGCTCTATTCCTGTGATTCTCCTGTTGTAGGAATTTTAGCATTACAATCAGAAGCACTCACTGGTGTTTCAAGTCCTTATCTATAGGTCACTGAGATGTGAATATGTTTTAAAATCTCCAGTATTATTTCTGACACCTCTATTTACAAGTTAAGATTATTGCAATTGAACAAAAGTGGAAGCTGCAGCATGTAGGTAAATTTTGAAATTTGGAAATCTGCTTCAAATGTAGCATTTACATTTTGTTATTCTGGCAGATGATATTGTAAATATATGCTTTTTTTTTTTTTTTTTTAATGTGGCTTCTTGTTTGATACAACACATCATTTGTATAAATGATACTTTTTGATCCACTACAGGCCATTAGTAGGACTGTTATATTTATCATAAGTGATGATACTGGTATTTCTTATTTAACAGTCTCACATCTGAAATTTTAATTATCTCGAATTTATAAAGTAAGAAATGAATTTATTATATGTTTTCTAAAGACTTAGAGTTTAAAAATATTTATTTTAAAATTATAGTTGACATACAATATTATATTAGTTTCAGATGTACAACATAGTGATTTGACATTTATATACCTTACGAAGTGATCATCACAATAAATCTAGTAACCATTTTTCCCTGCACAAAGTTATTATGATATTATTGACTCTATTGTCTATGCTGTACATTGCATTTCCATGACTTATTTTATAACTGGAACTGTGTACCTCTTAATCCCCTTCACCTTTTCCACCCATCCCTCTACCACCCTCCCTCTGGCAACCATCAGTTTGTTCTCTGTATCTGAGTTTGTTTCTGTTTTGTTTTACTTGTTTTGTTTTTTAGCTTCCACATATTAGTGAGATCATACTGTATTTGTCTTTCTCTAGCTTATTTCACTTAGTATATTTCCCTCTAATTCCATCTATAATAAGAGAAAATGAGGTAATCAAGAGATGTGGTAAACATGAGAATATGAGGCTGCTGCTCGTGGAACACCGGTATACGTTTTACAGCAAACTTTTGTTTTATATATAAGTAGGAAGAGTACACTATAAAATAATGATAAAAATATAGTATAGTAAATATACAAACAAGTAACATAGTTGTTTATCATCAAGTATTATGTAATATACTTAGTTGTATGTGTTATGCTTTTATATGACTGACAGCACAGTAGGTTTGTTTACACCAGCATCACCACAAACATGTGTTGCATTATGACGTTAACATGTCTATGATGTCACGAGGTAATAAGAAATTTTTCAGCTCTATTATAATCTTACAGGACTACTGTTGTATACACAGCCCGTTGTTCCCTAAAACATTGTTATACAGCACATGACCGTATTTAGGGTTTAGGAACTGAGAGGCATGATGATTTGCCATTGTCATTGTCATAAATCAAGCAAAAAGCATTATTGTGGCCAGAACAAACATATTCTGACTCCAAGTCCAGAAGAAGATCCTTTCCTTTATACCAGACAGTCGTTCCTTGGGCTGTGTGATGTGTTTTGTTTACTCAATATAAGACAACCTAAGATTTTGTAAAAATCCATAGAAAATAGTTAGTAGTTTTAATATTGGTTTATTGACTCCTTAATCATATCTTAATCATAGCCTGGTGTGGAGAGATTCTCTTTCTTACAATTTAATGGTGAATTAAAGGAGATTTTTTGGAAGAGAAACTAAAGATAGAGACTGAGTGACTTCTAGATTATCAAATTCCTAAATGGAGGCAAACACATGGCCTAGGTGACCAGGGAAAGTCTTCATAGATCTTAAAATGCCAGTGTGGCAATAATGCATCCTTAAATTTTAAAAACTAGTCAAAAGAAACATACAATTTTATATTGAGGAAGCAGTCTATAGGCAGCTTTTAATAATGCAAAAAACAACAAACTGCATGTGTCCAGTGCCATAGCAGTGAAATGCTCAGAATATCTCACAAAATTACTTTAAATTAATTAATTAATTTACAAATTAAATTGTATAATAATTTTACCAGAGAACTTCTTACTTTATTTTCTTTTAAAAAAATCACCTTGCCTGGCAGGAGTGGCTCAGCAGTTGTGCATCGACCTAGGATCCAGGAGATCCAGGTTCAGTTCCCGGTCAGGGCACATGCCTGGGTTGCCGGCTTCATCCCTAGTAGGGGGCATGCAGGAGGCAGCCTATCAGTGACTCTCTCATCATTGATGTTTCTATCTCTCTCTCCCTCTCCCTTCCTCTCTCTGAAATCAATAAAAATATATTAGAAAAGATCACCATAAAGGTCCTTTAGTGACTAAAGGAGGAAAAACTTAAAAGCTTTGGTTCTAGAAATAGTAGAAGGGTAATAATTTCCTTTTCTAGCTGCTCATTTGAGCCCTGAAATTAACCATTCTCTGCAGAGGAAAAATATTAAATGACTAAAGTCCTTAGGAGTAGGGCCCCCTTAAGTCAAAGAGCTGGAAAGAATAGTCAAGTTCTGAACAGGAAGAGACACCATGGAAATAGAATCCGCAGTTGGAGAAACTTTGTGTATGTGACTGACAGTTATATCTCTATCCAAGGTCTCTTCTCCCGAGGCCTTATTCCCAGCATCTTCATTTGGATACCTGAGAAGCAACTCAAATTTGACATGTCTCAAACTGAATGTCTGGTCATCGTTTCCAAACTCACTTCTCTTTTAGTGTCTTGCATTTCAGCTTGTCCTTCCAGCTATTTGGGTTCAAAACCTTGAGTCTTGAAGACTCCTTTCTTTAGATTTTTTCCATTGATTTGAGAGATGAAGGGAGAGAGGGACAGAGAGGGAGAAAGTAAGAAAGAAAGAAACATCAGTCAGTTGCCTCTGGTAAGTGCCACCACCGGTACTTAACCTGCAACCTGGATATGGCCAACGGGACTATGCTCCAACCAACTGAGCCACACCGGCCTGTCTTTTACATCTTACATCCAATTTATCTGCCAATCTTATTGGTTCTATCTGCAACTATATGCACAATCCATCATTCTCTTCATCCCTACTGCTACCTCCCTGGTCTGAGCCACCATCATCTGTAAGAGCTTCTAAATTGGTCTCCACACCTTTACCTCCCCTCCCCCATGTGCCTCCTCACCCATTCAGTTTATTCTCCACACAGCAAACAGAATAATCCTTTTAAAATGTAAGTCAAGCCCAGCTGGCATGGCTCAGCAGCTGAGCATCAACCTACGATCCGGGAGATCGGGGTTTGATTCCCGGTCAGGGCACATGCCCGGGTTGCGGGCTCGATCCCTGGAGGGGGTGTCCAGGAGGCAGCCAATCATCTTTGATGTTTCCATCTCTCTCTCTTTCCCTCTCCTTCCTCTCTCTGAAATCAATAAAGATATATTTAAAAACATAAATAAAAACCCCCCTAAAATGAGAGTCAAATCATGTCACCCAGAGTAAAAGTCCTCACTATGATTTACAAGACCCTACATGTTCTCTCTCCTCACCACCTACTCTTCTCTCCTCCTTTCCTCTGTTCTAGCCACATGGCCTTCCTTGCAATTCCTCCAGCATGCCAGGTATGTTCCTGCCTCAGGCCTTTGAATTTGTTCTTACCTCTGCTGTTTTCTCAGACAGTTGCCTGGTTCACTCACTCACCGCCTGCAGTCACCTTTTCAGAAAGCCTTTCCTTGGACACCTTGTTGAAAATTACAAACTGGCCCACCTTCCCCAGTCCCTATGTTCCTCCTTTGCCTCACTTTATTTTTCTCCACAGTACTTATACCCTCTAACATACCACATGTACTTGCTCTCTTTCCTGGTCTGTTTACTGCCTTACCCCCAGCACCGAGAGCAGTGCCTGGCTCAGAGGAGACACTCAATGAATATTTGCTGAGCAAGTGAATTAAATGGCCACTATTGTTACTTTATTTGGTTGGGAAATTCTGAGGTTGGGCTTAATCTTCTCTCTTCCCCTACTCCCAAATTTGGAGAGTTAATTTTGAGATCAGAAACTTCATTTCTACCATTGTGGGGGTTCTCACCCTACTCTCTATAAACTGCTTAGGAAGAGTACCCTGCCACAATGAGAAAAGCAAATTTTTCTCTTGAATATGTTGACCAAGTTCTCCAATGAGGAAAACAACCTGAGGGAAGCTGTTTCTTCTTTCTGTCACTTTCTCATGGTACGACCTCCCCTGACTTGGGTGGATACCACTGAGATTCTCATTGGGATGGTGGCAGTCCTGAGAAGCTTATTAATAGCTGGAATGGGAGACAGAATACCTCTGGAATGAAGATATCATAACCCAGAAAGTAGGGATTTTATGTGAAGAGAGTGGATCCATGTGTTAGGCATTTGCATTGTCCGTTACAAGAAGAAGGTAGGCAGGCAGGAGACTCATTCTACTTTCTACTCCTTCCTTCTCTGGTCACTCACAATACTTTCCCCTATATTTGCCTGCTTCCTTAGATTATAACTGCCTGCTTCTATTTCTCTCAATTAACACACATCCTCTAGATCTGGAAGTAACACATTGATGGCTTTGTGATCTGACAGGTGTTCCTGCCAATTGATAGCCTGACCCCATCATCATATCTGTAACTAACCTCCATAGAATTGGAAATATTTTATAAAAACCTAAAATTTTGGGGGGACATATTTTATAGCTTGACTTTAAATTTGCAAGGAATTCACTTATTCTGAATACAATATATTCCACATGTCTTACTGAAAGTTTTGGTAAGAATATTTAGAAACAATACTCTAGTCCTTACTGGATGATACAAAACAGGCAACAGATTATATTAAAGCCAATAACAAATAGACTGCTCATCAAATGGACTATGTACATACATTACACTTGTATCCTATGAAATGATTAGCACATAAGAAACCAATATGGCATTTGGAAATAAAAAAGCCAAATTGGGAATGCTGTAGAATTCTGATGAAATGAAAAAAAAAAAAGAACATTTGGAAAGTTGAAGGTTTTTTAACAATCTAATTTAATATATTTATGTTACCTATATTGCTGTGACCATAGGCTAAATACCATAGAATAAATATTCTAATTGTATCCCTCTTCTAAAATAATTGCTTTGTCTCCCCTGGCTTTAGCTTCAGGGAACATAGGTCTAATAATGACTCACCTTTTCTTGTTAGTTGGCTTTGGTCCTGTACACCTTTAGTCACTGACCTGCAGGCTGCTCTTGGGCAAGATTAATGGATCCAATAGGTATGGTTTGCTGGAGGGTATCACATCCAGACCTGACGTATCACACCGAGAACTTCCTTGGGAAAGGAGCTTTAGAATCCTATAATCTTTATAAGTTTCAGTCTCCAGCTTAGCCTCTAATTGGTTGTGGGGTCCTGGACAAATCACTTCCTTTTATTAGCCCTAATTTTCCTCATTTTCAGAATGAGTGGGCTGGATGAATTTTCTCTATTTTCCTTTGCAATTGTAAAGTGACAGGCAATCACTAAGCTTCACAACAGCAATGACCACTTGCTGTATTCATCATAACATTAATGCAGTACCTTTGATTTGTATAATGTGTCATTAGCTTTTAGCATCTCAAGGTCAGCTAAGAATCATTTAGTACCTCTACAGGTAAGTCTCCCTTTCCAGAGAATGGTGTTAAGGAAAGCTTTCTAAATGAAATGATTCCATAGCAAATGCTTGTAAGACATTTATAAAGAGAAAGGAAGAAAATGAAGCAGGGGGAAAAGCAAATTGTTTTACTTCAACAAATAATGGAAACTAGTTTGTTTACATGCTTCTTTACATTCCTAACACTTTAAAAAACTTTGTTGCTTAAACTGTAATTTCACAGTCAATTAATCCACCACATACTGTATGCTGTTTTCTGGAGGTTGCTGTTCTAGGCACCCAAATCTCACCAACTGCTAGTTTTGGCTACATTTGTAGATTAATTTAAATGTGACTGCTGAGAATGGGAACCACCTGATTAGTAGGGGAAAAAAACTTTAAAAAATGAACTCCGGCATGGCCGGGTGTGGTTCAGTGGTTGAGCATCGATCTGGGATCCAGGAGATCCCTGGTTGGGGGCACATGCCCGGGTTGTGGGCTTGATTCCCAGTCGGAGGCATACAGGAGGCAGCCAATCAATAACTCTCTCATCATTGATGTTTCTATCTCTCTCTTTCCCTCCCTCTGAAATTAAAAAAGATATATATATATATATGTGTGTGTGTATATATATATATATATATAAAGGACTCCATGTACAATATGGACAATCTTTGATCCTGGGCTATCAGGATCCAGGATTTCAGCCTCAGAAAGCAGTTCCCAGTCTCCTTCACTGATGCTTTTGTTCAAGTACAGCATAATGCAGATGAATATCAGAGGAAACAGCATGAAAGAGTCACATGGGTTTCATGAAGATCAAAGGGAAAATAAATGGGACTTCTATTAGTTGATTGGCTTCTGAAGGGGAAAAGAGGAAGAGTCCGGATTGCACTTTGGAGGTTCTCACTTCAGAGATCCAGCTCTGTTAATGGGTAGAGTGACCTTGGGTGAATTACTTCACCTTCACCTTGCTGGCTCTCAGCTCCATCTGAGTTGATTGGGTTGCTTGATTGCCATGGCCTCCATGCTTCCTAATTGTTATTAGAGAGGAGCCATGAAAATAAGTGCATTTTCATTTCCAAATATTTTGGAATGTTTATGCAACACAGGTAAAAATATTTTGGTAAGTACCATGGTCTCTAACAAGGTTTTTCTATTGGAACTGTGGACTGGGACATGTAAAACATCGATCCATTGTGTTGGTGGTGCTTATGCCTTCTCCAATCATTTTGGCTGCAAAAAACCAAACATCATCCAGTACTTTGGTTTATGTCTGATTAAGACTGTAAACTTCACAGGACAGGAATTTTGTCTTTTGTGCTTTATGTTCTATAAAGTTCCACAGTTCTATAAATTATAAGAATAAAAATATGTGCTGATCTAACACATTCATTGATTTAATATTTAGCAGATTTTAGTGATGCCTTCAATATTTTATCCCCAGATATTTTACAGTGTTTGGAGCTTTTATGGTAGTCTCTCAGAGACAGAATTTAAGTTTAAATTTTGCCTTTTGGAAAGGCATAGGTTCTGAATGCCCCTTCTGGGGCCCATTCTTTAGTCATTGAAAGACTCATAGCTGACTTACCTCACAACACTTTCTGTTGCATTAGTCAGCTCCCTTTGGGTGACATCCAGCACTTTTCATTGCTATGTATACTTTTCCAATTTTATACAATTTATGGGGAGCTCTTTTCAGATGGATGTTCCTAAAACACCAACTTGGTTATGTCATTTTCTGGTTTAAAAACTTGCAACATTTCTAAAACTAAATTTCAACTTCTCAGCTTGGAATTCAAGGTCTTTCATCAGCAGAAAAACATATTATATTGTCTCTCACTTACAAAGCAAGCAAATAGCAAGCAAACTAAAAACAACAACAACAAAAACTCTTGAAGTCATATATCCTCTATCATTGCTTTATCTCTTTGTTTCCTTTATAGCAGGACTTCTTGGAATAGTTTTTGCTACCTCCTTTATTGGACTTCAGATGTTGAAGTTTCCAGGCTCATCTTAGAGGCCTCTTCTCTTCACTTTCTACCTAACCAATATTACTCAGTCCCATGGATTTAAATATCCTCTACAGGCTGATGACTAGTTTTTATATTTCTAACTACTCCCCTGGACTCCAGGCTCCTATAATCAACTATCTTCTTTCAATTTGTACTTGGACATTGTAGCTCACACAGCAGGATGCCTTCCCAGTACTCACTTTCTCCAAGAGAACCCTGATACTGTTTGAGGTAGCAATGTGCAAAGCTAAGAACCACAGTTTTAGACTCCCTTGCAGCTATGGGCAGTCATGGATGATGTCACTCAAAGTTTTATGGAGATTTCTAGGAAATTTTCAATCTTGTTATAGACACACATCCTTTTTCATTTTGCTCACTTCTTATTCCTACCTGAAACATGGGCCACTTTCCACCTTCTCGCTGTGCACCTGCCATATTGGTTTTCTGTCTGTCTTAAAATATGAACTATTTTCCCCTTAAGAACATATGCTCTTGCTGTTTCCTCTGCCTGATACCTACAGGTCAACTCTTCATAATTTAGGCCTCAGCTCAAACACCATCTCTTCAGGGAGTCTTCCCTCAGCATCCTAATGTAAGTAAGCAGCCTTGTCTGAGGTGGAATGCCTATCCTTTTGTTCACCTCTAAATCAAATCAAGTCTACTTCAAGCCTTACCATCTCCAGGAAGCCTTTCTTTTTTTATCCCATTCCACAGAGATATTTCTGTTCCTTGATCCTCATAGTATTTATCTTTTCCAGACTATAGATTAGGCTGTCTTTGCTATTCACAAGTTGTTCTGTTATGCATGCCTCATTTTCCTAAGAAGAAGGTAAGCTTTTTTGCTTTTTTTTTTTTTTAATAAATGACAGGTTTTGAATTTCCTTTAATAACTTCTGTGCTTGGCTCATGGCTGAGGCTTAAAAATATATATTAATTTAATCATACTCAGATTTTCGGTAAATGATGATGCCTTCATATTAATCATCTGTTTTTGTCTTTACACTGAGGGGTTTTTGGAGAAAATATTCTCCTGCTTGATTATAAAAAGGACCTCCGAATGTTTTGTCTTCTGTCTTTGTGCTAAAATCAAAGTACAAATCTAGTATATTAGAATATAATGCATATTTTGCAACAATTTTTTTCAGTTGAATTTAGAACCAAAAGTGAAGATAGTTATGATATTGATTGACATTACTGTCTTCCACAAATATCATACATGGTGGTGGGTAAGGCAGAACCCGACATGTGACAGTGAGCTTTAGCTTTCAGAATTTTTATTTCAATGTAGGAGAAAGGTATACTTGTTTCTACTCAAAATGATGCTATGAATCATTTTCAATAGGACCTGAAGTTCTGGGTTTATTTTTTCCAGAAGTGATTAGTGATTATGGATTTTTGCAGATACACCCATACATCTTTTCTGGTATCCATGGCAATAAAAATGATAGATCTTTGAGAAGTGTAATAGAGGCAGTCAAGAGCAGTTTTCTTGATGCAAAGCAAGCCTGTCCACCTGAGGTTCAAATCTCCACCTCAGGTCTCATTAGGACCAGTCATTATCAGGCTGAATCCACCAACCCAGGAAATGAACGATTGCTCTGTAAGGGTATCATATTCTCACATTTACTGAGATTTTCTAAGAGAAGTAATAACCTGCTTAAACTTAGTCAAGATTCAACAAACTTAGAACTAACCACTTCATCTCAATTTGTTCATTTCTTGGGTCAGCTAGTTCAGCAATCCCACAGATGTAAACTGCTCAACCCCATTTAGATCAATCTTTACTTCAGTTCAGAAAAAGTTCAGCTAAAATTCAAATCCAATCCATAATGAAAGTGATGAATTTTTAATAACATAAAAGATCAAAATCCAGAGAAATGTAAATTTAAATTGGGGTTATGACAGAACACCCTTTCTCTGGTAGAGTTACCATATTTTAGGGGGATTGTAAAATTCTCCATATGTTTACAAGAAAGATATAATGAGCAATAATCTCAAAACTGGCACTGAGGAGACATTAAGTAAATTTAATACTCCTCCTTACTAGTAAAAGTAAAGAAAAACTTCTACATAACAACTTGAAAATTATGAAGGGAATATGTCCACACTAAGTAATGTAAATCAGTAGAAATGGCTCTAAAATGATACCATGGTTATATTTCTTATAGGAAAGTTGTCTTTTAGAAAACATTCCAGTTCCACAGTTCTAGTTTAATCATAGTTGTATGAGAAAAACAAAATTCTCTGTGGAAAGTATCCATTGGTTTGGCATCCTATCTGATCCCCTGCATGCTGTGTGTCTGGGTAATAGTCTTTGCATATCAGTGGAAAAGGAAAGGTTATCTGCTGCTAATAACTCTTTGCCAAGCTTCCGCTGGTGTTTATTGCTTAGGAAGAAGAAGAGGGCTAGAGGACAGTGTATATGTATGTACTGGTGTTGATAGTTTTCCATGAACAGATGGCAAAACTATACACTAAAAGCCTATGTACTGCATTGTAAACATTTCTTCCTGAGTGATTTGGCAGACTGACAATTATCAGACAAGAAAAGTAAGGGTGTTTAGAGCCTTTAGGAAAAATTTAACCCTGGAAAATAAAAGGTTATTTGCATGTTTCACTCTTAAAACCAAGAAGTGACTTTTTCCAACTAAGAGATACTACTTTTGAATGTAACTGTGGAGGACTGAGGCTCTGTATATTTGCGGCTCTGTTAGTTGTCATTACTTGTAGTCTACCACACAGGTTTCTTTGAAGATTTTGTTAGTTGGCTTAAGTTCTGTCCTGTCTCAGAAAATCCTGAGTGTTTTCATATGGACTGCTCTGGGGGATTCCCAAAGTAGGTCTTTCCTACGCAAGAAGGTCTGGAGAGATGTGGACCCTGAGTATCACCTTTGTAATAAAATTCTCACAAAGGAACAAAGGAAGGCGCAGGTCCAGAAGGATGATTTCTCTGAATGACCTGCCAAACTGGGAGGGTTGTTTCCCCCGAGGGTTGACCTTGCCCCTGCTTCCTTCCTTTAGGTCAGACCTTTGTCTAGGTGCTTGGAGATCTCACCAATCAGTTCTCAGCAAGGTGTTCCTTTGGGCAGACACTCCAGATTGTCACTGCTTTCCTGGGGGCAACCTCTGCTACCTCCCAGGAAGGTCTGTCTCCAGGAAGAACCCCACTAGGGGATGGGTGAGCCATCTGTGTTCTGGGCCTCTCATGAAGCCGTCTGGCACCATGCAGAGCACAGGGTTCTGTGACATGGGCATAAGAATAAGCAGTGGAACAGGATGAAAATTAGTGCCAAGTAAACAAAATAATGGCCAAGAGGAAAGACAGAGGGTTAAAAACCACATGGTTGGACTATCAAGAGAAACATAGTGAGGAGATCACATCTTTTCTAATCCTCTGGCACGCACAGTGGCTGGTGTCCACTTCTAAGGGGAGAGGAAAATAATTTTAAAAAACATTTATAGACTATATTTTATAGAGCAGTTTTGGGTTTACAGAAAAAATTAGCAACAAGTACAGAAAGTTTCCATTACTTTACCTTCTTCACCAATTTCTCCTATTATTTTAACATCTTGCATGGGTGTGGCATGTTTGTTACAACTGATGAGCCAATATTAATACACTATTATTAACTAAGATCCTTAGTTTACATTAGAGTTCACTCTGTCTTGCAAAGTACAATGGATTTTGCCAAATGCATAATGCCATGTAGGCACCATCACAGTATCATACAGAATAGTTTTGCCCTAAAAATTCACTGTGCTCTGCCTATCTATCCTTCTTCCCCCTCTGCCTACCACTCTTTGGAAACTATTGCTCTTTTAACTCTCTCTATAGTTTTGCCTTTCCCAGAGTGTCACATAGTTTGAATCATACAGCATGTAGCCTTTTCAGATTTTTTTTTTTTCACTTAGCAATAGGCATTTAAGTTTCTACCATGTCTTTTAGTGGTTTACTAGCTCATTTTGTATTACTAAATAATATATGACTGTATGGATGTATCACAGTTGGTTATATATTTATTATTGATGGCCAATTGTTTGCTTCTAATTTTTGGCAATTATGAGTGAAATTGCTGTAAATATTAGTGTGTAAGCTTTTTTGTAGATGCAAGCTTTCAGCTCATTTGGGAGATACCAAGGAGTGTCATTAGTGGATTGCATGGTGAGAGTATGTTTATCTTTTCAAGAAACTGCTAAACTGTCTTCCTAAGTGGCCATACTATTTTGACTCTCACCAGTAATGAATGAAAGTTCCTGTTGTTCCACATCTTGTCAGCATTTGGTGTTGTCAGTGTTTTGGATTTTAGCCATTCTAGTACATGTGTAGTGGGAGCTCATTGTTTTAATTTGCAATTAAATTTGCAATTTAATGTTAAGCATCTTTTCAAATGCTTATTTGCCATCTGTATATCTTATTTGGTGAGGTGTCTGTTCAGATCTTTTGCCCACTTTTTAATTGGGTTGTTTCCTTTCTTATTGTTAAGTTTTAAGAGTTCAGTATGGATGGACTTAGAGGATGGACTAAGCGAAATAAGTCAGGCAGGGGAAGACAAGTATCACATGATTTCACTTATATATGGAATCTAAAGAACAAAATAAACTAATGAACAAAATAGGTCCAGTGACATAGAGGCATGGAAAAGATTGACGAATCTCAGGGGGAAGGTGGGTGTGGGTGAGGAGGGGAGTGGGTGGGGAGAGATTAATCAAAGAATTTATATGCATATATGCATAACCCATGGACACAAACAATAGTGTTGCGAAGGCTTGGGGCGGGGCGGTGCAGCGTAGAAGGGGTCATTGGGGGAAAAAAGGGGTCATCTGTAATACTTCCAACAATAAAGATAAAATTTTAAAAAGAGTTCTTTGTATATTTTAAATACATGTCCTTTTCAGATATGTGCTTGGAAAATATTTCCTCCCAGTGGGTACATTTCTTCTAGGGTATGACTTGCCTACTTATTCTCCTAGCACTCCCTTTGGAGCAGAATATTTTAATTTGAAAAAAAATTTTTTGTGAGTAGTTTTGAAATATAAGAGGTGTTGGACTTGTTGTGGTTGGTGAGGGAAGTGAAGGAAAGGGAAAAGGGGAATTTAAAAAAGTGTTGCTGTGACTTCCATACTCCAGGATATTTGAGAAATGCAAGTAAAAACTGAAGTTTGTTTGAACTGACTTTGTGTAGTTGGACTGTGCTTCTTGAATGGGAGAACTCTGAGCACCTGAACTGCATGTCATAGCTTTTCAGTGCTCTGTGATGCAGGGTAGCTGGAATGAGTATTAAATGGCTGTATCTGAAGGGCATATGGCAATTGTAGGGGTGCTGTAAACATTAGTTTCATTCTGCATAGGAATATTGTGGGCCTGCCGGGCTGCCTGAAGGCAGGTGCAACACAACCCAGCACCATCCCAAGAGGCAGCATTGCTGTTCTTGCTCTCACTCCACCATTTCCACCCCTCTGCTTCAGGAGGGAGAGAGAGGGGCCACCAAAGACTGCTTAGCACCTTTGCTCTCAGTATCATAGTTTTCAGTCTCCACAAGTTCCACATATAAAAGAGAATTGAGAATTGTGGTTTGAGGAGTCTAAAAGAGTTTCAGTTATTTAATTGCAATTATAATTAATTCAGAAGCTACATATTCTACATTTGTGATCACCGAGACAGAATATTGATTGAAGTGCATTGCTTTCTTTCTATGATAAAAAAGGTTTTCTTCACCTAAGTAAATGAATAGATTAAATATGATTGCAAAGGATGAAATTTCATCACCTTAAAAAAATATAACCTGGCCCTGGCCGAGTAGCTCAGTTGGTTAGAGCATTATCCTGACACACCAAGTTTGTGGGTTCAAACCCAGGTAAGGGCACATAGAAGAATCAACCAATGAATGCCTGAATATGGAACAATAAATCTCTCTCTCTCTCCTTCTCTTTTTCTCAAGTCCATAATTAAAAGAAAAAAGTTTGAAAAAGAAAATATAAGCCCTGGCCAGGTGTGGCTCAGTGGTTGAACGTCAACCCAGGATCCAGGCAATTGGGGTTCTACTCCTGGTCAGGGCGCATGCCCGGGTTGTGGGCCCCATCCCCAGTCAGGGGCATGCAGGAGACAGCTGATCAATGACTCTCTCATCATTGATGTTTCTATCTCTCTCTCCCTCTCCTTTCCTCTCTCTGAAATCAATAACGATATATTAAAAAAAGAAAAAAAGAAAATATAATCCACACAAGACAACTGATTGGCGTCAAATCTTGTCTTTTCTACTTATTGGCCAAGAATCACCTCCTTCCAGCCTCTCAGCTTCCTCATCTTAAGAGGAAGTCAATGACACCCGCAACTGCAAGGTTGTGATGAGTAAGTGAGACGAGAAGGTAAACCTCTGGACATGGTGACTGGAACATGGATCATGCTCAGAACATGTCCTTTCCACTTCCTTCCCTTTTTATTACAGGAAGTGCTTCTTCTAAACCCTTTGCTGGAATCACCTACTCTCCATCCTTTGGGAAAACTGAGCCCCTGCCCCTGTAATTGTGCTTCCTTCATTCACTCTGTCTTGAGTATCTCTTCCCCTTCCTCTTCAACTGTCCATCTGTTTGAAGGCTTTCCTGATTCTTTTCCAGAGGGCTGGCTCCTACCCTTCTGAACTCCTTAGCTCCTTATGGCCTTTACTTCCTACTTCAGTGCCCTACCCCACATTATTTATATGCATGTACTCTTTTCCCCCCCAGTTCTCACCTGAGGATATTTTTTCCATTGCTTTTTCAGAGAGAGTGGAAGGGAGGGAGGGAGAGAAACTTTGATGTGAGAGAGACACATTGATTGGTTGCCTCCAGCACACCAGGGATCAAGCCTGCAACTGAGGTACCTGCCCTTGGCTGGAATGGAACCCAGGACCCTTCAGTCTGAGGGCCAGTGCTCTAACCACTTAGCAAAACCAGCTAGGGCCATATGCATGTGCCTTTTAATCACCTTGATCATATCCTTCCAGCATCACTTCTTTTGTTGGGCCCTCACAGTGTGTATCTAACATTAGCAATTTAAACATAGTGGAGGATCATTGAATAATTGATATTTGGGTTACAAATAATCTCTATGAGTTTCTTCAAGCAGGTGCTGAAGGACCTATCATACCTTGCAATGCCTTGCTAATTCTATTTGAATTATTTTGGGAAATTTTCTTCTTTTAAAATATTTTTAATTCTTTTTTAAATCTCTTAGGTAAAAGAAAAGGTTAAATAAATTGTCACATAAAGGATGTTTATGAAGATTTTTAATAACATGGGAAATGCTTGGGTTGTCTTGTTAAAAGTACATCAGCATGCAAAATCATGCGTATGGCATTTTTCACAACTACATAAACTATCACTTAAAATAACTACAAAACTCCTAATAACTAAGAAAATTTGGTCCAGGCATAAATATTTATTTTTTTTTTGAATCAACAATACCATGATATTCTTCTAACTTTGTTTGTAGAAAGAGACTGATTTTACCCACAAATGCTTGGTGTAGTCAATTTACTGCGCATGAAAAACAATTCTGCTTCATCTCACTAGAGGTCACTGTGGTTCTTTAGTTATTTTTGTTCCATTTGGCATCCCAGTTAGTAGGGGAAAAAGCATTCTGTCATGGCTATTATTTTTAGCAAAGTTAAGAGAAATGTTAAAATGATAGCCTTCTTTTTTAAATACAAAGAAACATTTTCCAGAGCAATTGTACTTCTCTTTCAGATTCCGTATTCCAGGCCATAACTATCAGGAACATTTCTATTTTACATTGGTGACTCAAGTTTAATTTATTTATGTGAAACATTATCACTATATCCTTTATTCTGCTATTAAAACAGAATTGCATCCATGCTTTCTATGGTGTGAAAATAATAGAGAACTAATCTTTCTGTTTCTGGTTTAGCTTTTTTCCTCCCAAAGATTGTTTCCCAGCAGTACAGAAATATGGCTTCCAGAAGAACTCAGTAATGAAGCATTAAAATAAATTAATGACACAAGAGATGTGCACATATAAGGATCATTTCTAAAGTGAATGTAGAGATCTGACAAATTCTACTGATGCACTACTGTGCCTTTAAAAGAATTTCTCCCTGGTACATTCAGCAAGGATATAGACTATTTTTTTTCTGTTTGAAAATGATCAAATATTAAGAATTAGAAGAGGGAAATATAGCCCCAATATTAATTGGATGCATGCTGAGTATAATACCATCATCCAAAATGCCTAAGTGATGTGATAATCAAGGCCCTTAGCATTCCTACTGGAGTTTTACATTCATTTGACCATAAACCAGGAAGCTCTAAATTTTATATTGCTTTGAAAAGCTCATCTTTTTCTTTCATCTCCTTTTTACTATTTGCAGCCTTGAAAAGTGGTGTCACAATCACCTCACAAGATCATATTTATTTTTCACAACCTGGGTCATTTGGTTCCCTACGTATTCTTATTCCTATGGCATTGCTGGACTCACAGAAATTTCCCCCTACTCCAACTATGAATCTAAGAGTTGATTATCCATTATTTATTGTGGGCTTTATATTTAGCAGGGTTAGAGAAATTAGGGTGTGCATTGCTTGCTGGAAACCCACTGACCACTCTGATAATCTACAATATCCTTAAAAACTCTGCACGATTTTTGCTCCTGTCTTCTGACTAGAATGTTCAACGCCATTTCCCTAACTTTGCTGAAAGCTCCGCCAAGGCTGTAAGCAGCAGGCGGGGCTGAGTGTAGTGGGCTGTCCTGCTGTGCTTTGAAACCTTTCTTTCTCAGATAGTTGCATTTCTTGCAAACCCAATCTCTGTCCTTGCTTTGGGAGGCCACTTTCACAATTGGGTCTCTCTAAAATGAGGTGATTAATGATTGTCTTGACAAGTTAACAGAGAATAACTGGCCGGCTAAGGCTTTTCTTTGGAAGCATTTTCTTTTTTTCTTTCAAAGGATGTATTCACTTTCCTGCCTGTAATCCAGAATTCTCCAAAGCTATTTAGAAATATTTTTTTTTCAGGCTCTCCCCAGTTGGGATTTCCATCATTTACTTTGGTGTTTCTCAAACCTTTGAATGGTACGCTTGAAAATTCTTGCTGTTGGCAGGGGAGGAAGTATGTCATGGTGGTTTTCGAGTCAGAAAAACTGGATTCGAGCTCTAGTTCTACCACTTATTAGCTGTACGACATTCAAGCCCCACAACCTCATTGAATTAATCTTGAGACCCTCTTCTTTAAAACGAGGATAGTAACAATGATAAATGGGATAATGTATATTAGTTGATTAGTACTATATCTGGTACATAGTAAGCACTCAACATGGGATAGCCACAATTATTATTAGAAGTAATAGCAGTAGCAGAAGTACTAGAAGTATCTGTCAGTATGATTGACATGCTACCACAATGAAGCTGCATTTTTTTTAATACACTTTTAAAAATTGATTTTAGGAGGAGAAGAAGGGAGAGGGAGAGAGAGAGAAGCATCAATCGGCTGCCTCCTGCACACCTCCCACTAGAGATCGAGATCAAAACCCGGGCATGTGCCCTGACCAGGAATTGAACCAGCTACATCTCAGTGCACGGGGCAATGCTCAACCAGCTTCTCCCTGGAGCCACACCATCCAGGGGGAAGGTACATTCTAAGGGGGAAAGTGGGCTGAGGTTAATGCTGTGTTGTCTGCAGAAAGCCAGTTTATGACGGTGATCTGTGGTGCAAGTAGACTGATTCTTTCAGTGACTACTTGAGAGCTTATGAGGAGCCAGGCACCATTCTAGGTCTCAGGTGTGTAATCGTGAGCAAGGTGAGGCTCCTGTTCTCATGAAGCTGACATTCTGGTGAGGGGAGACAGATGACAATCAAGAAACCCACAGATAGCAGGAAGTGCCATGTGGAAAATACAATGGGGTGATGGGATCGGGCCGCTGGGACTGTGAGAGATTGGGGCTGCTTTAGACTGGGTGCTCAGGGAAGGCCTCTTTGAGGAAGTGGCATTTGAACTGAAATCTGGTGATGTAAGAAGCTGGCCAGGTGAAACCTGGAGATGGGGGGATGTTACAGATGAAGGAAGCAAAGTGCAAGGCCTTGAGAAGAGCAAGCTTGTATGTTCATAGAACAGAAGTTTGGCAAGGCTTGAGCCAGCATGAGGTCATGTAGGGCCTCGTAGGGCATGTCTAGTAGGTTTGGAAGTACATCTCTAAGGTGCTCCCTCTACTTTAACGGGAGCACATTGCTTTCCTCTCTGCGTATCTTGTCATGGTTGGTGAATCACGGTGCTGACCTTCTTTGAGCCAAAGTAGATTTTGATTCCTCCCACATCATTTTCCTTCCTTTCCCTTCCCTTCATCAGCCAGTTTCCAAATTCTGTCAAGCCAAGCTCATTAGTGTTCCTCTGACTTGACCTTGTCCAAATCCTTCTCTGTCACCTTCAGTTAGGTTCTCATGACTGGGCCTGGACAGTAGCTGTGAGCTGGTCCCGCAGGCTCCCTCTCAGCTGTTTCCTCTAGTCTACACACTGAAATACATTAGAAACACACTGTGCCCCCAAACCACACTTGAGTAAGTGACCTTTCTGCCCCATGCCTCCTAAAGGGCCCCTCTTGTTGGGGGACTAATAGAAGATAAAATCTTTGTCTTGACATTCTCTATTCCTCACCCAATTTTCCAGTTATAACTTCTACTTCACATATTCATATTCCTTCAGCTTAACTGAACTACTCCTAATTCCATAATGATGCTGTGAGGTTTATTATTTTTTGTTCACAAGCCTTTGCTTATGTTGTTCACTCAGATGGGAAGTCCTCCCCTCCAAACCTACTTGTCTTCAAGGCCCACCTCAGATATCACCTCCTTCAGGAACCTTTCCCTAACCCTCAAATCTGAGAGGACCCCTGATTCTGAACTCTGAAGGCACTTTGCTTTTGCTTTTTCCAGGAGGCTCATCTCCTAAACTTCTGTTAATTATTGTTCACATATCCCACTGTCTTTTCTTTCTTTATTTTTTTAAAATATGTCTTTATTGATTTCAGAGAGAGGAAGGGAAAGGGAGAGAGAGATATAGAAACATCAATGATGAGAGAGTCATTGATTGGCTGCCTCCTGTACGCCCTGCATTGGGGATCGAGCCGACAACCCAAGCATGTACCCTGACTGGGAATTGAACAGTGATTTCCTGGATCATAGGTCGATGCTCATCCACTGAGCTATGCCGGCCCCACTGTCCTTTCTAACTGCAAACTCCTCCAGATCTGGAACTAGTGTTCACTCAGGTTGGTTTCCTTCAAGGGGTCAGCCACGATCCCATACATGCTTTTTTTTTTCTTTTTTCCCTAAACCAATATAAGCTATTTTGATGCATGAATAAAGAAAGAAATAATAAATTTCAGATGAGTATTACATATAGAAGAAAATGTGCAACAGGCTCTTCTCACTGGGGTGGTCACTGGAGGCATTTTCTGGAAGGGATGAAGCAGAGGTGATTCTTGGCATTGGCCAAGTCTTGGACTTAGAATGCACAGCAAGAAGATGAGTGTAGGTTTTCCTTTTTTTTTGAACTGGGGTAAAATTTCAACTGTTACTTAGTAGTTTGATCTTATTAACTTATTAATCATGAGATTATTAAGAGGATTAAAGAAAATAACATATGTAAAGTAGCTAATATTAAGCAAACTTGGAGCGCTTAGCTCATCTAATCCTCGTGATGACTCAGGGAGGTAATCATCCTTCCTCTCAGTGGCAGTGTGGCTGAGATAAGGCATGCATGGCCTTGGGCATCAAGTCTGGTGTGTGAGAAGTGGTCAAAAAATGATAGCAATTTTTTTCTAGTAGATATTTATTGAAAGGCAACCAGTAATTAACATGCAAATGTTGTCTCAAGGAGATTGATCAGCATTTTCCCTTCAGATATGGTGAAGCCACAGAATAAATGGAGAGCATCAACTTGCATTTGTGTATGTAGGTATAACAGGGCAGGGGTTAAGTTTGCATTTCTGTCCTCATAAAAGTTTTGGTGACAGAATGCACAAGAAAATCCACTAAATATACTTTTTCTGTGTAAGCCAGTTTCA
The DNA here is from genome assembly GCF_054644295.1 of Miniopterus natalensis. NCBI lineage: Eukaryota > Metazoa > Chordata > Mammalia > Chiroptera > Miniopteridae > Miniopterus > Miniopterus natalensis. Next base: position 136,046,936 of record NC_142082.1, on the reverse strand, counting down.
TTCTTTCTTGATAACTCAAAGAGCACATGATTGGAAAAGCTGGTACTTATTACTTTTATGTTATCAAGAAAATTTTGGCTAGCAAATTGGTTCTATCAAAATGAACCAGACATTCTGTTTTGGGAGAACATATGCTAATTTTATTGGTCCCATTGGCTAGTGAAAACCTTCCAGAGTTGAGGCTCTAAACCACCTTGGCAAAATCCCACTGCTATTCTTTGAAAAAATGAGTTTTGTCACCTTATGAACTGGTGTGTTTGAACTTCTAATTATTCCAAATAAAAATAAAATAAAAGCCAACTGGCTCCGACAAATCAGTGTGACTTCTTGTCACAATTGCATTAGATCAAATATTTTGTTTATGCCTAGAGAAAAATGAAAATGTAGACAACTTATTTTGTTCTAGATATAAGTAAAGTTTCTTAAAAAATTTGAAAATAGACAAGTACGTTATGGACTAGAAATTAGAATTCACATGTATGTTTAAGATTCAAAAAAACATTACACTTTGGACTTATTCCACTTTAGGCTGTTCTCCTAGGCCCTGGAGGGTTGCTTTTCATCTTTTTTTTCTTTTTAAGCGAACCATTGTAGAAATAATACATTTAGGTGTTAAGACATTATTAGCTATTAACACCTTAGCTGTATTAACCTTATCAGTTTTCCAGCACAGAGAGTGAGAATAGAGAGGCACAGACCCATGGTCTTGGATGGAGAAAACATGGGGATTTGCCAATGCTGAGAAGAGTGGGCTCTTCTGCGGAGGCTGAGGACCAACTGGGGGAACTGGAGAAAAGGGGCATCAGTGAAAGAATGGCCAGGGGCTCAAGACTTACTTGGCAGGTTTTCCCTGTGCTCATGCGTCACCCTTCACCTAAGACAGGCCCTCACATAACTGCAGGGTGAAGTGGGCTCGGATTCATCTCCCCTCATTCTTTCCTCTTCTTCTTGTCACGAAGTCTTCTTCCTGCCACCATGATCTCATGAAGCTGGCTGCCCCATGACTAGGCCCTGGATCTAGGTCCATCATTTGGCAGATTCTTAAAGGGTCTTAGAGGCTGAGTGGTCCAACCTCTTTGTATTCTACACGTTACCAAACTAAACCATTAGTGCCAGGTTCACTGGTGTGTGGCCCGTGCAGTTGCACAGGGCTGTGTATTTAAAAGGGCCCCATGTTAGGCTTTAATGCTCTGCTGTCACTATCTCAAAATCCTTACCTTTTTTTTTTTTTTTTTTTTTTTTAATATATCTTTATTGATTTCGGAGAGAGAAAGGGAGAGGGAGAGAGAGAGATAGAAACATCAGTGATGAGAGAATCATTGATTGGCTGCAGCCCGCAACCCGGGCATGTGCCCTGACTGGGAATCGAACCCTGATTGCCTGGATCCTAGGTCGATGCTCAACTGCTGAGCCATGCCTGGCTGGGCTCAAAATCCTTAACTTTTGAACAAGATGTTCTACATTTTTATTTCATATTGGGCCCCACAAATTATGTTGCTGGTCCTGTAAACCATACTGACATGCTTGTGACTTAATGAATCTTAAGCCAGTTTGATTTTTTAAAAGAGAGTCTTAACGAGCATGGAAAGGATGAATGGTGGAGGAGTCTGAGAGCTCCCTAAAGGCCAGCAGAAGAGAGATTTCGGGGGGAGCAGGAGTTTTCCTGGGAATCTTCAAAATATCCTATGTACCATAGACTTGTCCCACTCACAGATTATACCAGTTCTGTTTTTAGATAGTAATGAATTCCTTACCTCTATTCTGAATCTCCATGTTCCCTCTTAAAACCTATTCCCTTTTGTTCTAGTCTCCCTGAAGGTGCTGACAACTAGCCATTTTCTCCTATGTACTTAATGGCCATTATAGTCACCCCTCAACATGTTTCCCGGCAAAGAGATCTTAATTCTTTTACCCATCCACTTGAATGCTTTTTTTGTGTGTTTTTTTAAATTGATGCTGCCTCAAAGAAGAACAGCTAGCTACTTAAGGTAGCATTGTTAAAATCAGGGTGCAATTAATTCCATATCTAGCTACAATATATTGCGAAGGAGAGGAACAGACAAAGACAGAGATGGCACCAGTGAAAATCACTTTTTGGAATTAAGCTAAAATTAGCTAAGCATTGTGTAATTACGAAGTAATTTGAAAATCAAGTAGTTAGACTAAAACATTGATCAGGAAAAGGGTGATGGGAAAGAAAAGAACAGACAAATTCATTGAAAACAAAACCTCTTCTGCAGGCCAGAGGGAGTTTTTGAGAGAAAGTAGATTGCTGCTAGTAGAAACACAAAGCTCATTATTTAGGCAAAGGCTTTGCGGACACAAAACGTGGCCTTGCAAAGGCACGAGGATTAAGTTCTACCCAGTGAAGGATACATCTGTGTCTCTGTGTGAATACTTTCTGTATACATATCCACAGGGAGATATAAAGGATCTATTATATTTTATGTTCCAATTATAGTGTTCAAATGCTGAATACAAACAGGTGGCATGATTGGATAAGCAAAATGGGAAAAAAACAACAAAGGAGTAACAAAAGGAACAGAGGCTTGATTTGGTGTAATATCTTGTATTTCTCTAGTAATTCACTTCAGAGAGACAGTGATTTAATTTCCACAAGAGTGGCCTGAATACACTCAAGGTTGATGCATCAGAAAGCCTTTATTATTTTTTTTCTAACAGAATAGTTGCATTTTTATATCTCTCTCAGGTTGACAGTCAGTGGCCATTGAATGAAATAAAAGGGCCTTATTCAAGGTGGACAACCAAGCCCTCCTGGAGATGCTGACAGGGGACGCTGGTGTCAGGTGGAGTGAGGATTTCACACTCACTAAGGTGAGATTTAGAGAGCCTATTTCTTGCCAAGTCCTCTGTGTTCACTCCTGGGCAGATCATCTAACTTCTCTGTATCTTGATTTTCTTGTATACAAAAAAAAAAAAATCACTGAAAATAGCAACCTATCTGAGGATCGTTCTGAAAATAAAATGAATTAAATGAAAAAGTGCTTTAAGAAGCTATAATGCATTGTTTTTATACATTAAGAAAGTGCATTAATAATGTGAAAATTAAGGAAAGAAATCAACCACTTTATTGGGGAGATGTGTGTTTACTGTGCCCTCTGCTGTAGAGACAGAAAGGGGAATTGGACTGGTGTTTCCCCCCAGGAAACTCGCAGTCTAGCTGAGAAACAAAAATAATGTTGATAGTGGCAAGTTCTTTCATTTCTATAGCATTTTATACACCTGAAAATTGGACTGACTATACATATTCAAGAAGAGCATATCATAAACTCTGTCTGGGGTTGAATCCTAGTTTACAGATAAAAAAACTGACATTAAAGGGGGTCAAACCTCTCACCTCAGTTTTTTAATCTGTAGACTGAGATATGAATGGCACCTCAAAGTGTTGTTGTAAGGACTAACTGAAAAAACAGCACACTTGAAGCTAATGACTGATGCACTTTTAATAGTTGTTAATGGTTATTGCTATATGTATAGATACACATCTCTCAAGTTTTTGTGTGTGTGTATGTATGTGATGGGAAATCTTAGAAGACTATTGTTCCTTGGGGAACATGAGTGTTCCATTCTTTGGGACATGAGTGTAGGTTGTAGGCAATATATTATAAATTTGGAGAGTGAGCACTCAGAACTGGGGTCATTAGAAGTTTCCATAGAGGTGAGGGGATTTGAACTGAGGCTTAAAACAGTGTATGATTTGGCAAGAAAAAAAAAATGCAGAAGCCACGGTTGGGGTCATAGGGGGTAGAACATTCCAGGTTGACTTCAGGCATGTGGGAAAGAAAGCTGGAAAGCTGGGACTAAAAGATGACTAAATTCCTGAGCAAGGCACTTGGATTTTGTCTCATGGGTGGAGGGAAGCCTTTAGAGAGATTTAGGAAAGGATAATCTGGTGTTTTTATCCACAGCGAATGGATGTTAGAAGGTGTTGAAAGTGTCTGGAGTTAGGGACACTGGCTGGGAAGTTATTGGATGAGATTCAAGGCCCAGACTGAATTGCTGGGATGGAGATATAAACCTGGAGAGACGTGGCAGATTAAAGAGAGAAGCAAAACTAATTGGTGGTTGACATCGGGATTTGAGGGGAGGGGCAACAATGGCTCCCGGGCTGCACATTGTGGTAATTTGAGGAAGCATGCCCCTCAACATTGCCTTATTCTTTCAGTGTTTCATTTACTAAATACTTTCTGAGTGCCTACTATGTTTGGGACACTTGTGTAGGTGCTGAGATTGTAAAAAAATAAAATATGAGATATGATCTCTGTTCTCAAAGTATTCACAGACTTGTTTCTGTTTGCAGCACCTATAATTGTGTGTGTTGAGTGTTGTAATGTAGGCATGAAAAAAAGAGAAGAGGGTGAACTGGGAAGAAATTATGGAGGAGGTAACATTTGAGCAGGGCCTTGCCCATGGTTAGAATTCAACAAGGGATGGGAAGGTATCACTGCAGAAATAAAGAAGTCAAGAAAGTAAGTTGGTGGAGGTTGGGGAAGACATAAATTCTGTTTTAGATGGACTAAGTACAAGGAGATAATGCAAGTGACTGGAAGGTACCTGGAAAGAAGGAACTGGGAGAGAATCTTATTTATAATGAATCTGCTGAATGGTTAATTGGCCATAGCTTAAACACTTCTTGTGCTAGAGCTCTCCTTACCTCACCGCATAGCTTATCCTATTGCCAAACAATTCCAATGCCAGAGTTTGACCTTGGTCCTTAAATGAGTTGCAAGCTATTAGAGGTGTTCAAAGAAGAGATAACTTCATTAAAGGGCTGATGATTAAAGGAAGAATCTGTGACGCCTGTGCAGGATAAATCTGAGAGGAGAGCTGACAGCTAGGACACTAGCAGGGAGGCCAGCTCTAATTGTTAAATATTTTTCTAACTCTGCATTGAGTTGGTCTTCCTCATTGTTCCTCTCATTTAGGGGCCTAGTTTAACTTGACGGGAGCAACACAAAATAAATCTACTCTTTCTTCCACAGGACTAGTTCTACATTCTTTTAAGATCTTTCTTTTTAAAAGGATCTTGCCCTTGTTCTTTATGCACCATGGGACACCATTTGTAGACTTTCAACATCCTGATCCATTCATTCAGATATCGGTCAAAACTTATGTGTTAATATTTTATTGGGAAGTATGATCTAGGGAGCAGAAGTGAGGGATGGGGAGCCATGCAGGAAAAGAGAGAGAGTCAATAAAAATGTATTTTCACATTGGCTAATGCTTAGGGGAACAGGATGCTCCATTGTATGGCAAGGACCTGAGGAGCCATATGAGATGTGTCTCAGGGCTATCTATCCAAGGAAAGAATTACCCATTGTCTCCAGTCTCCAACTGATCAGAGGTTTGCCCAGGGGGCATTAACTCTCCTTCAGTCTCAGGTTGCAAATACCTGAGCAGGAGCATCCTCCCCAACCCCACCTTCTCAGCAGAGGAGACTTGAAGAGGAAGCGAAAGACCGGAGGCTGGATCTGAAGCAAGTGCTGACAGGTATATTTTGGGAAGTTGATCTGGTCCTGTGGCAATGGCTGGAATTAGGTAGGACCAAGAGATTCAGAAATGGGGCGAAGGGACATCAGATGTATCTGCTATCCACAGGGCTCTCCGCGGGGCTCTGGATGAGCTCTAGTCTCTCCACATTTCTTTCAAAATCTGTGCTCAGAATTAAATAAGCTCACCAAGTATAGTCTGTGCAAAGAAGATTTTAAGGCTGAGAGGAAGATTGGTGTGAGGACTGTGGAAAAATGACATAAAATGAACATATCACGAAAACTTGACACACACACTCTCCTTAATTCTCTAAACACACATTGCTGCAGGTGACGTTCGGCAACAGACATCCAGGATCTGGCGGACATTGTGTGCTAGGTGCTGGAGGGTGGGGAGCACCTTAATGAATAAGGTATAATCTTATTTTGTTTTTTTTCACTTTTAAAAAAAACCTCACCCAATGATATGTTTATTGATTTTTAGAAAGGGAGGAAGGGAGAGGGAGGAGAGAGAGGGAGAGAGAGCCAGAGGTATGAGGGAGAAACCTCAATTGGTTGCCTCCATAGGCACCCAGACAAGGGATCGAACCCGCAACCTAGGTATGAGATGGGAATAGAACTGGGAGTAGAATCCGTGACATTTTGGGGAACGGGATAAAGCTCCAAGCAGCTAAGCCACCCTTAGGAGGGTTCCACCAAGCTGGGGAGGCTGAAAAAGGAGCCAGATAATAAGAATAAGGTGGGATGGGCTAGGATGGATGGAGAAATGGTGGCGAGAAGAGTGTAATTCAGTTCCTGTCAGGTGGACGGGTCAGAGAAGGGGTCAGAAGGTTTTGGGGTGGTCTGGTTCGTCATCACGTGTGCAAGGTGATGAGGCAGCGCTCACGAGGGGCTCACTGCTGCAGGCGGAGGCGTAACCTGAGCTGCTGGCAAAATGGAACAGGCCTAGGATTCCTGGTTTCAAGTTGGCTGTGAAACCACGGGACGCTCCTTATATTAGAAGCTATATCAGAAGTCAATGCACTTGGTTTTAGACAAATATTCACAGCTGAAAAATTGCAGCCTTTTACTTACGTGTGTAGTTGAGTATTTTGAGCCGCGGTTCCATCTCTTAGCAGGCATATCTTTCCCATATGAATCGCTGCCTCGCATTTTTCTAGTGCACTAAACGAGACCTTGACTGCACAAGGTTAAACTGAAGCTGAAGTAGGGTATTCCCCCCCTTTCTTTTTCCCTTGGCAAGAACACCACAGAGCCTTTGTAAACAAAAGCCAGGATGCAGACGGTCTGGGAGCGGTTTCAGCTGAAAAAAGTATAATTTTTTTTTCTTTAACATGGTGAGTTGAAGAATAGCTCAGGAAAATAAGGAGCAGGTGGCGCTTGCAGCCTGGAGGGCAGAAGGCCTGGCATGGAGACGGAAAGCGCTTGCGGCTCATCACGCGTGCCCACATATCACTCTAGCCCTCGGACAGGGGGCAGCTCGGAGCCTCCTGTCCTCTGCCCCTCAGTCCCGGGCCCCCTGACAAACATATGGGAAGGATTTAGAGACAAGGGAAAAGCCCAGAAATAAAATGTGGAGAGAAATTATGTGGCTAACAGCTGGAATTCATGAAGTTCCATATTAAGGGAAGGATTGATAGTAAGAAATTCAAAACACCCTTTCCCAAAAGGAAGACAAATTAATAGCTCGAGGACAAGAAAGACGTGTCAAGATTCTTGGCTTCTCTTTAAATGTAACAGCAGTGCCTGTGTTTGTTTTTATAAGGAATAGCTATGGTCATGTTTGTCATAAACTTGGAATTATTGAATCCAAGGATGAATACGGTGAAATGCATTAGCTAAATGCCAAAAGTGAACGCAAACTTGGAAGGCAGGCCCATGTCACTTTAGAGTCTTGCTTATTGAGGTATGCTAATATTAAATAAAATAATTATTTATGAAGATTTTTTACCTAAGTTATCTCATTTAGTCCTCTCCGTACACACCAAGAAATAAGTATTTTATATCGTCCCTCAGCTTAAGAGAAGAGTGATGCTAAAGAGATGAATTTCCCCAGCGTCATTCAGTGGCAGACAAGAGCTTAAACCCAGGTCTTCTGTTCCCAACACCCATGGGTGTATCCACTGCACTGGGACTTCTAAACCTAGATGAGTGTCCAAAATAGCCTTGGAGCTGTTGAAATTTACTGATTCCTGGAATGGGCTCTAGAATTTATATACTTAAAAATCTCTGAAGTGTTTCTGGTGATCAACCTGTTTTGGGGCCCAATGTATTGAGATAAATGAAACATCATTTTCTCACCAATCAGTTCGAATTTTTCTTTTCTCGGGGGATGCAGGTGAGCAGATATTTTGAAGGTCAGCAGAGCCACACATGGGAAGCATTAGAGTCCACCCAACCATGCAGCCTGCAACAATTTTGGGTGGGCTGGTTCAGTTTGATTACTAGCGTCTGGAAGCAAGCGCATGATGAGGGGAGGCTAGATCATAACAACATAAAGTGATGTTTCCCGACATTTCCCTGGGCAATGACACATCTGTAAAAGTGCTGGGACACACTAGGGGGCTGCCGATATCAAAGATATTGAGCTGCAGGTTGGGACCACTTGGACAAAACAAAAATCGGAGGAGTCAGATAATCTATCATCAAAATAAAATATGCATACTTTTACAGTTTCTGGAAAAAGTTGAGAGGTACAGTGAATATGGAAAACAGCCAGGCTCCTATTTGATGAGTAGCCAGGTTAATTCTTCCTTAATGTTTGTGAACATGGGAAGGTGATGTACATGTTTCAATATTTGGCGGGCCTACTTTTGAATCCCAGCTGTATCACTTAGTGACCACTGATCTTCCTGAACCTCAGTTTCCGTATATGTGTATGGAGGGTAATGATACGTTCATCTTAGAGTATTTAGAGGCTTGAATTAAATACTGGGTATAAAATGATTAATCCAGTGGCTGTAAATAGCAAGCATCATGTAAATTGCAGTGTTATTTCTGTCTCTTATATCCAAGAGATCTTAAATTTAATCAGTAAAGGATGTAAATACTTTAATGATGTCCTAAGCAAAGCAGGTTTCAAATGCAGAAAAATCCACCCTAGTAAAAAGCAAGAAAAATACCATAATTCATGAGGTCCTATCTTAATCAAGTCCTGCTGTCGGCTTCTAGATACATGTCGAACAGGGGCAAGCATTTGAACATAAGAAACTATTTCTGTATGGGGAACAAGAGGAAAGTGTGCCCAAGAATTTGGAAACCAGGGAATGAATGTGCTCTCTGAACCTAGCAGTCTAGGACAAAGACATGAAATTCACTTTGAGAAGGATTTTAAATGGAGTCAACAAGACTGGACTGTAACATGATTAACTATATTAACATATCTAAAGACAGAACTTATGCTGTGGAACTGTAGTCAGCTAGAAATGGAAGAACAGGAAATGGGAAATGAGAGAGGCAAATGTTGGCGAGTGCCCTCCTAGAACTACCCGGGGGAGAAGGAGTATTAGCTGAGGGGCGTTGAATATTTCCTTTCCATTGGCAAGACCATCTTCATGGTGGGATGTCTATCTCAGGCTGCCTTAGCTCAGTGTCACAACATAGCCAAAGCATGTAACTAGTTTATTTTGTGTGGATTCCATACATTTCATAAAATAGTATGGTTATAAGTTATCTCCCTATATAGTTTGCTTATAGAGAAAAAGAACACATCAGACCAAGGATGCTAATAGCCTTCTGCTGCTTACACTTATCACTGTAAAATAAGAAGGTGGTTTTCTGGTTTATACTTCAGTCTTTTGTAAGCCTGAGTCAGCCTCCCTGAGTCTGATTGTCTATGGCCCTGAGTTTTGCAACCTGCAAGGCTCACAGCAGGACCTTGGGCAGTGATGAGTGGGCCAGACAATGCGAGCCACCTGATAGTGCCTCCTGCCAGCAGCTCTGCTGCTCTCCCTGGTGACCTGTGACTTTGCTGCACACCTTCTACTCACTACAGGGAAAGAAGACAATTTAGGAAGAGAAACCACATGTTGGGTTTCAAACAAATGGGAGGAGTTTTGCCTCTGCTAAGTCACAACCACCTTTAAGTGATAATGGTTTTCAGGGAAGATAAGCATTTTGTCCCCTTGCTGACCAAGAGTCTGAATTTTCTGAGATATCTATTTAAAGCTCCAATTACTCTAACAATAATTTCAAAATACCACAGGCTCTGCTAATGTGTTTCCTTATCATTTAATAGTTCCCAGTTATCTATGTGTAGCTTCTCTGTCTTTTTAAAAAAATTTATTTTTCTTGTTGAAAGTACTACTGATGCCCCCCCCCCCCCCCCATCCCCTCCACTCATTACTTCGCTGTCTTGCCTGTTCTGAACTTTGGTGTCATGTGTCTCACATATACCCAAGGGGCATGAACACCCAAACACCTGAAACCAGTCACCTGAAGAGACCTGGGGTTAGACTTCTCCAGGGGAAGATTTTCTTGTGTCACTTTGCAATGTAACTGCCATACTTGCTAACTGGCCTCTGGGCCTCCAGTCCTGCATCCCTTCTAGCCCCCACACTGAGTGATTTTTTTTAAAGTGCATATCTAAATATATCACACTCAAATTTGAAATCCTTCAGGCTGCCTATTGCTCCCAGTTCCAGTCCCAGCTCATCAGCATGTCTTAGGCCCTGTGGGTCTGCCCTTTGCTAACTGCTCCAGCCTCACCATTTACCCATCTCATCCCAATGAGATCTACTGATCTACTTTATTTAAAATATTTCTTGCACTTAATAGCCTCTTGGCCTTTGCACATACATTTAATTCTCCTTCTTTTTCTAGTTGCCTAGAAAGCTGTATAGTTTTTTGTTGAGACATTACTTCTTTTGGGAAACATAACATCAAATCATTAAAAAATGTTTCTTAAGCATCTTCAATGTGCCAGACACTATTCTAGTTACTTTAGATACATTGGTGAACAAAACAGAGGAAGATCTACTTACCTTATTGGATACTAATGACTTATTTACTTGTCTTGTTTCTCTGAACTGCAAAATCCCTGCAGACAGGCATGTGCATTATTTCCCGCCGTATTCCCAAAGCCTAGAAGAATGCTTTGGTCTACAGTCAACACTCAATGAGAAAAGCAGGCAGCCCTCAGAGAAAGGACAGCAAACTTGTTTTGCAAAGGAAACGTTTTTTGTAAAGTAAATATTTTAGAATTTTTGGTCCATATGGTCTCTGTCACAGCTATTTAATTCTCCTGTTGTAACACAGGCAATCAGAGACAGTATGTAAGCAAATGGGCATGGACCTGTCCCAATCAAACTTAGAGGATCCCTGAAGTTTCTTCCAGGATCATGATTCTTTATTTTATCTGTCTGGTTTATTGCTATACTCCCAGCATCTAGAACCATGTCTGTAATGTAGAAAGTGCATAGTGTATACTTGTTGAATGGAGGAATTAAAGTGGATTTAGACAGAGTTTAGGTTTGACTCCAATTCATGATGTTTGTATGACATATCTTGCTGACTGTTTAGTTGCGTATAGACATTGAGGATCAGAATTCTCAGGATACTGGGAACCACAGTTCTTGTCAGTTAATCTAAAGTCATTATGCCTTTTCTAATATTGAGATATCTTGCCCAACCAGATCCCTGCCAAAATTAGTTTGTCAGCCCTAAACAATGATAAATCTCTCTTACTAGCATATAAGGAATTAGATAGTGGGCAGGGGAATAGTACTGGCTGGTAAACCACTAATACAAATATGTCTGTGTAAAGTGGGAAATACCTTTAGGATATAGAGGTAGTACAGAGAGGAGTGTAATTTACTTTATAGTAAGTGGAAGGGTCATAGAAGCCTTAGAAATGTGGGAAGGCCTGAAAAAATCCTGAGATGGTACATACTTCTTTCCATGCGTCCAAAATCGGGAGTCAGAGCTCACGAGGGATCTGCTTAGACTAAGTTATAGCCTGAATTGCAAGCAGAATTAAGTAGAGCCAGAATTCCTAATTCCCAGTCATCCATGAAACCACGTGAAACTCCTTATGTAAGAAACGACATTTTAATGCATTCATTTTAAACAAATATTTCTAGTTTAACTATTGCAACCTTTTACTTATGTGTGTATTTGAGTATTTTAGGTCATTGTTCTTTCTCTTAGGAGCCATATTTTCCCATAAATCACTTTTTCATGTTGTGTTAGTATGGTAAAAAGTACCTTAACTTTAAAAGGTTAAATGGAAGGTGAAACAGAGTAAACCAACTGGGGTTTTTGCTTTGTGAGCTCTTTGGAAGTGTTGAGTCACCTGCTTGAACTGTTAAGTGGAACCAACAGAACCTGTTGCTCTGCAGCTTGAATTCATTCGCAATGTCTTTGGTTCCATATTGGTTTATGACCAATGACTAATGCTTCACCCACGAGTCATTAAACCCTTCTGCACTTTCCTGATTCCCTAATCTTCTTGGAATTCATCCTTGTGTCAAATGGTCCAATGCTCTAGCTTGGTATTCTGATGACTGAGAGAATAGAAATGGCAATAAAATGTATATGTGATATAACAATTCACAATGCAGATCCCTTTAGAGAAGCCTTCTTAGCAACTCATATTCCTCCCAAACCATTTTAAATCTTTTGAAATATTTAAAGCTTTCAGTTTCCTTTGTGCCTTCATGAGAGGTCAACAAATATAGCAAGAGTATACCCTAGCTCTGCACATTCTTTGCCACAAAATTCAGACTTTATAGGGTAGCTCTACTTTCTAATGTTCTCGATTAACTGAACTTACTGAGGAAGGCAAAGCATGAATAATCTAATATAGATAGCAGCTGATGAATATGCATGTGTTTGATGTCCTAGAAAACTAGTACTTTAAAGAAAGCAATGAAGTGCCACTGATGGCTAAACTTAGGATGAAAAGAAAAGATGCCCAACTTCTTGACTACTGCTCAGTTCCCTGAAATCCATGTCATTTTAAGATGCAGCTATTTTCACACCAAGAGTCAGGAATGGCCGGAAAGTGATGGAAAATTTTGGCAGACTAAGTGGAAGGGAGGAGACTTGGAGTGGGGAAGGAAATAGGTATAAATAAGACATGGGAATATTCTATTTACAGGAATGGCTCAAGTGTTGGGGATGGGGAGTGGGGAGAAGATGAACTTAGATGCTAATGTTGCTGGCATTTAGCTTTCCCCATCCAATCATTAGATCCTAGCTAGGAAGTTGCCTGCCAGCTGAAGTAACTGATGAGCACTCTATAAGCAGGCAGATGGAGCACAGCGATAGAGAATCCAAACAGATGTGATGTTCAGGAGTTCATTCATTCTCTTCTGGAAGGACAGTAGGGAGAGGGGGCTACCCAGTACGGCTAGGGGTGAGATTGAGTAGAACAGAGTAGGGTATCAGGTTAGGAGGATAGTAAGTCAAATAAGAGAGTTCAAAAATTGTCATGAAGAGAAGCTTTTCATGCTGATGTTGAGAACCTGCGTGTGAAACCAGGAGAATCATAGAACCAAATATATGAGAACAGAGAGCCATGGGTCCAGATAGGAGAGTGGTCCTGGGGTATACCTGACAGAGAATGGGGCCCAGCTGACTTTTACGTGCTCTGTTTAGAGTGACATCTGGGGTCTCTAGCCACAATTAGAGGGGGGAAGGTGTGGACAGACAATTGATTGTCACCAACAATATATTTTTCAGGTTGTAGGGCACTATCCAGCATAATGCTACTCCCTAAGTTAAAGTTTCAAGTGCCCAGAGGGTTCGTGCTCTGAGTGGCTTTTCTTAGTTGGCCTAGAAAGGTCATGGTCGTGGTTGGCCAGATGATATTGTGACCTCTTTCTCTTTCCTCAGTATGATGACTGGAAGAGTAATGGTGGCACCAGATGCAACGGCCGCAATGAAGGAACTGGCCAGAGAAGAATGACTGGGAAGACTATTGGGTAGGCAGATATTAACTACTTCTTTTTAGTGATTAAGATAAGAGATATACTTTTAAAAGTATTTCACAATGGAAAATCAATTGAGTAACTGAATAGTCACATATTGAAGATTTCCTAAAAAATGTGCCACTAAAAATTTAGCTTTCAATATTATTGACACGTTAAACAGAACTTAAAACCGCACCACACTTCTTTTGGAACCTTAAGCCACTCTTCATGTTTATTTAATGAAGCTCAGTCCTCAAATATTTTTTCCTGACATTTCAGGTATAAAATAAAATAATGGAGTTTTATCCATTATAACTCCATTTCCAAAAGGGGGCTGCAGGGTTGTTACAATGGAGGCTTGGTTAAGAGAGTTTCTGTAACTTTGGGGTCCCAGGCCTAAACATTAATTGGTGAGACCCATTCAAAAGGATGCCAGTGTTAATGCAAGAGAGTTGAGCCACCATTTACTGACATCCATCACTGGGAGAAGTTAGCTTCAGGTCTTAAAGGTAAAGTGGGAGAGTGATGAAGAGGCACATAAACAGAGTCTGTCTTTTGAGATTGGATGTATCTCAACAATTACAATCATGAGTATGTGAGGTTATGGTTAAGATTTTGTGAGTTAAAAGATGATGTTTCTTGCAGGATTTCAAAAAGTCAGGTCACTTTTGTTGACCCATGCTCAGTAATCTTGAGTTTCTAAGACTAAATTACAAGGTGAGCACAGTTGACACATGATGAAACCATCAATTCATTATTTACCCCAAGTTCTCTTTGTGATTTCTCACTAGCACATTGTACTAACTCCTGCTGTCAAAATCGAGTTTCACAAGTGCCCAAGCAAGTCAGTCTTGAGTATTGATCATTCAGTGACCATTAATTGTTGTAGCTTAGAATTTGATTCATTAGTGAAAACAAAAAAAGAGGTCTACTTGTTTTATCCTTGAAACATATGTTTTTGCAAGAAGATGCTTGCTTTTGCTATGTTAGCTATTCATTTTTTAAATGTAAAATAAGCAGGGAAAAATGTATACAAATGTTATGATTTGTTGGCATTAAAGCTGAGGTTGCCTTCAGGCTGCATTAACTTATGTATTTTCTTTTGCTTAATTCCTCTGTTTTGTTTTAATTTATCAGCTGTCTCTGTGCAAGGCAGAAGGCCTATTTTTCAAACAAGATTACCTTTTTTGATAGCAGGCAACTCATCTTATTCTCTCCAGAGCACATTTATATAGGAATAAAAGGACACACACACACACACACACGTATATATGTTTTAAAGATCATCAACTGTCTCAGGTTTTACAAGTGCAAAGGAAGTGTGCAAAAAGGATGAGAAACTGATTTGTTGGTGCAGATTTCAATGACAGAATCTTTTCATTGTTGGCTAATCTTTTACTAGTGTAAATATGAAAATGATTTCATGGGTAGAGAAGATGAATTTTCCTTGGTAATTGACAGGATCAGACTGTTGGATGCCCACTGAGATGAGAGATGGCGGTTTAGTAGCAATGACTTGCTCTCTGGAGCAGAGGCGACTCTATGGCCAGCCTATTTGCATGAACTGAGAATTGCAATATAGGAGGGGAGATTTGCTCAGGAGAGGCTAATCTTGAATGCATAAAAGCTGGGGATTTTAAAATGCAGCTTCGTGTGGCCGTATTTGTGATGTCCTGAAACAAAAGATTTTTTTTTTTTTTTTTTTTTTACCATAGGATAAAACTTTCAATATGAGGGTAAATAGTGGCTCTAGATTAAGAACATCATCTCCTTTGCAAGATAACATCCACAATTTGGTTCAGTAGTAATTTCTTTAGAGTTCAAAATTTCCATCTGCTACTGCTGTTGGGAGATGATTTATTCACACACACAAACATGTACACACACACAGGCATTCTATTGTTTCCCACAGTACCCAGACTATTGGCTGTACTTTAAGACAGTGTTACCTAATGTCATGACCACTAGCCACATGTGACTACTGGCACATGAAATGTGGTTAGCCTAAACTAAGCTATGTTGTAAGTATAAAACACAAAATACACACCAGGTTTCAAAGACAATATTTAAAAAAGAATGAAAGATAGCTTAATAATTTTCTATATTTATTAAATGTTGAAGTAATGTTTTTAATATATTGGGTTAAATAAAATATAATATTAAAATTAATTGCATTTGTTCTTAATTTTTGGATGTGGCTACTAGAAAATTTACCTATGTGGCTGGCAGTTTATTACTATGGGACAGTACTGGTTTGAGAACATATATCATGACAAATGATCCTCTGTCATTTCTTCGTGAGCTGTGAAAAGTTACTGGGACTCCAGTCACCAGGCCCTGACCTTTAGGGATCCTGTCCCTGGTGTCTCTTCTGAGGCTCCTCAGTAGCATCCAGTCTCCTCTGCGCCATGACTACTGGCAGTATCCATTCTCCTGCCTTTCTCACTGCATATTTAATTTTCCCCTCTTAGCTGTAGCTTCTGCTTCTGTCCTTGCTTTTAGACATCGCTGACTGCTGATCTCCTCTCATCACTGTTTAGGGGGAAAGAAGAGCTTCCTTTTGACTGTTGTAAACTCCTTTATTTATTGCCTTAAGGAATCAAATAATTCAACCATTTCTTACAGATTCCCTCATGATAGAACTAAGTCAATAAGTTACTCTTAAAATTTATTATTTTGGTAAATACTTGGCGTAAAGTCCCTTGGGGCTAAGTTGGAAAATGATACCGATATCATCACACAATGGACTACACTCAGATTGGTTTCTCTTTGCCTTCCCTGACTCTCCATGTGTGAATTTCTTCCCCATTTCCCATGTCACCCATATTTCAAGCCCCAGCCATAGTTCTCTAGGGTTAGTCATATTCCTTTCTCTAGGACAGGGCCGTGTCCTGACTTTCTGGAGTGTACAGAGGATACCAGGTTGGGTCCTTGTTCATGTGGTGTTCTCACTACACGACAATCAATGGATATCAGTTGTCAAATGTGGATTAAAATATAGCATCAGCTTTATATGAGGTATGCTGAGTGAGAAGATGGTGGCTTGGCCTCTTATCTCAGACCTCAGTTGAAACTTGCCTGTCAGTCCTGAGCAGAGAAGCTAGAGATTATTGGCTCTCCTGCAGGAGGAAAGGTACCGTTTGGAGCAGGAGGCAGAGGGGTAGAGAGCACCCAGCATGAGGGCGTAAGAGCCAGGACAGCAAGGCAGCGAGAGCCTTGGCTAATGCAATTTTTGATGCAGTAACCTTTCCCTTGGTAAACAAGGCCCTCTGGGCTTCAGAAGCTCCTTGCCTCATCCCTGCCGCAAATCCCTCCCCCTCCCACTGGGAAGAGTGAATGAGTGAGTGAGTGAGCGGATGGAGAGAGGGGACCCAAGCGTTTGTTCCTATACTCTCCTTCCTTGGAAGCAGAGCAAAAGTTTCTTTTCTTTACAATACTAATATCTTAGAAATCTTTTCTTCATAGGTAAGGTAAGCTTCAGTCCAAATTACCTTCTAAAGTGTCCAAAATTCTTAGTTCGTGGAATCTGAGTGGATGGGTTGTACACCAGGTAGGGGTAGGGGAGAGCCAGAAATGTCGTTCACTGCAGCGCAACCACCACAGGCTGTGATGTTGTGGAGAAACTCTGTGGGGTTTTATGACTCAAGAGTCAAGCCATAGAGTTCAGTTCCTGAGAGCAATTAGAAGTCACTCACATTGTGTGTGAAAACCGCATCACTGGCCGTGCCTGAGAACAGGCTGCCTCGTGCCCTTGCCTGGTTACTCTCCGCTGATGGTTGAGAATTCAGGTTGCTGCCTGATTTGAATCTGCTTTCCCTTCCTCTAAAGATGACAAGCTCTAATTTTATTTTATTCTTTGTAAAATTGAAAATGAAAGGTCCTGCATGGGCTTGTGGGAGATGCAGTGAGTGCCTTTGCATTCAAGGTGAGCAGCACATAAATGTTTTCTTAATGCGCTTCAGACACGTTCAGAGGCATAAAGAAGGGAATAGGCCTGGCAGGTTAGTGAGCCCATCTCCTTTCCTTTGCATTGATTGAAACCGCCTCACTCGAGCATGCCTTTTGGAATTTTGAGCAAACTAATTTTCTATGTCCCCGGGAGCTGATAGTTGTCACAATTCCATTTCAGAATGTTTTTTCTAACATGGCAGGCCTCATTGTCAAGATATGTCCCTGCATCGGTTTCTATCTCATTTTTTTCTTGGCTAGTCAGGCCAATCCATGAAATCAGAGCCTGCCACACAGCTGGGGTGAAAAAGCAAAACCCAAAGGATAACTGTGTTTACGTTAGGATTTTACTCTGTGAAGTTACAATTTCAAGAGTCATGATTCAACACTTAATGTCTCTGAACCCATTAATAAGATTTAAAGTTATATTTTTGAGTGCATTTATTAATATTTTTACTTTTTTATGTCTAGTGT
The DNA here is from genome assembly GCF_054644295.1 of Miniopterus natalensis. Lineage (NCBI taxonomy): Eukaryota > Metazoa > Chordata > Mammalia > Chiroptera > Miniopteridae > Miniopterus > Miniopterus natalensis. Next base: position 136,029,091 of record NC_142082.1, on the reverse strand, counting down.
TTCCCACATATTGAATATTTTGATTCTTTTATACCATATACTCTTTTTCCACATGTTTAAAACCCCAAACAATATCAAGTGATTTCACACATGTAAAAGATACTATTAGTTACTGTGGAATTCCTGCTTTCAGAGAGTTGATGATGGAAAAATATTCTAGATTAATTTAGTAGAGCACAAAAAGACATAATAGATTAGAGGATACATTTTTACCAAGAGGCAGAATTGTAGAACGAGAACATTCAAGTATCAATACTGAAACAGCTATACAGTCAAAGTTCTGCATCTAAGTCGGGATTGGGGGGGAGGGTTGTTTAATGGGACTGCAGAGAAAGTGCGAGGGTGGCTATATTTTCATCCATTGCTAAAGACTGCATTTATAGTGCCCACTGAGCAAGTACATAAGAAGAAACTATTTTTCTGCTATTAGTAGTATAGGCTCTGAAATACTGCGAAGCAATGATTCCTGACCAGAAAATGTGGAACATAGAGAAAGGGTCAGCAGGCACTGAGAAGAGACAGTACTGAAGTAAAGGGAGACTATTTTTTAGCTTCTTGTTTTAAAGGCTACCCCCACTATTTACAATTTGAAGAATTAGCAATTTATTTCGTTAATACTACAGTAAATTACCCACTGTTTCTATGTGTAATTGTGTAATTGTTTAACTGAAAGGCAAACTTTTCATTTAATTTATTGTTATTCCCACTTTTAAAAATTAATTTTTTCATTCATTCACTTATTCACATATCCATTCATTCTTTGAATAAGTAAAATATAATGTGAGTTCAGTCATTTTCTACATTTCATAGCATTATTTTCAGAGGAACACAAAGTTTTTGTGTTTTTAAATCTTTCTTCTTTATAGATCTTTAAGTGGCTGACCTCACTTGATTAGTCTAGTGAAGAAAGTTAGGAAACCAGGAAGGCAGCCTTCCTTACAGAATTCCGGCCTAACAAATGCATCCTGCAAGATACTCTGGCAAGGCCAAAAGCAAACAGAGACCTCCAGCACTTTCATCTGTTTATTTTTAATGATCATACCCACAGCCGGTAGGAAACATGACAAGGATGGCTGATTCTGAAGAACAGTAACTAGACACTACCATTAAAAACCATCAGCCACCGTGAAACATAAAGCAAAGTTTTTATTGTATGGAATTAAATTCAATGTATTATTATCCCCTCAACCCAAAAGAGATCATGAGAAATTTGCAACAGGCGTAGGCCTGAAAAGTGTTTCCCTGAATCAAAACGACGGTGTAGATTTTATCTATGGAGAGAGGAATGTGCATGTTTGCTCAGATAGATGCGAACACACCGGACAACTTGTTAATTGTTTTAGTAACTCTTTCTAAACAGTTTTAACACAGAGTTCCTTGGCATATCTTATTAGGCAGAACTGTAATAAGTAACTGTTTGGTAGGGAGTAAAAATCACAAAATGAATCAACTCATTCAATTTAGTTAATTTTTAAATTTGATGTGGGGCAGATTATTTAATCAATGGAATCTTTCACTTTCAAATCATATTTTGATTCAATTCTTTTGGCTGCTGGAACAGAGAGCTGCTCCAGTTGCCCTGGAAAAGGGAGAATTTGTCACAGAGATACCCAGATACCCTGTAACTCTGGCTCTCACTGCTGACTGACTTCCTCTCCCCATATTTCCAGCTCCAGGAATCCCAGAGAGGAAATACAATTGCTCTAGCTCACCTTTTCCCACCAGGCCATAAGCAAACCCGGGATTGGTTGACCTTGGGTAACCTGTCTAATCCACTCTGGCTGGGGTGCTGAGGAGGGAGGGAAGAGACAGCAAGCGTCAGGGCAGAGCACCGAGGGGGGTGGGGATGGGACAGTCCGCCTTGGGATGGGCAGTCTGAGCTTTGTGCAGTGTGGTCCCCAGCAGCATCTAGTTGATATGGCTGCATGGGCAAATCTACAGTCTTTGTGTATGTATGTCAAAACAGATTCCATTTTCTAGTTAGCCGTTTTCTATATTTTGTAACAATATTTATCATTTGTATAATTATAAAAGTAAAACATCTTTATTAAAAGAAGAAACCCTTACTGGATTTTTAAATTGGGTTTTAATAAAGAAGTTTAATCCACTCATATTTATCACCACAAGACAGGTTTGGTTCACTGTAATTTTATTTCATACTTTTTGGGCTTCTTTTAAGAATTTCTTTTTGCTACGTGGAATATTTTTTTTGTTACTCTCAATAATTTAAAAAGCTTTTATCTTATTTGTATTCAATGTAACCAATATGTATGTCATTAATCACAATATATTTAAATCATTTTTTCCTCTCATTTAGTATTTTTTTATGTCCTTGTTCTCTCCCCTTTTCTAGGTCTCCTTGATATGATCTGGATGTTAGATCCAGATTTTTATTTTTACATCAGGACTATTTAAAGACTTATTTAAAAAGTACATTACATTTATGACACTGATATCTACAATTATTTAGATGTAATTCTATATTTAAATGGCTTCATTACTGGTTATAATTTTTTAATACCATCACAACTCACCAATTTTTGAGTTTATTTTTATTTTTGAAGTAATTATTTTGGAAAGAGTATATGAGTGCTATACTCTGCATTTTTTTATGTCTGAGAATGTCTTTCTGCTATTCTGGTTATACATAGATTTTAAATCATGTCTTTTTTTTACAAAACTCTGCAGACCTTTTTCCAGTGAAAACTTTTGGTGCTTAACAATGTAGGTGAAAACCTAAATTGGCTTGATTTTATTGTTGTTGTTACTTTGGTATTTTTTTCTGCTCTGATTATATCATTAAAAAAAAATCTAAAGTAAAAATAAGTGACCATGAAACATCTTGGTTTCGGTAGCTGTTATGACCTGAATTGTGTCCCCCACTCCCCAAATTCATATGTTAAAAAACCATAACCCCTAGTACCTCAGAATGTAACTATATTTGGAGATAGGACCTTTAAAGATGGTATCAAGTTAAAATGAGGCTATTAGGCTGGCCCTATTCCAATTCGACTGGTGTCCTTATAAAAAGAGGGTATTTGGACACTCAAAGAGACACCAGGTATGCTCACACACAGAGGAACGGCCAAATGAGGACACACAGAGAAGGTGGCTACCTGCAAGCTGGGGAGACAGGTCTCAGAAGAAACCGAACCTGCTGACACCTTGACCTTGGATTTCTGGCCTCCGGAACTACAAGAAAGAAATTTCTGCTGTGTAAGCCACCCAGTCTGTGGTGTTTTGTCTTGCCAGCCCTAGCAAACGAATACAGTATCTTTTAACAAAACTATCCCTGCTACTTGGTACACTCTTTTATGTGAATACTTGGTCTTTTCTTCAGCTTAGGAAAGTTTCTAGCTTTTGTTTCTCCTCTGTTCTCTCCTTCTGGAGTACTCACTGTAATGAACTGATCCCTAGAATCTGCCTTCCTTGCCTCTTATCTTTTTGACCAGTTTATCTCTCCCTTTTCCGCTTTTACTTTTTTGAAACAGTGGATCTATTGTCTACATACCTCCATTGTAGCATTTGGACTTTATGATATTCATTTCATGAGGTTTCTTATTATTTCAGAACCCCCCTTGAATGGCTGCCTGTCCTAGTTTCTTGAACGCAATGTCCCTTTGATTGTTGTTAAGAATACAAATTTTACATTTTTACAGCTTTTTTTGGTTTTCCTAGTTTATTGGGGGACAGTGCTTTGATTACTCAGCATGATGCCTTTCTGCTGAACTGTCACGTAGCCACCTGCACCCTGTGATTTTTCTGTGTATCCCGAGGGAAGGTGGTCTATGCTTGTCAGATTTAAGAGTCCTCATGGACACCCATACTCTTGCATTCCTGGCCAGCAATTCCTTCTCATACAAGGAATTGGAGGTTAGGTGGGCCCTTGCTGCTACCTGGTCTCTTCTGCAGTATTTAGCAGAAATTCCTCAATGTTTCTATCATGCAGATATTGCCGTTCTCTAGTTTCTAGCAATTATGCAGTATTTCCCCTAGATTGGTTTTCTGTCCATCATTTTGATGGGATTTTGGGGAGGTGGAGAATTAATAGATTGTTTCTCTACTTAAGAAGACAAATGCAGTTGGACATTTGCTCAGGGTTAAAGTTGGGGTAGTGGGAGGCCGGGATTTTTTTAACCACAGTCCAGCTACTTCAAAATTTGCTTCAAAACATTCCACAGAAATGATCTGTTTATATGTATTTCCCTGCCACTGGACTATTCTTAGCTGCCTGTAGCATAGTAGATGCTCAGAAAATTTGCTGGATTGGCACTTAAGTCCTTCATGTGCCCTAAGCTTCAGTCTCTAGGACTCCAATGACTGATGCTCATCAAGAGCATGACATTCATGAAGAGTCCTGACTTTTAAGTTCTTTGCTTATGAATTTAGGAATTGTTTGAATACTTGTTTTAGTGCCTTTCTGAGGATCAAAATAAGCTGACAAGGCTTTACCCTCTGTGATAGTCCTGTTGAATTTTAATAGCTGGACATGATCTGTGCCTCTTTATTTTTTGGAATTTTTTGTTGTTGTTTTGGGAAGTATAAATTATTGTCTGACTGATATTCTAATTACTCTGGGGTGTGCTCTTTTGAAACTTTGATCTTTTAAAGGTATTTCCTTACCCCTCACCTTGTATCTCTGCAACCACACTACTTAATTTAGTCTGTTTTATAGTAAGTATTTATACATCTGGTTAGAAGGCAGGAACTATGTATTACTTACTACTATATTAACCTACTAGTGTCTAATACAGTGTTTTGCCAAATTCAAGTATCTGAATATTTCCCAATCAATTTAAAGAACTTGTTAAATTGCTTCTTTTGTATCTTACTTTCTTCATTGTATAGTAGACATTTGCTTCTTTTCTGCCAACCATCCCTTTCCTCTTCTTGCCAGTACTCCTACTCTTCCCTGGGTGCCTACCCTTCCCCTTGTGGACTTGTGTGCATATGTGGAAGGTCACCCCTTTGTGAGCTTCTGAAGGGGGTCCTCACCGACTTGGGCCAAGCAGCACTCTCTACAGCACAGCTACAGTGTTTGGTTGAAGAACGAAGGTGACACCCAGCCTGGACCAACTGCAGTGAATCTCAGGACTTTTCTTTGGAAGGCTAAGCTAGAGATGTCCTTTCTTTCATGTTGGATATGGCCAAAACAGTATGTAGCCCTGGGGTTTTGGGGTAGCCAGCTTGCATCCACGAGGGGAGCAGCTTTAGGATGCGGTGGACATTACGGAAGGCAGAGCACAAAGACAGAGGTTGGGCTTCATTGTGGACATTTTTGTGCTACTGGTTCAACCCAAAACTTGAGTCCATGTTACTCCTGAACTTTCCACAGCTGAGAACTAATACATTTTTTTTTTTTTTTTTTAAGCTGGTATGTGCTGGGTTTCTTTTATTTGCAACCCAAATCCTTATGACTAATGCACTGTATTTTTAGCCTATTTAATCATAAGCATTTGGCAGCCTGCTTCATTGATTTTTCTCCTTGCCAAATTCCTTACTCTATTTCAGCTTCATTTTTTTTTCTTTAGGTTTCCAGTTAATATTTGTTAGTAATGATCAATTTCTTTTATAGCCTCATAGAATCACAAAGTGATCAGAGATCAGTAATTCCTACTCCCTTATTTTTAGATAATAAAACTAAACACCAATGAAGCCAAGTGATGTACCCAAGACCATTATCATTTTAATACTTTATTCATGATTTAGGGTCATAATTCTCAATGCTAATTGTTAGGTTGTCCTCTAATACAGAGGGTGGATTGCTAAGTGCAGACTATTCATCCCTCATGAAAGAAGGTGTTTTTCTAGATAGTTTTCCATCTGTCTTTTTCAATTACTTGTCACTTTTTAACTGCTGCTTTTGGGAGTTCTTTGACCGTTCTTGCTGCCTCTAATCTTATGTCCACTGTATGATAGGGAAGAGATGAGAGTGGGGAGGCTAATCATGCTTTATAAGCTGATAACCTCAGTTTTACACACAATATTAAATCAATAGTCACCTAAGGGTGACAGTAACTATTATGTAACATAGATGGCCATTGAAGTTTTTTTCACTGATGCTCTAATGTTTTTTTTCACTTGCTTCTGATTTTTGAACATGTAATTAGATTGACAGAGTAGAAAAGAGGAAATGAGGAAATATTAATTCTTGTAATTTTTGAAGGTTGTTTTATGTTAAGTATTACTGAGCCTTGTTTCAAAAATCAAACAGGTAAATGTGAGTTAGAGAACATATTTGAAATATTGTGTTCTGGTTGATTGAATTTTCCAACTTACCAACGGGATAGTCTCAAAAAACCTTGTTAGAATCTTTCCCGAATACATTAGTCCATTTAACTTTCCTAGTACATCTACTGTATGGAAGAAAATAATTTTATTTTTCATCAATTTGCATCTTGCAGTGTCTCATTCTGAGTAACATTAAGTGAAGACATGGAGGGCAATGGCTTTGAGCTGGGCTATAGTTTTGACCTTGCCAGTTGGCATATGTCAGATATCATTCTTGTTTACTGCTAGCTTATTCCCCTGAAAGGATTTTACTTTTTACCACCTTAAGAGTAGACATAACCATGTATATCCTTTGGTCAAGGAAATAGAAACAAGAGTGATGAGTATTTCTGTGGGTGGAAGCCTTTAATTGCCGTGCCTGAGTATCTACATCACTCCTCTCCTGTTAATAATAGGACCAAGTGTCAAGATGGAGCCTCTGCAGCCTGGATAGGTAAGACATAGACCTTTGATATTTTAAGCCACTGAGATTTTGGGATTTCTAGATACCACACCATATCCCAACTTTATCTGACTGGTTCATAGGGTAGAAGTGGGCAGAGATCTGAAACTAACTCATTCCCCCTCCCCACCCCGGGCCCCGTATGCCTCCCCTGAACTGTTAATAATTCCTCTCTTTTTGTTTTATTTGGGGGGGAAATCTTTCCATTGCTTAAAAAAATGATTAAGAACCACTGATGTAGGTGTTTGACCTTAATGTGCATGGAAGCTTAGGATTTAATAATGTTTGCTCCTTGAGTTTTCTTGTGATTGGCTTCTCTCATAAAGGTAGAGTGCAGCAAAAGTTTAGTTAATTAAGGGTTTCAGTATATTCTGCTTTCCCCTAATGGTATATCCAAGCTGTGCTTATAAATTGACATGTCTGATGATTGTATGTGGTTTATGAAATGAGGTTCATTGGCTGATAATATATATTACAAAGCACAGCAGTGACACATATTAAACACATAATAGATAGGATTACTGAGTGATGGTTATTTTGATAACCATAGCTTATCATTTCATACTATTTTATCACTTAATATCTCAATCAATGCTCATACTGCTTTTCATTTAAGGCTGATACTTAGTATGCTAATGGAATTTGGACTGAACAATATTATTTGAGGATTTATGGAGATTCTTCAAAGATAGACTGAGTCAGACAGTCATATTTTTAAAAAATAGACCCTGAAAGGAAATAATATTAGATTTGGAACTCATTATTGGGAACCAGCTTTTGAGAATTTTTTTCTCTCTGGGGCTTGAGCACAAATTCCTGAAAACAGAACCCACTCACATGTTAATTGTTTGCTTAAAATCATAAAGTTCATTTTCAGATGCAGACAATTTTTGATTACTCAAATGAAGGAGAAGAGATGCATGGATTATACCAAAGAATAGATTATTCCCAAATCACTTATGTAGTAATGCAACGATCAATAAAAATTCTGCAAGAATGAACTCTTGGTTAATTAAAATTTTTGCTTACAAAGATTAAAAGCAGCTGTTTTTAATTTGAAAGTGTTAAAAATGCTTCTTCATTCAGCAAGTAGAGTTTCATGATTAATGTTGAATCTTTTTTTGAAGATTGAATATCTGGCAGCACTTTGGGTGTCATTAATCTGAACATAAATGGTCAATGTAAAACTAGAGAATGTATACGAGATTGGGCTGAGGTGCACAATTCCCAGAATGTACTCCCCAATGTGTTGGCTTAAAAAGCTGAATTATTCCTATGAGTGTACTTACTACTTTTGAGCTTAAAGTGATTGCTGAGGTGGACTGTGGGATCAGGAAGTGGAAAAAAAATTGGTAGGTGAGGGATTATCCAGTTGAGTTTTAGTTAATTGAAGTTTTATATTACAGTATCTGTCTCTGTGGTGCAGATGCAAACTCCCCTGCTCTTTTCTTACTTCTTAAGTAGTGGCCAATTCATCCCTTATGTAGGGAGCTTGGACTGGGGCAGTGGTAGGGAGGGAATATACATGGTAGTAAACATTTTATATTTTTAATTACACATGGTGTATTTTGCAGTTGAAATTTTCATTGAATCGGGAACTCTGACTGAGCTTCTCTAGCCCCAGAGCAAGCAGAGCTATTAGGAAAGGGACTGTTCTTATTGGGCATTTTCAGGGCAAGTATGTTGAGCTAGATCTTATGTTTCAGCTCCCCAAAACAAAACTCAATGTAATGATATGGTGAAGGATTCAAAAATAATCAATTGTTTTTCTGTTATGTTCAAGTTAATGCTCATAGGCTTGAACTGTAACTCTGATTCACTTCCATCATTATTATGGCTCCCAAGCATTTGTATTCAGTGAGCACCGGACAAAGAGCTATCCTGCAGTCATTTTACCTTACTGCGCCCAGTGGAGACTGCATCTGCACACCTTCTATCTATCAGTGCCACATCGCTGTGACTATTGTCCCAACTTCCTGGTTTTGTGCATTATTAATGTTTCTTCAGTGAATTCATTGGCTCTGACAGGATCCATATCTTCAATCTATATATATCCACATGACATTAAATCTAACTGTGAGGAATGTTATCATTACATTACAGTTATTATATTGACAAGCAAATTTCCCTGAGTAGTCAGTCATGGAAATGGAGAGATTGTTCATTTTCTGAAATACATGATGGTATGGAAAGAGCACTGGATGGATGATCTTGATTCTTATTATGACAGAAATCCATTAATTAAATGCCTTTTTACATGTATTACAATGCTAAAAATACTTAGAATATTTTTGTTCTTTGTAAATATCCTATGATATGATATGCTGATACAGATACAAGTACTTACAGATACCAGGGGAAAATGCTATTAAGTTACATAAATGCTATTAAGTTAAACCTAAAATAGTATAATTGCAAATAGGTCAAGGATTTATTATGGGATAGGTGAGAAATGATGGGGTAAGAAATGGGTGGGGCGGGGGCTGACAAAGTCACAATGTATTTTAGAAGAAATCAAGAAGAGCAGCCATTGGGCTTCTGTGTCCCTGTTAGATAAGTTGTGGGGAAGCAGCCAGGCCTTTTCTGGTTAATAGAGAAGACTTGGATTTTGAAACTTACTAGTGAAATGGAGTAAAGGAAGTGACACCTATTCTATTCAGCATTAGGTAGTTATGTTGCTCTTCTACTAGCAATCAGACTCGAATTCATTAGAACAAATGAAGAAATGTATCCCAGCGACTCAGTGTTTCAGGTCTTTCTGGGATGATGGAATTATAAGGAAGGGCCCAGAAGTTCCCATTGGGAAGAGATTGTTGTCTTTAATTTGGAGCAGGTGAAAGGGGCAGAAGAAGAGCAGAAAATAATGTCTCTAAGTGATCAAATAGCAGAGTAGCAGGGAAGGACTAGGCACGCTTCTAGCCATACATTGTTAAAAAATTAATGAAAGTGCCCCCCTGGGTGGCTTGTGATAAGGGTTGGAGGAGGTCTGCCTAGTACTTCAAGAATAAGCTCCAGGGATCACAGAAGTGCTCCCATATTGAAGTGAGCATGGGAAGGTTTTTGTTCTTCAGAAAAGATGAAACTAACATTGGCTTAACTGCCACAGTGATAAAAATTAATTTATATGAATATGCTAAGCATGTGAGCTATACTTTGGTTATTTTGTTTCTTTCAACCTTCCTTCAAATATTGTGCTCTCGTGATGTTAATAAGTAGTAGACAAGAGTAGTTTTCTATTAGTATACATCTATCATTAGATAATGAATTAGGTTTAAATTAGTAATAACGGAAGTGTCTTCCAGCTGATGCTGGTGCCCTGCAAATAGCGGCTTGGTCCTGGTTCTTGTTGAGGGGATGCAAGCTGGAGACTTGACCCAGGGCTTCACAAAGGCATAATACCTCAGAGAGGAGAAGAGGGAAAGGAAGCCCTCAAGGCAGATGGCTCTGCTTGACTCCGGTTTCTTAGAATGGATGGGTGAGATGCAATGAGGATACAGAGCCTCTTGACCAAATGAACGGGTGGGGTATATGTTTTCAAGCCTACCAGGGAAAGGGATAGGGGCTCCTTCCTTAGCTTTAGAAAGGTCTAGAAAACTTTTTGAAGAACTCTTGTTTCCTGATTTTCCTTCAAGTAGGTCACACCACTTTCCCCCCTAAAAAAGTAGTTATTTTCCTAGGGAAAAGGAGTTCAGAAATATCAACGACAGATGATTCTTTTGGGCTCATCTTTCTCAGACCTTAAGGGAACTTAAGATGTGTCTCTGGGTGTAACTTTATACCATCTTTTGGGCCAGTCTCTCTTCCTTTCCTGTTCCTTATGAGGCTGTCTCACCATGCTCTGGGTCATGGATGTCAGGGAATTAAATTTATAATCACTGCAGAGAAGTAATCTGCAGGATGGAAATCCTCTCAGAGTAAAAACTGTAAAGGGCAGACCAGTGCTTGTCAGATGAATTGGGGACGGAGGCTGCCACTGTCTCTCCAGCCTCACCTCACTCCCACTCAGGTGCAGGCCATTTCCCCTCCGGACTAAAGTCACACTAAAGTCTGGTGGGGGTTTAACAAGGATTCATGTGGGTATCCCAGAGCAGTACAGTATCAGAAACTTGGAAATTGTCTTTCTTTAGACAACTCATTTTCTTGTCCAAACAATAGGACAAAGCCTCACCTTGTTCCTTGACTCTACCAATATTTCCTGGAAGGCTTATCTTCCAGCTCTTTCTTTTCTGGTTTCTTTGCACCCCATCTGCCCCCTCCTCAGAGTTTGCTTCCTTTCCTCACGGGATAACACAGTCCTGCCCCCAGTTTCTTTTGGTGTCCTGTAAACTGTCTCCTTAAGTTTTGACTGGGTAGAAATGGAATCATGCGATTATGATTTATTATTATTATAAGGTTTGGTTATTGTTGTTCCACAGAGAGAAGAAAAGAAACTGTGGGATTTAGCTGAGGTGGATAATAAATAGTTAGTGCTTTAATCCTGGTTAACTCTTTACTCATAATGTGGCAGGTCCTGATTTACCTAAAGCTAACTACATAGCACAGTGAGAATTAATTTTCTTCTGGAGACTACATAGTCTGGTCTATGAAGGAATAAATATTCTACCTATGTCTTTGACCCTTCTTGCAAGATAATAAATCCAACCCTATTAAATTACAGCATATTTGCCCCTCCCTGACCTGGTTTTCATTAGAAAGGCTCCCCATAGATTTTACAGAAAATGTCTGAGCTGGAGTCATAGACGATGTTGGTGGCTCACACATCACATTTCTCTCTGACACCCAAGCTTCTCCTCTATTATCAAGGAGGATTTTATTCCATCCTATCATATATAAAAGTCCACAAGCCCTCAGTCACGGAGTGATCACATCTTTCTGACATGCTCACATGCATCCTGATTGTATATTTAGGGTACATTTTTAGGGTAGTTCTTTCTTTGCTGACAAAAGGAAATTGAGACTGAAACAATGACATAAACTGTCAAGACCAAAGGAAAAACTTGATAGAATTTTTTCAACTTGTCATTTCTTTTTGGCTGGATATATCTGATCTCAGAGGAACTAGGCATGGGGTGGGGTGGGGTGGGATACTGGATTGGCGTTATAAATTGTGTAATTAACTTTATGCAGTGAGATTGATACTGTGAATATACATTCATCAAAAATGTTAGAAAGTCAAAGACTAAAAAAATATGAACATATATTGACTTGATCTTTAATAGCTAAAGGCTAGTGTAATAGCTTCTTTCTATCTCTGTAGCTGTCTTATGTATGTTTCATTTCAAAGCTAGCACCTTGTTCAGATCAGCTCCACAGGATCCGAGGAGCAAGAGCGCACACACACACTCCACCAGAAGATAGTATAACAGTAAAATGTTTTTCTCCATTATCTAAACTGCTTTCTTTCTTGTGAGTTTTTATTTCATACATTTTATCTTGCTTATGTAAACCAAAGGGAAATAGGCTATATATGAACTAATGCTGAAATGACTAAAATCTGACTTCATAAACATACGCAAAGCTATTTCTGGTGACAACTGCAAGAGGCCCTATTGATGGAACTGAATTGACTTTAATTTTTATGTGATGAATGAATCTGAAACTGGGCTATGTAGTCAATTTGGTTAAATTCTATTGCCTTAGTTAAATTTTCAAAGAAGAAAAGTTAAGCATGCAGGTCACTCAAGAGGCTTTGCATTTGTTTATATATTATAGGGTAGGAATTATTTATCCCTGCTTGTGTAGAAAGAAGAATCATCAATTACTACTGGTTATATTTATGAAAACAGAGTGCTGGTTACTAGCCAAGGTTTCCTTTCAAAAAACTGAAGAGAAAGCTTGTGGTGAAAGCCAAAACCTTTTGAAGAAGGACATCGGATATGCCTCTTTCTATGAATAAGAATAAAAGATGATTCCTGCCTAAGCCTGTGTGACCAAGATAATGCATCTCATCCCAATGATAGGATTTTCCCTCTCCCTCCCTGCCTCCCTCTCTTTCTTTCCCCCTCCCTCTTGTTTCTTTCTTCTTTCCTTCTCTCTCTCTCTCTCTCTCTCTCTCTCTCTCTCTCTCTCTATATATATATATATATATATATATATATATCTTAATTTCAAATATAATTGACACCTCAAGCAAGTTGATTTCATGCATCTTGTTAATGTAGTTAAATTTGGGATCTCATCCAAAATGACCTGTAGATTATTTTCATTGAACAATTGTCTGTTTACCACATTGGACAGTATACGTACTGCTTGGTGTTTGGTGAGGTCACGAAGGGTGTTCAAGGTAAGGAGCTCACTGAAGAAGGGAGCATTAGTATGTATAAAGGTAATTACAGAGAGCCGCGGCAGTTGCTATGATTGAGACATGGGGAAGGTGTCATGGGGCTCCAGAAGAAGGAAAGCGCAGGGAGCAGGTGGCATGGTAATGTGGGTGTAGGCACCGAAGGTAATGGAGCTTGGTTTGAACACTGGCTCTGTTCCATTTAACCTTGAGAAGTCTGCGTCCATTTCCCATTTTGTAAAATGGAGATTAAAATGTCTATGTTTTGGGTTTAATAAGGTTACTGGAAGTGTGCTTCATGTGCCTAAAACAGCTCCTGGGACAGGACAGGCTGTCCGTAATTAGCAGTTGTTCGGTCATCATCGTCACAGCGGCCGCATCGGCATCAGCGTCAGTAGTACTGGTTTTTGAGAGGAGCTGACGCGTATGCTGACCTTGTTGCGTGGCTAAGATCTGGATGTTCAGCATTTGGATGCAAGGTCATTTTAAATAGAGGAATCAAGTTAGTAAAAGCAGTTTGAAAATGTATATGGACAACAAGCATCTTAAATGGAAGCCGGGAGATGATGAATTTGCTTTATTTTTGGTTTTGCCCGAATCTATTTTAAGAATATGTTCGACCTAGAAAATCAAGCCAGGATGCCTTCATTCAGTATTCTGGTTCCAGTCTGCAATATGCTCCACGATTTCCACAAAGCCTACAGCACTATTGGCTCCACTTTCCTTTAGGTTTGAAATGCCTTCGCTCCCAATTCTATCCATCCTCCTAAGTCCTTCCTAAGTCGCCAAGCCTCCTCTGATCCTCCCAGGAAAATTAACCTATTGCTTCTTTGATTCCCATAGCACTGGAGCTGCCCGCCCTCGCTGGCCTCATGTTTGTTCAGGCCTACTGCCGCGTTGGGCCCTCTGCTAGGCATTGAGGGACCCCAGCTGGAAAAAGCCTGACAATCTAATCGTGGTCACCAAGAGAACAGATAACTTTAACACAGTGACACAAGAGGGCGAAGAAAAGCGCCATGGGATCGCTTGGGAGGGGCCCTGGGCTCAGTCAAGAAGGGCTCCCTAGAGGAGGCGTGGATGGATTTGAAAACTGAGTGGGGAGTTGACCGGTCCCCACCCAGGGAAGCCCAGCACCCGGAGGGAAGCTGGTGCGGGCGGGAGGCAGGGGCCCGGGGGAGATGCAGCTCCGGCCGCACAGCCTCTTCCATACCCAGGCATCCCCCGGACATTGGTTGGCGAATGGGTGCCTAGGAAAAGGAACCAGGCTGGTCACTGGCTGGCAGGTGGCATTTTCCCCTTTGATATAAAGAGGCGGTTGCTGAAAGGATGGAAAGAGGGAATAAAAGAAACTTACGATTAACTTCATCTACTTCACAGAACCTGGCAGGCACATAACCAAAGTGAATTCATAGCTTTGCGTAAAGCTTTCTCTAGAAGGAGTGATGAATAAATAAATACTGTATTCATTTTTAAACATTATTTTATGGCCCATTATCAACTAAACATAATTCCTATTAAAAAAGAGAATAAAACTTATCATTTGGATCTGGATTTGGATATCCTAGGGCTATCTTTGTGAAACTGTCAGGAAAAAAGGAAGAGAGAAAATAAAACAGAAAATGGTAAAGCTAGAAGAGGAAATAAAATATTTTAGAGAAGTAAAAAAATTAGAAAGTTCCCTGTCATACTTATAAATACAAACAAAATACAAATTTTTACTTATTTTAAGATTACATACTCTTAGAATTGAAAAAAACAACCACTAGCTCTCAGATGAAAAGGTTGTCCTGAATATGTAATGTTAATTATTTAATGTAATTGTATTTAATTAGTGGCTAAATTAATAGTATAAAACAGGTCAAACCCATTAAAAGAATACTTTCTGGCACTGGCCTGGTGGCTCAGCGGGTTGGAGCATTGTCTCGTACACCATAAGGTTGCGAGTTTGATTCCTGATCAGGGCGTATACCTAGGTTGTGGTTTCAATCCCTGGGCCTGTTGTGTATGGGAGGCAACCAATCGGTATTTCTCTTTCACGTCAATGTCTCTCTCTCTCTCTCTCTCTCTCTCTCTCCCTCAAAATAGATAAAAACATATCCTCGGGTGAGAATTTAAAATAATAATAACAATAATACTATCGCCTACTTTCTGGATTCTCAGTATGTGAAAAAAAGTAAAATATAGAAATGATGCATTTAAGAACACCTGTGGAGGAAAAGCACTTGAGAGCTTTTATAAGGACATGACAAGGAAAGTAACAAAGATTAATCAATCTAATGTGTTTGACAAAATGTTTAGCTGTATCTTTTACACTCCCGAGGACTGTAAACCATTAAAACAATTCCATTAGGCCCTTAGGAGCCACTAGCATTCTAACTGATAATACCTTAAGTCAAGCAAATTAGAACATCAAAGTAACTTTCTCCACCAAATAATGTGAAGAATATTACTGTTTCTGAAATGAGAACAGAAAGCCTATAACATGACTTCTACTGAGTCACAAGGAAGGATTCTTGGAATCCCCATTTCCTGTGCTCCTTTGAACCACGCATATTAGGAATGACTGAGTAATTAAGTGCTTGTAGGGCTTAAAAATATAGTTGAAATAGCATTACCTAAATACTCAGGGAATTACCTTTTAATGCATTATTCACCAGTGGAGAGAGTTCTCATTTAAATTTGCATCTAGTGCTTTGTCAGTCACCTTTTACATTTTTTTTTTTCCAAAATGTGCACTCAATACTGATTATTTGTAATAAAACAAATGTTTCTGTACCCATGAATTTTTAGTATAACCAATTTGTACAGTTGAATGATTTTCTCAGTCACCACAAGGTAAGAATGGAGAAGGAAATAGCTTTATTCAGGTTTGGAGATTTGTCAGATATTTGCTATGGAAGCACATGGCAGAGGGTGTTGAAGATATTGGCAAGAAAGTGGATGAAATGACAAACTGTGGGTTCTAAGCTGAATGTAGAAGGTTGTACATTTAGGAGGAAGTTCATACATAGACCAGAAGAAGGGGAGTCAGGGTCTGGAGGATTCTATGAAGTGAAGTAAGTAAGAGACAGAAGAACGGGAGGTTTCAGTGTGAGGTATTTGGGTTGAAGAGTTCAGAGGAAGACTATATACAATTTTTCTCAGTTGCATAACAAATTAACCACAAGTTTAGTGACTTAAAGCAACACACAGTTATTATCTTACAATTTCTGTGAGTTGGGATTCTGGACAAGGCTTAGCTAGGCCCACTCCTTAAGGTCCCACAAGGCTACCTTTTCATCTGGAGACATGACTGGGGAAGAAAACACTTCTAAAGTTCACTTAGGTTGTTGGTAGAACTTATTTTCTTGCATTTGTGGGAATGAAGGCCCAGCTTCTTGACAGCTGTCACCAGAGGCCATCTTCAGCCCCAGAGGCAGCCCATCAGTCCTAGAGATCCTCTCACTTGGGCTTTCCAACATGGCTCTTAATTCATCAAATGAGCAGGGAGAATTTCTAGAGTGAGTCTGCTGGCAAGGTGGAGAGTTATATAACTTAATATAACCAGCAGAATGCATCCCATCACCTTTGCCATATTCTGTTGGTTGGAAGCAAGTCAGTTCCTGCCACACTCAAGGAGGAGAAGACTACACAAAGGCATGAACACCCAGAGATGGGAATTGTGGCCGGGGGGGGGGGGGGGGAGGGCATCTTCTAGTCTGTCTGCCACAACACATAACAACGCCAAAAGTTCAACTGATTGCTTTACCCTTGTGCAGAAGCAGGAAGCAATTGATCCTTATGGGCTGGAATATTATGCTAATTGTTGAGACAAGGGAATTGGCAGGATTTCAGGAAATAGAAAGAGAATGGGGAGAGCTGGAGAAGAAATAGGGGGAAAGAATACTAGTGAGTTTGAAATTAGTGTTACTGGAGTGGAAATATTCTAATTAATTTTTGTTGAAAAGGAGCATAACTTCGCAAGTCCTTAATCCTGTATCTGGCTTGCTATTTTAGGTAAGCTACACTGTAAAAAAATAAATAAATAAAGTGTGTAAAGTTTTCTCCTCTTTTACAGAGAGGATTACTTAGAAAATTTGATTTGAATAGAACGTAAAATGTTTATTTTTATAATCTTGTTTTTAACTGCGTAATAAAATACATGCATAGTAATAGGGCAAGCTTTTAGAATCTAATTCTATAAACTCTGAATTTTATGGTTGAAAGGAGTAATAGAGATCTGAAAAAATACATAGTAAAGTCTGAAATGCAGGTCTGTTCTTAACATTCTTTTATTCCCAAAGGCTGAAATATTCCCAAATCTATTTACAAGCTATTTGCCTAAAAGAATGGTTGTCTCTTACAGAAGTGGGCCAGTTAATTGTTAGCTACTTTTTCTTTCTTTGCACAGTATTAAATTGCAACTTTGCATACAGAACCTAAAAAAATTGAGCTTTAATTCATGTTAACATTTTAATCAAGTATTAAAATAGATCTAGTAAAACTTCTTAGAGTTTATTCTTCTACTAGTTCCCTCTGTTATACTTCCAGGCCATGATTTCTTGGGTACAATTCTTGCTCCTCATGAAACGAGAGGAATCACTGAATTGTGGTTAAAAGGAATGACTCTTGTCAGACCTACTGACCTCTTACTAGCTGGGTGCCGCTGAGCAAGCTCCTTAAACTCTCTGGGCCTTAGGCTACTCACCTGTAAAATGGGTTGTTGTGAATATAAAATGCAAGTATAAATATTAAGAGAACTGTGTATATAATAAATATTCAATAAATTTTAGCTATTATAATCATCTATACATTTTAAAGAACAGTTTATTGATTTTTAGAGAGAGGAAAGGAGAGGGAGAGAGTGAGAGGAACATCAATGTGAAGGTAAAACATCAATCAGATGCCTCCTGCACATCCCTACAGGGGACTGAGCCCCAAACTCAGGCATGCACCCTGACAGGGAATTGAACCTACAATTTTTCAGTGCACGGGACAATGCCCAACCAACTGAGCCACACAGTACAGGTCTATAATCATATCTTTAGGATTAATAACTCTCTTCTCATTTACTTGTCATCATCTGATTATTCCCTTGTGTGTAGTAGAAATGTTGGCACTCTGGTTTACAGACCTTCCAGCTTTCCTGGGTTTGCAGATGGCAGGCTGTGGGACTAGTCTTCATAACTGTGTGAACCAATTCCTCATAATATTATTATAAACTTCTATCCAGGCATTGATATATAGCTATAAATCAGATACAGATATATATTTCTTTTGGTTCTACTTCTCTGGAGAACCCTGACAAATACACGCTGCTGATTTGAAAACTATGTTTCTAGATTTCACAACACCCTCATTGCAATTGGATATAGTCATCCAAAACTAATCAATTGTTGAGGTCTTTAAATTTCTCCATACCTCCATCCTGCATATTATCTTAACTTCTATTTGTTTGAAAAATAAACTGGAAATTTGATTATCTCAAATAATGAGACTTACAGTCTGAAATATGATGCTCAGAAAAAGTAATTGGCTTTTAATGCTCTTCCTCATGACCCCGAAGGCTTTATTTGGATTCAATGGAAATGCCAGAGGCGCTTGGAAATTTGTCCCTTAAAAGCTTTAATAATGATTGACTTTATTCAGAAAAATTATTCACTAACTTCAACTTTATTCCCTGTGTTGAATATTGAAATACAAAGTTATTTCCTGTTTTCATATAGCAAACTGGGCCACATATGCCTGTTCAAGCTATGGGAACTTACTTCTGCAGGGTCAAGTAGTTCTAAATGAAATTGAATAAACATGGGGTATTCAGACACTGTGGATTGTATTTAAATCATAGACCTTACAATTTACATGGATTTGAGACATCACTTATTGAAAATAACAGCAGGAAGACTTTCTCCTTCAATACCCTCAAAGTTAATATTTTAGAATCTCATGATACAGGGCTGATAGTTTCTGAAGAGAAAAGAAAGAAAAACCTATAATAGTAATTTATCATTCTTGACATTTTCCTTTCCGTTTAATTACTGCTGAACAGCAGAACTGACACTTAATAAAAGTAAGAAGTATTTTTAAATCCTCATAGAAAATCCTTACTTTACAGGAGAATTGGAAAGCCTTACGGTACACCTGACCACACCCATCATTTTATTTTGTCACTAAATTTCAAAGTACAGCATTACAAAGCTCTCAAGAGAATGGGACCCGGGAAACAATAAGTTGCCAATAGCCAGCAAGATACCTGCTTCAGAGACTCCACGGCATCTTCAATTCTTAAAAGATATTTTTATGTTCTTGTTAGAGTGATTTGGAACTCTGTGGCCAAAATTCAGAAGGAGACAGCATTGTCAGCAAGTTGACTTGCCTACTGTCAAATATCCTGAAAAACTGAACGTTTGGCTTTCTTTTTGCCTGAGTAAAAGTGAGCCCAGAGGGCAGACCCTTGGTTGAAGGCAGAAACCACAGTCCAAAGCAGTGCAGTGCAATGGGACCTGGAGGTTCTTCTGGCCCAGAATTCTCCTCTATTACCTCTCCTGATGCCCCAAACTCATTTCTTTTGGACAATTTTATTTTCAGGTTTTCAGAGTCCCCTATTAAAACTACCCTACTAAAGGAATATTAGCTAGTCTGACAACAAGGCCCTTAGGGTACAGAACAGGAATAGGAAGAAAGGAGAATCTTAGGAAGAAGATTAGGAAAGATAATGAACCTTTATTTTACTCCCTATTATGTGGTAGGCACCCTTTGGGGAACATTTTCAAACATTTTTTTATGCAAACCTTCCAACAACCCTGTGACTCAGGTACAGATGAAGAAATGAAGCTCAGAGAGGTCCAGTGATTTGCCAAGGCCACATAGAGAGTTCACAGCATGTAGGAGTGACCAATGACAAGCAAACCCCCAGTCTCTTCTCTGCACACTGAGCAGCACATAGGCCTGTCTATGTAATGAATGATTCCTAGGTCACTGCGCTGAAAGGCCATAGCAATAGTCCCCCCAAAGACCTGGAGCATAAGGGGAATTTCAATGTTCATTGAATGAGATAGTCATGATCTCATTTGAGTTTCTGCTAAAAAAAAAAAAGAAAAAGAAAGAAAATTCCCCTGGAATGGAATATAATATTATAGGCTAAGTACCTCCAAAAAAATGCAAAGCAATATTCTTAAAGTATAAAAAATATAAGCATAATTTACAAATTTAACACCAGAAATGATTGCATCAAAACCTATGAGCTAGCAACAAAGGAGGTGGCAAAAAAAATGACACTTAAGAGAAAGAAATCAATTTCCATTAGTTAAATTTCATGGGTAAAAAGACTGAGCATGCTAGATAAAAAGTAAAAGTTAATGGAGTCTTGAAGCAATTCGATAACTATTTAAAAACACTCAAGCTACACAGTGGCAAAACTGTCATAAGGTTTTGGGAGAAAGTAATGAAAAGCATAGTTATGAGACTATAACATTGTCAATGTTATGGAATTAAACAATAAAAAATATTTAGTGAGCTCTAATTAAGTTCTCAACTTTCCAGTTTTCTTTGACAACCATCACCCTCTCCCTCCAAAAAAAGTGAGACATATAAGCAGGTAATACACCTGGTGGCTGAATGTTGTGAAGAACCCCTCTAGGAGCTCACAACTGGTTGGGGCGACACATGTCTTTAGTGGGAAGTAGAGTATGGTTACTGTTTGAGAGTGTTAGACCTTGTGCTATGACAGGCTTGAAGGGGGGGGGGAATTAATAATCACTGGTGCTGTTAATTGTATTTGAAGGTGAGAAGAGAGTGGAGGGTATGACTCTATGTCTCCAGATGTCCCTGCAGCCTGGTTGGGACAAGACTAACACACTGTAACGTAGATTTTGATTCAACCAGACCCATTCTGTCTGTGGGGAGACAGCCTCAAATCTAAAGCAAAACAACCCATTTTATGCTTTCCCCCATTTCCTCTCCCTGTGGTTTGTTGAGGTTCTCTTAACATTCTAGTATGTATTTCAATTTTAATGACAAAAGGCTGCAATGATTTGTCTGGGGACCACAATAATTTTGGTATGCTTATTTATTTATTTTTTAAAAAAGACATGGTGGCAGTTGAATTTATACAAGATGTTTAAAATTGCCTTGGACAAAACGAGCTGTAACTGGTCAGAAGACAATAATATCAGAATACTTGTAAACAAAAGAAAACAAGACAAACCAATCCTTCCCTCAAACCTAGAAACACACAGACACATTGATTAACAGAGCACAATATGATGCTTCTGGCTCTTCACCAGTTAAGCTATTAATGAGCTGTTTCCCTGGTCGTGCTCAATGCTCTGTATTTTTTTCTCTTTGTCTGCTTAGTTTTAGCAGCAGGGAGAGTCCAGATATCTGAGCTGGAGAAAAATCTGGCCAGCAAATTCTGAGAGGGAACATGAGGTTACCTGTCTGTACCTGCACTTAGATACCTCACTCATTCATCCAGTGAACTTCTGAGTGCCTACTATGTGCCAGGCACAGTTACAGGCATGAGGGACACATCTGTGAGTAGGCAGACAGAGTTGCTGCCCTGTGGGACTGACTGTGGGGCGGGGAAGAGGGGAGGCAAGCGAGAGTGGGGTTAGAGTCATATATGTGACAGGCACTTGATGAGGAAAACAGAGCGGAAGCAGAGGTGAGCCCTCTGACCCAGAAGTGATGGCCAAGCTCCATCCTAAAGGACAACTAGGAGTTAGCCTGTCAGAGGCAAGAGTGAGGCAGGGGTTCCAAGCAGGGGGACAACAGGCATAAAATAAAGAGGTTAGAGCGCGTGGCTTGATGGGGAGACAGAGTATAAAATGGGGAGCGGCAAGAAGAAAGACTTAAAGAGCGAAGTTGTGCCAGAGCCTGAAGGGACCATCCCCCCCCCCCCCCATTGACATCTTCCCCTAGATGTCAGCTCAGGGAGGCGGGCATTGAATAGTTGTTTCCCTGTGATATTTTCCTCATTATCGGACTCTGTTCCTGTGACAGAGACACACAGTGGGAATTAGGCTCAAGGTCTCTATGCCCTCTTGTCTAAATAAAGCAGTCATTTCTACTGGGCTGGAGAATCAGCTGGAGATTTGGATGGAGGGGCAGTGTGAACTGAGGGTGTTGTTTTGTGCCTGGTTCAATATAGTAAAATAAGTAATTACTGATCCTTTTGGGGAGTGACGAGTTCATAAGCTATGAGTTTGGAAATTTTCATTGAGAATGGAATCATTAACTTTTCAGAGATTTAGGAAGATTGATGGAGGTTGTATTTTGGTTTCTCGCTGCAAGTGACTTCTTGAGGCCCATCTTTTGGCTGTTTGGTTCATCTGAGGTTATACAGGCTGCTCTAGGTGTGTTTCCAAACTGACCTGGGGATATTGGCACTCTGTGAAATAACTTTTTTAATACCTAGGAGGACGGTGTGTGTAACAGGGGGACTTGAATAGCAGTATAGGAGACTCCAACTTGCTGAAAAGCCGCATGGCTGTTATGAAGCTGATATGGACTCCACTGTGCAGAAGGGCAAAGCTCAATCACCATCTTGGTGTGGAAGGTAATGAAAAAATACCGATTCAGTTTATTCTATTGGTCTGGAGTTGCCTTCTTATGAGGGGAGAGAAACAGCTTTTCTTGACTGGGGATGAGACTGGCCCTACTGTTATGTTAAAAGCATCTTTCTCCAAGGTGAATGACATCACTGACCTGACTAGCTCTCCAATTCAAGAGGCTGAAGGATAGTTGGGCTTTAGGCAGCCACTGAAAGACTTGCTGTTTTTGTAACAGCTTTGTAGAGGGGGTGATTAATGATGAAGGTTTCAGTTAGAAATGCTAGCTGTCATTCCTTCCCAGTCTCAGGAAGTGAGCGATGCTGGGGCAGAGTTTTCTCATTGTTAACTCTGTCTCCATCTTCCATTCTGCTTTGCTTACTGAGTTTTTTGAAGGTGGTAATATGTCTAACATTGATTTAAAAATTCTGTAGATTTCCAGATCTCTCTTGCACCCAGGGGAGGCCATGTGATAGAATTTTGGGCAGTGATGTATAAACTCAAGTGTGGGATTTCTGGAAATGCTTCTATTTTCCTGCTACAGATGCTGTGCTTTCTGGGTTTTCCGTTCTTTCCTTCTTCATGCCTGGAATACGGACTTGGTATTTGGACCCTGGAGACAATGAGAAAGAAGTCGAGAGCATCACAGAGACCTTGGCTCCAAAATCTTTGAGCTGCTGAACCAGTGCCAGCAACTTCTTCCCTCAGACTTCTTGTCATTGATGATAGCAGACCTTTATGTGTTCAAACCACCATAAATAGATCTCTGTAACTTGTGGACAAACCCAGTTCTTAACTGACACCAATGCCTTCAGGGGTGAGGGAGGAACCTGGCAGAGGATCCGTGGTGGGCAGAGGAGTCCCAGAGCATTCCTCCAGGACACTGCTCAGCAGAGGTCTGCTGACCTAGGACGCCTTGCTCAGGCAGCTCTGGGAACAGTGAGCAAGCATCATGCAGCCGACTGTCACAGTCTGTCCACATGACCAAGCTGTGACTCCAACATTGTTCCTTAGACTGATTTTAACCAGGATGTATGTCCCCTGAGGGCCAGTTTTGTTTCATTTACTGCTGACCATTCCAGGTCTGTTAAATAGTGACATCATGTCTGACAGGCCTTACTTGGCTCTACTCTTTCTCTTGTTACAAGGGACCAGATGGGAGAAGAGGAAAGCTGAATAAACCCATGGCTATAACTAACTAAATAACTAACTAATTAACTAACTAACTAACTGACTAACTATTCCGGGCACTTTGTTAAATATTGGTGATAAAATGATAAACATAACAGACACTACCTCTGTCTTATGATCTAGACTCAGGACAGCACTGTGACCCCATTAAATGCCTGCTATGAACCAAGCAGGCATATTAGGTGCATCATATACACATCTTCCATAATCTTCATGACAAACCTATGAGATAAATATTACAAGCCTTTTTCTCCAGAGATTAAAAAAATGAATATCAGAGAGATTTTATAATAAATATGTTATTGCTGCTGGTGATTAGGGCAGGGGGTGATGAGGTTCTACCTCACTTTAAGGGTCATAGTCCTAACCAACCTGGAAGTCCCTGGTGGCTCTGTTTCTGTTAGGAAATATAGAAACTCCACACGCCCTGGTAATGGCTAAGTGATAAGATAGAGAAGCTGGGGACTGATGTTTCTAGAAGTAAGCACATATTTGAAATGGTATCATTTTCAGAGCAGAAACAGATTGGAGCTCAGTTTTAGGTGTGGTTTAAGGGATCATCGGTATGAAAGGTCAGTGAGTGCTGGAGTTCAGGGAAATAGCACAATCAAATGTGTAAGCCTTTTAAGGTCAAGGGCTGTATCTTTTCTCTGTATTCTCAGTGTCGGTTGAATACAACAATTGGTAAGTGGGAGTTACTCAGTACATGTCAAATTGAATGAATTAACTCCAGACTCATAGGCTACAGGTAGGAAGTTCCAGGTCCCCATTACACTAAATATTTGTTGAGCATCTATTATGTTCCAGACGTATGGTCAGTCCTGGATCAATAGAGGATCTGATTCCTGCCCTTAGGGGGTCCATTACCTCAAACACCTCTTTAGTCCTCAGAACCAGAAGATTAGGTATCATATCATAGGTATCATAACAGATAATACATGTCCTAAGCATCCTTTCAGAGCTGATGGTCATTTGTGATTCCCAAACCACACCACAGATCCTCAGACCAGATGAAATTCATGGGTGAGCTTTAGACAAGATTGTGTGCCTGGGTCCCAGAATCTTAGATGGTGATGCTCTTTAGGGCTTCAAAAGTGGTGATGGTCCGGATCCTTTACAAAGAACCTTAGAATATAGTAGATGAAGGGTATATGATACCAATAATAACAATATTACTTATTGGTTGTTTATCAAATGCTATATACTTATCTCATTTAATTCTTAATCTTATAAGGAAGTTTTATCCCCGTTTTAGAGAGAGAAAACCAGGCTTAGATAGGTTAAAATTTCCCCAAATTCACACTGAGGCTAAGTGGTAGAGCTGATTCAAGCTTAGATCTGCCTGACTTCAAAGTTGATGCTTTTAACTGCTGCATTAGATTGTCCCCCTTCTGTTGATATTCTAATTCAGCAAAGTGGATCTCTGTAATGTTTTAGACTTTCCCTGGAAGTCTGTAATGTTTTAGACTTTCTCAGTCTGGGTATGGACTGAGGTGGCATTTGACCCTTGCAGAAGGTTTGTTCAAAGTCTAGGTATCCTTCAATTCTAAGACATGAGTAGATTTCCCCCTGAAGTATTTGATAATGAATCACTGATAACCTGAAGGAACCAATTCTCTAGTGTCACTCCCTTAAAAGTATAGGTCCCCGGTAGTCAGTGTGAATGCACTGATGGAATCAAGGGGTCTTACATAATGTATGTTTGCTGAAGCTGCAAGATCTGGTATTTGAGATGCCCCCTCCCCTCCTGCTAACATTGAAAAGACATAACTTGTATTCAATAAGGAGATTTTTCCATTGCCTGGTAGGAGGCAGGAGTGATCCATTTGAGGATGTCCCATAGTGGGTGCAGGGTCAGTGCCTTCAAAAGTGCAGGCTGCTTATATTAGAAGGGAAGTTGTTGATGACTGGATGGCTGCAACTTCATTTATACAGATATTTGGTGAAGAAACTATCAATTTCAGGCTCCTCTGAATTTATCTTGTACCTACTTGGTGAAACAAATAGTACCGGGGCCAACATGGTGACATTTTCTAATTATCTGGAAGATGTGGTCTAGCAAGCCGTATTTACATATTTAAGAAAAATTAATTAAAATGTATTAATTTTTCTTAAATATATAATTTCATCTATAGTGTGTCAAGTACTATGATAAATGCTAAGGTTGCACAGAGAAGAGGAAAGGAAGAGCCTCAGCTTTTAACCAGATCATAGTATAGAAGAGACAGAGGTTTAAGAAATAATTGTGATTAAATATTTAAAATGCTTTGGTGGAGAGAGATATGTATCAGGTGCTATGTGAACCTTCTGCCTGAGAAGGTTTCCTGGAGGAGGTAACATTTGATGTGGATCCTGCATAAAAGAGGCTTCCTTTGCAGAGAAGACAGTATGAACGAATGTACCAGGGCATTTAAGGTGAGGGGTGTGTTGAGAGTGACGTGATGGGTGTCTACTCTCTGTATTGCCCAGGCGGCATCTCCGGTATCTTCCTGCTGGGGCAATTGGAGCAAAGGGTGATTTTGTTTCTGTATCTTCTGTCAATTTTTGCGGGAGATATAAGCTAGTAGGCTAGGCTGGGTGGGAAACAAGGCATTGGGGAGCCTTAGAAGATAGGCAAAGATCAGGACTAAGGGTTGAGTATGACCAAAGCAAGAATAGGCCAGGAGGACTGGCCAGAACAGCAAAGCAAGGCATCAGATGCCGAGAAAAGCTGTGTGTCCCTGGCCAGTTCAGGTTTGGTAATCAGACAGAGGTCAGACGGGGTGAGACAAAGCAGAATCCGAGTCAGTGACCCACAGGAACATGCAGGACTCCTACTGTCCATTATGGGACAGAACAAGTTTTTCCCAGTGGACCCCATTCCTGAGGCACTTATTGTGGACCTTAAACGGACGGATCCCTTAGGTTCTGTGCTGCTTTTTTTGAATTTGCAGTCTTTGTATCTTCTCAGAGATTCTTGTTCTACATGTCCCACAACTCATTTAGTTTTAGGGCAAATTGGGGCCCTTTTGGCTGGTTTGTCCTCTAGCCTGGATAGAGAATCATTCTTCAGGGTCCTTAGAAACCTTTTTTTCAAGAAAGCTTTCCAAGGCTAAATGTAGACACTGTCTTCCCCACTCTGTTCAAGGATCTTGACTCAGATTCTTGTGACCAAGGACATTGACTTGTGAGTCTGATGACCACCACAAAGTGACTTCCTGTGGCTACGGAACAGTTTTTCTCTGAGCACAGCTCACTGCCTGAACGAGAATTGTGTCAGTACCCTCCATCCCAGGGGATTCTGCTCTAATTGAGCTGATCTATTTAGCTTGGGCAGCACTGCAGAATCAAAGGGAAGGACTAAAGGCAATTGCCAGCTACACAGGCACAAATGCACTCATTATCTTCTTTGTGATTGGCTCATCCAAGAGCGTTGTTTTCCCTTGAATTTTCCAGGCAGGAGCCCACCACCACGGTGTTTTGATGATATGGGCCAGCCTTAAGAAAACTAGCTGCTTTACTACAAAAGGGGTGTATGAAAGTTAGATTATACATTTCCTGGGATTCTTTGAAAGTGAGGGAAGGCATTTTTTTTAGTAGAGCTAAACTTTGAGAAAGTCAAATAGAAAAATCAGCTGTAATGTCCTTTCTCCTACAGAGACTCTAGAGAACACTCTCCTTGGAAATAGCCTATTATATCTTTATCTGCTTGTCATCTATCTTCTGTTTTACAGATAATCTCTGCAGGTGACTTTTAAAAACCTCCCAGCTTTTTTGCTTTAATGTAAGCTATCATTGAGATAATATTTCTTTTAGGTTTTCATCCTATTTGGAACTGATTATCATTCATCTCCAGATGTTTTGAGATAATGCCTTTCCTTTACCCATTCTTTTATTCTTTCAAGAAATATTTCCTCTTATTCTTGTGTAATTTAACAAATTATATAACATCTTTCCTTATACTTCCTTTCTCAAATTAAAGGCCTTGCTATCTTTTAAAAATTTATTTTCAATGCCTTCTTAATGATATTGAAACTTTAGAGGTAATTTACATTACTTTCTCTTATAACATTGAAATACACACAGATATTTCAAATACACAGGAGGTTTTGTGAGCTATTTTTAAATATGCTCTAATGTTCCTGATTTCTACTTAAAAGGTATTTAAAATATAATCTTCTATTTCTCTATAGTTTTACAAAATGCTGATTTAACACTACTTAAATAAAATGTTTACTTCTATTAGGAGTAAAAACATTGAGTATTTTTTTTTTTTTCCATTATAAGGTATCCATCCATTTCTTATATTCTCAGTCTGTCTATTTGGTTGCAGTCTGTCTTATTCTATAATATTAGAGATAGTATATTGATGTTTATTGAAAAAAGGGTTGCATTTCTAATCTGTGGCTATATTGTTTTTGCTATAAGATGCCAATAGTTTTAGTGGAAAATTTCTGAAGAAAAGCTCCCCAGAGGAAGATTTTATTAAATTCATCAAACATTTACTAAGAACAGACTATGTTCCTGGCTTTGAGTCATAGAATCAAAGATGAGTAATACTGAAACCTTTTCCTTAAGCTGCTTGTAAGAGAGACACAGCCAGAGAGAGGTAGGAGCTATGAGAGGGTGTGGGATGAAAGAGTAATTTAAATTGAGGAAGTCAAGAAAGGTGTCATTTTAAGGGTTTAGAGAACTATGGTGGGTAGGGAAGGAGAGGAAGGACATTCTAGGAAGAGCTTCAGAGCAAGCATGAGATTGGGGAATTATACATAAGACCTGGGAGTAGAGTGGCCACATATGCGATATGTGCAGGGGGCAATGGGGGGCCAGGTGGGCCAGGCTCTGGGAGACCTTGGATATCATATTAAAGAGATTGCATGCCAATCTGTATTCAATGAGGGAGCGTGCAAGAATTTCCTGTAGGAAATCAGAAACATGGTGTTTGCCTGGCCTGAGCAGCTCGGTTGGTTGCGTGTCGTCCTGTGCATGGAAAAGTTGCAGGTTCAAGTCCCAGTCAGGGCACATACCTGGGTTGTGGGTTCGATCCTTGTTTGGGACATGTATGGAAGACAAGGGATCGATCTTTCTCTCTCACATTGCTGTTTCTCTCTCTCTCTCTCTCTCTTCCCCTTCCACTCTTTAAGCATGTCCTCAGGTGAGGATTAAAAAAATGAAAGAAAACAGTCTGTTAATTCTGATGATATTATAGAAAATGGATTAAACGATGCTGAGGCTATTACCTGGGACATCATATAAAAAGCCATTGCAAGGAAACAGAGGTAGAGAAGTAGCTTGCTGTTCCTCAAAAAATACATTGAGCATTTTCACATACATGATGTTAATTATAAGTAGGTACCTATAAGGAGGCAGTTTGAACACAGATAGTCATGCCTAATGTGGCAGATTTTACCAGTGTTACTGATTTCCTTCCATTTCTGTGTACACAGAGCATTCGACTTCCCAGGCCCTTGCAGTTAGGCATGCCCTTCATTTCCAGGTGGGAGCACTTAAGAGCTGGTGCATGATTCTCCGTGTTTTCTCTCCCTGCTACAGTGATCATGGGAGTGTATGTGGATACGAAGGGCCACAAAACCAAAATGCCCTATAATGCTGAGCTGGCACATGGAGGGTAGTGCTGTAGAATCATCCTGACTTACAGTAGACTCTGAGAACAGAAATAAACTTTTGCTACATTAGACCTCTGAGATTTGTGTGGTGTTTGTTACTGCAAATAACTGAGACCAGGCCTATTTAATACAATTTTCTACAGTGATGAAAATGTTTTATATCTGTACTGTATATGGTATCCACTAGCCACATATGGCTATTGATACTTGAAATGTGGCTCATGTGAATTTTTAATTTTTATTCAGTTTTAATTTAAATTTAAATGGTCATCCTGACTGATGCATTTAAAAAGTTTAACTACTAGAGAAAACCTGCCTAAAGCCTTTCTAACTGGTCAGAATATACTGGAGCTGAAGAAACCTTGAAGCAACATGCATTTTAAGGGAATTTTTAGTTATGAAAATGCAGTGCTTGGAAGAGCCTAATGTGTTTGGAATTTCAAATTATACTTTTGATAATTTTTACATAATAAAAATAATAACCCATGGGTCAAAGAAGAAATCATAATGAAAATTAGAAAGTGTTCTGAACAATAACAGAAGTGCTTCATATTAAAACATGTGCTGTATTATCTTTAGTACATTAAAGCATTTACTGAGGAAACATTATAGTCAGTGATGCATAAATTAATAAAAAGATGCTGAAAACTGATGGATAGCAAAATAAACTATCAAAATCAATCAGAGAAAGTCAAAAGGACAGTAAAAAGAAGGAAATTAATATTTTACAACAGTAAAAAGAACTATAGCTACATACAATAATATGAATAATAATACCTGTTTTTGCATAAAAAGATGTAATGCTGTGTCCTTCATGAAAATTCAGGAAGGTACTTCATTGAAGAAGCAGTTACTCAGTTTTAGAATCAGATATATAAAAAACCCCAGATATATTAAAGAAAAACAATTAAATTTAAGAAAACACACTATGCTCCAACGGCATAACAGGTAGGATGATAGGGGTTTCATCCCCTCACATATTTGTTCATCAAATTTTTGAATGCCCTACTATGTACCAGGCATCCAGTCCCCAGGCTCTGGGGATATACCAGTGAAGAAAACAGACAAAAATCTCTGCCATTATGGAGTTTACATGCTAAGCACGTGGAGAGGCTGTAAACAAACATATAAAATGATGTCGGAGTGTGATAAATGTCATGAATAATAACAGCCAGCACTTATCGATCACTTCGAGGTGCCAGGCACTGTTCTAACCAGTTTGCATGTATTAAATCATTTCATCCTACTAACAACCCTATAGGGTAGAAATCATTATAATCACTATTTTATAATGAGGAAATGGAGACACAGAAAGGTTAAGTACAAAGGCAAATTACACAAAGTTTTTGCTGCTTGGGAATTTCCAGGATGGTGTGGGGAGATTAAACAACCAGTGCCATTCAGTGTGATAAGAGCTCTTTAGATGAAAGGGTAACGGATGCCTGGGGGGACATGGGAGGGCAGGGCCAGGGCTGCTCGGGGAAGTCTACAGGAAAGCTCACAGAGATGCAGACGAGGCTAAGCCCTGGAGGAAGGGGGGCTGCTTTAACACCCTCTAGGGGGAGAGAGGGTACATGTTCCTTTGGAGGCCGTGCTTTCCGTGCAGACACAGTTCTGTGTGGGGAGATTGGCGGCCCAGGCGGGAAGCTGGTGGTGGAGCGGGCTGTGCTGTGTATGATTTGCCTGGGAAGTCCGGCTCTATCCGAAAGGCTTGGGGGAAAGAGAGGCAGCCCTTTCTAGGGGCAGACAGTTCTTATTAAAAGGTACTCACTACCTTCTAAGAAACAGATTATACTGCAAAGTGAGAGTCCTGAGAAGAACCCTGTCACAAGGCTGGGAGAGAAAGAAGGCTGACCCATGTGGGTTCCCAGATGCAGGGGACTTGGAAAGGTCGGCTGTGCAGAGCCGAGGCTCTTAGGGTTGAATTTGCACCTCTGGGGACTTCAGATGCTGTTAGGAGGAAAATTCCTTGGGAGTAGTAAGTGGAGACTCAGCATGTGTGAATATTTTGAATGTTGTTTTGGGGAATGGTGGCATTTTAAGAGCCTGTAAATGAGTGTGGCTTATAAAGTTTTAACAGAAGGGGTTACTTTGGAAGGGAGGTAAATACCCAGAAAGGAATCAGGGGCTGGTGGTTCTAGGGCATCATGACGGGAGAAGTCAGCCCGACCCCGCTCTCTCGCAGGGCAGCCTTGGACAGGGCGTCCTTATGGTTTTAACATAGGTCATAGCCATACTGACTTCATTGAGTTGTCCAGATGATTAAATAAGAAAGCACTTTATAAACTATTCAGGATCTTATTATTCTTTTTATCAAAAAATTTTACATAATACAGTTGTTAAAGGGCTTTGATTTGGTCAGAGAATTCGCTTCGCCATCCCATATAGTGGCAAAATAGAATCAACGGCACCAGTGAAGGCTGCTGAATCAAACTTGCTGTGGGAGGCTAAACAAAGGCCCCCAAAGATATTCACATCCTAATCCCTGGAACCTGTGAGTAATGACAAAATGGTGAATATTGCCTAATATGGGGGAAAAAAGTGATTAAGTTACAGACTTTGAGAAGAAGAGATTATTCTGGAGCGCCCTACATGTAATCACATATCTTTATAAGAGGGAGGTTGAGGGAGATTTGATATGAAGGAGAAGGTGATACAACAGAAGCAAATAGAGATTTGAAGATGTTACCTGCTGACTTTGAACATGGAGGAAGGGGCCATGAGCCAAGGAATGCAAAGAATGCTGGTCTAGACGTTGGAAAAGGCAAGGAAATGGAGTCTATCCTAGTGCCTCCAGGGCATGCCCTGCAAACACTTTGACTTCAGCCTAGTGAAACTGATTTTTGTCTTCTGGCCTCCAGAATTGTAAGAGAATATATCTGTGTTGTTTTAAGTCACTGAGTCTATGATAATTTGCCATAGCAGCCATAGGAAATGAATACATTCACTCAATACTTATTGAGGACACAGGTTCAAGCTATTATGTTAGCCTGGCTGGAGCTATAAAAACAAAATCAGTCTCTTCCCTCTTGATATTTACTGTTATGTTGAAGAACAGTAAAGCAAAAACGTTAATAAAGGCAAAAATGTCAGAGCTATGAGAGAAACAAATTATGAATTATGCTGTTTCAGAGGACTGGAAGATTCTAGAGCCAGTTGGTAGAACTGAGAAAGCCCATGTGCAAGAGGTGACACTCGAAATGAGATTAAAACCAAGTAAAAATAATGGCAGAGGGAAGGAAGTGGGATGGATGGTGGAGGTGTGATAGATAGGTGGGTTTCCACCAGGCAGAGGGGAGAGAATGGACATAGTCATGACTTTGGGAAAGTAAAAGACTTATTTGAGGAATAAGGAATAGCTCATTTTTGTTATAATACAAAGTACTTAGATTTGGCTAGAAAGAAAAATCAGGGCCATAAGATGAAAAGCTTTGGATGCCAACCTAAAGGATTTATATTTTTCCACTAGGCAATGAAACACCATTTAAAGTATTTGCACAGTTTGCACAGAATTGTGACATGCATGAAGACCTATTTTATATTGAACATATCTGGTTAGTCCAGATTTATGGGGGAAACTGTAAATGTCACATGTTAAAATAACTATGGTAACTAAAATAATTTGTGGCCATTTTTTTTGCAGTGAAATTTAAAAAAATATATTATGATGACTCCAGTTATATTTTAAATTCTTAAAATGTGCTTCTGCAATGAGGATGAAATAAATCTATTTAAAGGAAGGTGCTTTTTCCAGAATTAAAAAGTAAGTTATTGATATTGTATTATAGGGAAAGAAAAATTTCCTCTATCATTCTAGGTTCTTTTGGCTGGTCTCATAATTAAATTGACATAAGACCGAGTAACAGGAGGAAATAAACTCACATAGACATGAGGCTCTCAGACACTGAAGCAATTGAGGCGTGTATGCCATCCTGGCGCAAAGAACAAGGGGGTAGGAGCTTAGGGCTTCAAAGGGAAAGACAATTCATAGGAAGGTGGGAAGAGCAAATGTTTGTTGAAGAATGTTTGCCATGCCTTGCAGAGACAATGGGCACAGAGAGGAATCGGAGTACACAGGCCCTGCTGAGTTCCCCCTAGCTCACCACACCTGGCCCATACTCTTCATAGTTATCTCTGGTGATAGCTCTCTTCCTGGACTAGGCCCTCTAGATTCTTTTAGGCAGTTAACTGGGAGGTAAAAAACTCTTCCTGAGTCTTTTGGACCTTCAGTTCAAAATAAACCACGTACCAAAGGGAGGCATTTAGGATGGCCTATTCTGAAAGAGAATCTAATTGAAGAGGTAACCATTGATAAATAAAGGGTTATCTCATGCATTGGGTAGCTATTCTGTCTGACAAATGTAAAAGTTTCTAAGGTCATAAAGTTGTCAAAAATGATGTAATGAGCAGAAAGAAAAGACTGGTAGTTATATAGGTAGAGTCAGAGAACTGATAGGGGGAAAGAATTGAAATACAACAGGCGTGACTGATTTTAAGCATGAGGAAGACTATCTTTAAGTACTGAAATGATGAAATAGTGGAATGTACTATTTACGGAGATTTTATTTCTTTAAGACGAGAAACCTCCACCAGTTTTTCTCATGTAATTTGTTTGTGGTGGGAAAGATTTAGCCCAAAAGTCAGAGCCTAGTTGAGAACAGAGTTCAGGGGAAACTGACTAAACTTTGTTTATGGAGAATTCTTTGTCACTGAGTATTGTGTGTGCATGTGTATGTCTGTGTGTGCATTTAGATCATTCCAAACACTAAAAATGTGAAAACAATTAGCTTGGGTTTACGACATTCTTAAAATGGACAGAGTGATGGGCAATGGCTATGTATTAGGTGGCTGTACAGAAACAAAATAACAGTAGATTTATCTATCTATCTATCTATCTATCTATCTATCTATCTATCTATCTATCTATCATCTATCATCTATCATCTATCTATCTATCATCATCTATCTATCATCTATCTATCTATCTATCTATCTATCTATCTATCTATCTATCTATCATCTATCATCTATCTATCTATCTATCTATCTATCTATCTATCTATCATCTATCATCTATCTATCTATCTATCTATCTATCTATCTATCTATCTATCTATCTATCTATCATCTATCATCTATCTATCTATCATCATCTATCTATCATCTATCTATCTATCTATCTATCTATCTATCTATCTATCTATCATCTATCTATCTATCTATCATCTATCTATCTATCTATCTATCTATCTATCTATCTATCTATCTATCCATCTATCATCTATCATCTATCTATCTATCTATCTATCTATCTATCTATCTATCTATCTATCTATCTATCATCATCTATCTATCTATCTATCTATCATCTATCTATCATCTATCTATCTATCCATCTATCATCTATCTATCTATCATCTATCTATCTATCTATCTATCTATCTATCTATCTATCTATCTATCTATCTATCATCTATCTATCTATCTATCTATCTATCATCTATCTATCTATCTATCTATCTATCATCTATCTATCTATCATCTATCATCTATCTATCTATCATCATCTATCTATCATCTATCTATCTATCTATCTATCTATCTATCTATCTATCTATCTATCTATCTATCTATCTATCTATCATCTATCATCTATCTATCTATCATCTATCTATCTATCTATCTATCTATCTATCTATCTATCTATCTATCTATCTATCTATCTATCATCTATCTATCATCTATCTATCTATCTATCTATCTATCTATCTATCTATCTATCTATCTATCATCTATCTATTATCTATCTATCTATCTATCTATCTATCTATCTATCTATCTATCATCTATCTATCATCTATCTATCTATCATCTATTTATTTATCATTTCCTCACCTAAGGATATATTTCCATTGATTATTCTAGAGACAGAGAAAGGAAGACGGGGAAAGAAAGAAGAAAACATAAATGTGAGAGAAACATCAATTGGTGGCATCCACATTGAATGGTTGCCTTTCATATAGGCCCCCACAGGGCATCAAACCCCCAACCCAGACATGTGTCCTGACCAGAAATCAAAGTCATGACCCCTTGGTGCACGGGACATTGCTCCAACCAACCCTGCCACAGCGGCCAGGGCAACAGTGGCTTAAATAAGACAGGAGGTTAATACTCTCCCATATGATGTTGGGGGCCAGCTGGAGGCAAGGCTGGTAGGACAGTTGTCAGACTTTGCCACAGGCTGTAATGGTCATTAGTACTCCACTTAAAGGAGATGTTCATTTATTGTGCTTTATAATCCTAGCTAGTGGGCAACACATGCCTGGGATCCCTATGTTAATGGTGGCACCACCTAAAATTAGTAAAAAAAGAAAAGAAGAAAAGAGAAAATAAAGCAAATAGTAAATAAAACAACATACACTGACATCAGTATGTTTGTTAGCCACTGCTCATTTATTTTTCAACCACACTAGATAAATTGTGACCTTATTAAATACATGGTGACAAGTTAATTAATAAAGCTCAACAGGACACAGGGCCAAATTAACACTCTTTGGCTAAATGGGGTTCATAAGAACTAATTATTAGAATTGAGTTGTGATGAAACCACTGACATGTATAAACCTTTAAGTTGCATTATTAATCATATTACATGATACAAACCATTCATGCCTTCTATCATAAGTAGAATAAAATATGTGAAAAATTTCCTTCTTAAGTGCAAAATTTAAATTTTGATAAGCAAATAATTTATTTAGAAATTTTGATAACCAAATAATTTATTTAGAAATAATTTATTTTATGCAAAATGCACATTTCAGGATTAATTATGCAAGATGTAATTAAGGGTAGATACCATTTAAATCTTAAAAGTTTTATTTGATTTTCAGGTTCTTATTTCCTTAAGGAACTAAATCTCATTTAAGACCAGTGGTTCCCAATCATTGGAATGACTGGTGGAGCATTACAAAAAATCAAGATTCAAGGGCTCTACCCCTGGAGATACTGATTTTGTGGTTCTAGGGTGAGGTTTAGGAACTTGTCTAAAACATCTTTCCAGATGCTAGAAATCTCAGATTTAGGTAATTTACTCAGGACCACAAATTTATGTAAGAATAATGTCCAACATCTTTGAAATCTTAGTTGTTCTTTAAAAAGTGTTTTAGATTGTTTTCTTTGTATTAAAAATAATAATTCAGATATTTTGGCAAAAGAGACTCTACTTTTTAAAATTACTTTTATGAACCCAGTGGCTAAAATAGATCTCTTTGGAGAGACGTTCTTAGATTTTGGCACCAGCTGAACTTGTTTTCATTGGCTGTGCCATTTTCTTGCAATTCAATATTTAAAAAAAATTAAATTAATTAAACAAGGAAGTTATTAGACTGATGTGGCTCTAATCCCACAGAGGCCTACGTAAGCAAACCAAAATCTAAGCCTGCTATTACTCAAAGCTGTGAAATCTTGATGCTCAGTACAACTATTCACAAACTAGGCATTAAGCTATAGCCAGTCAAATATTTTCCTTTCTTTGCTTCCATACCTTCTTTGCGTAAGTCTTTCTCCTGGCTCCTTTTGACCAACCACTCTAACTGTTAATGGTGGAGTTAGACCACAGTCCTTGAGTTTGGCTAAGTAAGAATTCAGAGTCAGGAACTCTAATGCAAGTGTGGACTTAGGGAAACATGTTACAGAGGCAAAAGAAGGGCCCTTGGAGCTTAGGAAAAAGAAAGTGAAGATAACACCCCTGAGGGAAGAAGAGGAGGGAAAGGCACAGACATGCTCCAGAGAGACAGAGAGAGAGAGAGAGAGAGAGAGAGCGCGAGAGCGAGAGCATGTCTAAGGAAAGAAGGGGGTGGGGAAAGGCGTGAAAAAGAGAGAGAGAGGGAGAGCTCATATACTGGGTCCTTTGTCTTAAGGGCTTTTATTTGTTTTCCAAAGGTAGGGATTTTAGGGAAGGTCCCAGGGGAGGATCCAATAGCATTTTCATCAGCTTTCCAGGTATGTCCTTTTAGGACCGTGGTCTCTACTGATCGGTTGGCTCTAGGGGAGGGATGCATTTGGTCCCCATATCAGTGGGCATCACTTGGTTTCGTTTTGCTGCTTTTGTGGGCTTGGAGCTGAAACAAAACTGAGGCCTAGATGTTATCTCTAGTTTGACCAAAACTCTGTCTGTGGTCAACAAACCTGAGGCTTTGTTTTTAAGATTATTTGATGTGGGTCAGAACTCCATTGTCCTAAGGCCCAATGCTTAAGGGAATGGTCATGAAAGGGCTTGAATGGGAGTCATAGGAGGCTATTCTCCAGGCCCCCTAGTTCCTCCTCTAACGGTTCTAAACCACATGAGTAGTGAAATGCTAGGGGTGGAAAGATCACCCTGGGGGTGAGGTCCTAGTTTATAATAGTTCTTTTCTTTAGTTTTGCCCATGCTAGGCACCTGGGATTTATGCCTGGATGACAATCTGTACCTGGCCTAGTGTTCCTTCTCTACTCAAGCCTAGCTGCCCTCTCTATCACAACCACTTCTGGGTTGTTGCTGTCCAATTCAAGTTGAGTTTTGCTCAAATGAACTCTTAAAAATTTAATCTGCTTCAGTTTACATGAACATTACCTAAAGTGGGATTTGTCTAAGGAACCAGAAATATAGGGCCACTAACTTTTTGAAAGTTAGTATTTCCAGTGCAGAAGAGTTAACCTTTGTGACTGGTGCTGAGGAGACAGTGTAGGACCCTGTCTCTATCTCTGCCAGTCATGGCATAATCCAGTCTGGGCAGCTTTCCAAGTTCAGCTGACATTCCTAAACCAGTAAGAAGCATCCAAAATGGTTTCCAGCTTTCTCTCCAGGGGTAAGAGTTGGACCTGTTGTCATGGAGATTGACCTTTATGAGCATGAATACATTTGCCATTTGACACAGGAATAAATCTGTGACCTGACTGTGGGCAGGGGCTAAAGGCTGATTCTCTTGGAGCATTATCATCAGTTTGCTCAACAACTGTGCTGATTTCTTGAAACTGTGCCATGGTGTTCATAAGAGCGTGATTCAACCTCGCCAGCAGTCTCAGCGAGCTTGAAGGGGCCTCAACTTGAGAGTTTATAGCCTTTGCAAACAGAGAGCATATTTCTTTGTTTCTTTTCAGAAATTGAGGAGTGATTCATTTTCAGTAAACAAAGAGAGGATTACTGAACCTGTTTACTAGTCTGGAATTCAGCTTCCTCTGAATTCAATTCTTTCAGTCCCTAGGAAAGGCATTGTGCATTTCAAACAGTTTTCTTTCTTCTTTAATCCACTTTCTTTCTTTCTATGTGGTAAATAGATATAGTACAGCCCTCACTCAAATCCAAATGAGATGACTTTCAAAGGCCATTCAGGCCCTAATGTTTGTCCTTTGCAAGAACAAGCAAACATGATTCTGCAGATACTGTTGGCAGCCAGAGATGTTTTCCACTGTTGAAATGCAAAAGAAAATGTTACTTTACACCTGCACTGTGCCACCCCTGACATCAATTGGTCCTGTATTCACCAGAGGGGGAAAAGTTTAAGTATTTTACCTGTCTGCTCAATATCCACAACAGTAAAATATCCAACAGTCTGATATATTTCCTATTAAATTTGACAAAACAAGTAGAAGCTGGTTGAGAAAATGGGCAGTGTTTTCATGTTTCTACTTTCTTTTTTTTTTCTATTTTTATTTATTTTTATTTAAAAAAAAATTGAGTTTATTTGGGTGACATTGGTTAACAAAACCATACAGGTTTCAAGTGTACAGCTCAACAAAGCATCATCTGCACACTGCATCATGCATCCATTGTTTGGTGTCCCAAATTCTTTTTTAAAAAAAATCTTTTTTTTTGTTTAAAATATTACAGATGCCCCTTTTTCTCCCCAATGAACCATTACACCCCATCCCATCCCCCTCCCCAATCCCTCTCCCCACCATTGTCCGTGTCCTTGGGTCGTGCATATATGCATATAAATTCTTTGGTTACTCTCTCCTCATCCACCCACCTGCCCTCCTCCATCCCTCTGACATTTGTCAGTCTCATCTATGCTTCCATGTCACTGAATCTATTCTGTTCATCAGTTTATTAAGTTCTTTAGATTCCATGTATAAGCGAGATCATGTGATGTTTGTCTTTCTCTGCTTGGCTTATTTCACTTAACATGACATGATAATGACAATTTTACTTCCTCCTTTCCAATTTGGATACCTTTTATGTTTTCTTCCTGTCTGATGGCTATTGCGAGGGCTTCCATTACTATGTTGAATAAGAGTGGTGAAAGTGGACATCCCTGTCTTGTTCCGGTTTTTAATGGAAATGGTTTTAGTTTTTGCCCATTGAGTATGATGTTGGCTGTAGGTCTGTTATATATGGCCTTTATTATGTTGAGGTATGATTCCTCTGTTCCCACTTTGCTGCGTGTTTTTATCAGAAATGGGTGCTGGATTTTGTTGAATGCTTTTTCTGCATCTATTGATATGATCATATGATTTTTGTCCTTCATTTTGTTTATGTGATGTATCACATTTATTGACTTGCGAATATTGTACCAGCCTTGCATCCCCGGAATAAATCCCACTTGGTCGTGGTGTATGATCTTTTTAGTGTATTGCTGGATTCAGTTTGCTAGTATTTTAGTGAGGATTTTAGCATCTATGTTCATCAGGGATATTGGTCTGTAATTTTCTTTCTTTGTAGTGTCTTTAACTGGTTTTGGGGTTAGGATGATGCTGGCCTCATAAAAAGAGTTTGGGAGTTTTCCCTCCTCTTGAATGTTCTGGAATAATTTGAATAGAATAGGTGTTAATTCTTCTTTGAATGTTTGGTAAAACTCACCTGTAAATCCATCTGGTCCAGGACTTTTGTTTGCTGGGAGTTTTTTGATTACTGCTTCAATTTCATTAGTTGTTATTGGCCTATTCAGGTTTTCTGCCTCTTCTTGATCCAGCTTTGGAAGGTTGCATGCTTCTAGGAGTTTGTCCATTTCACCCAGGTTGTCCAATTTGTTGGCATATAGTTGCTCATAGTATTTTCTTACAATCCTTTGTATTTCTGTTGGGTCAGTTGTTATATTGCTTCTTTCATTTCTGATTTTATTTATTTGGGTCCTCTCTCTTTGTTTCTTAGTGAGCCTGGCTACAGGTGCATCAATCTTATTTATCTTTTCAAAGAACCAGCTCTTGGTTTCATGTATTGTTTTTTTAGTCTCTATGTCATTAATTTCTGTTCTGATCTTTATTATTTCCTTCCTTCTACTTCCTCGGGGCTTTTCTTGCTGTTTTCGTTCTAGTTCTTTGGTTGTTGTGTTAGATGGTTCATTAGATCTTTTTCTTGTTTCTTGAGATAGGCCTGTAGTGCTATGAATTTTCCTCTCAGGACTGCTTTCGCTGTGTCCCATAGATTTTGGGTTGTTGTCTCTTCATTTTTGTTACTTTCCATGAAGTGTTTGATTTCTTCCTTGATCTCCTTGGTAACCCATTCATTGTTTAATAACGTGCTATTTAGCCTCCATGTGTTTGAATATTTTTGAGTTTTTTTATAGTGGTTGATTTCTAGTTTCATGGCATTGTGATCCAAGAAGATGGTTGATATGATTTCAATCTTCTTGTATTTGTAGAGACTTGCCTTGTGCCCTAACATGTGGTCTATTTTTGAGAATGTTCCATGTGTACTTGAGAAGAATGTGTATTCTGCTGCTTTGGGATGAAATGTTCTATAAATGTCAATTAAATCCATTAGGTCTAGTGATTCATTTAAGGTCTGTGTTTCCCTGTTGATTTTTTGTCTTAATGATCTGTCCAATGCTCACAGTGGGGTGTTAAAGCCCCCCACTATGATTGTGTTGCTATCAATCTCCCCCTTAAAGTCGCCCAAGAAATTTTTTATATATTTAGGTGCTCCTATATTGGGTGCATAAATGTTTATAAGGGTTATTTCCTCCTGTTGGATTGATCCCTTTAGTATTATGTAGTGACCATCTTTGTCTCTTGTTATGGTCTTTATTTTGAAGTCTGTTTTGTCAGAAATAAGAATTACTACTTCAGCTTTCTTTTTCTTTCCATTTGCATGGAATATTTTATTTCATCCCTTCACTTTTAGCTTGTGTGAGTCTTTTGCTCTCAGGTGGGTCTCTTGTAGACAGCATATATTTGGGTCCTGTTTTCTTATCCATTCAGCTACCCTATGTTTTTTGATTGGAACATTTATTCCATTTACATTTAAGGTTACTATTGACATAAACTTATTTAACGCCATTTTTCCTCTTTATGCTGATGTACCTTTCTCTCACTATTCCTTCTTTTTCTTAGAGCAGTCCTTTTAGCATTTCTTACAATGCTGGTTTGGTGGTACTGAACTCCTTTAGCCTATTTTTGCCTGGGAAGCTCTTTATTTCACCTTCAATGTTAAATGATAGCCTTCCTGGAAAAAGCAATCTTGGTTGCATGTTCTTGCTTTTCATTACTTTGAGAACTTCATACTACTCCCTTCTGGCCTGAAGAGTTTCTGTTGAGAAATCAGCTGTCAGCCTTATGGGGGTTCCCTTGTAGGTCACTGCTTGTCTCTCTCTTGCAGCCTTAATATTTTCTCTTTGTCCTTGACATTTGCCATTTTAATTATGATGTGTCTTGGAGTGGGTCTCTTTGGGTCCCTCTTGTTTGGAGCCCTCTGTGCTTCCTGAACTTGTGTGGGTTCCTCCTTCACCAGCTTAGGGAAGTTTTCTGTCATTATTTCCCCCACCAAGTTCTCTATCCCTTGCTCTTTTTCCTCCCCCTCTGGCATTCCTATAATGTGAATGTTGTTTCTCTTCATGTTGTCCCAAAGCTCCCTTAGACTGTCCTCATGCTTTTTAAAGTGTTTTTTCTTTTTGATGCTCTGATTTAATGATTTTTATACCTTGTCTTCTAAGTCACTTATTCTGTCCTCTGCTTCATTGAGCCTGCTTTTAATTCCTTCCAGTGTATTCTTGAAATCAGACACAGCATTCTTTATTTCTATCTGATTTTTGTTTATGCTATGTATTTCTTTTTTTTTATGTTTTCCCTAAGTTCTCAATCTTATCCTCTGTTGCCTTGTTTTTCTCTTTAAGTTCCTTGAACATCTTCATCATCAATACTCTGAACTCTGTTTCTGATAGCTTGCTTAACTCCATCTTATCAAAGACTTTTTCTGGTGATGTTTCCTTTTCTTTAATTTGGGGGTTGTTTCTTTGTCTCCCCATTTTGGTAGGTCTTAGTGTTTGTATCTATGTATTAGATATATTTGCTGTCTCCCAGTCTTGTGGGATGGGATTTTGTCTTGTGGGTCCAGTGGAGCCCAGAGGTGTGTTTTCCTTATATTTCTGAGCTCTTTGCTCTAGGCATTTCCCTTTTATGGGTGTCCATTTTGTGGATTCTTTGGGTTCTCCTGTTGTGGTTGGGTCTAGATTGTCATTGACCAATCCTTGGGAGGACTCTCTTCTCAGGTTGGCTAACTGT
Organism: Miniopterus natalensis; assembly: GCF_054644295.1. Taxonomy (NCBI): domain Eukaryota; kingdom Metazoa; phylum Chordata; class Mammalia; order Chiroptera; family Miniopteridae; genus Miniopterus; species Miniopterus natalensis. The sequence continues at coordinate 135,986,275 of NC_142082.1, read as the reverse complement.
GTCTCAGCCCCAACCTCATCATGTAAGCTGTTGTATGGGTGCTGGCAAGGCAGGATAATACACAACTAAACTTTCAGGAAACAAGGGGTATCTTACAAAATATCTTGATAGTCACAATGAAAACAACCCAAGTAAAAATAGAACTGGGAGAGTGAAGGGAGAACACACACACAAAAAGCTTAAAAAAAGAAAGAGAGAAAGAAAAATAACGCTTAGAGAGATCTATATTGTTAATAGTGATGAAAATTTAGAAAATAATAATAAACTAAAATGTAAAAAATAGAGAAGCTACTTGGAGATAACAGAGGCAGAGAAAAGATTCTGAAAGAAGGGCCAGCAAAACATTAAGGGAGAGAATAGGAATAGGGTAATAGTTGAAAATGAGACAATAAAAATAAAATAAAGAGAATAAGAGAAACTAACAATTGAACAAAAAAACAGGAAGACAGAAGGGAGGATAACAAAAGAATAAAAGAAAAGAAGAAAAAGAAAAGAAAAGTTATGCCAGTGGATTGAGAGGAGAGAGAGAGATAAAGCTGGGGCAGGGAGGGAGTCCAATAAGAGATTTGGGGGAAACTATAGAGGAAAGCAGTAAACTTGTTGGTTATAATGATAAAGTCCCAGTCGTTAAGCAGGGATATCAAGAAATTCTTGATGGTAGAAGCAAGGATAAAACAAAGCAAATAAACAAAACAAAACAGAGAAACAAAACTAAAAACAAGCTAAGCAAGACAAAATTCTTTTGTAAAAAAAATTTAGTTAAAAAATGTCTTTTTAAAAAAATTATCATAAAATTTAAAAAAGAAGAAAAAACAAATAATTCCCCCCCCGCCTTTCTCTTCTTCCTAAGGGAAAAAGAGAAAACACACACACACACACACACACACACACACACCCCAAAACCAAAACCAAACCAAACAAAAAAAACAGAAAAAAAAAAAGACAGTCAATCAGTTTCTTTTGGGCAGCTTATGTTGTCTGCAGCTCTTTGTTTCCTATGCTGACTTCTGTTCTCCTGGGAGGTACTTGTGTATCAGCCAATGTGAGGGGCTGTCTATGTTTGACTCTGGTGTCCTTAGGTAGATGGTTGATCTGAGGCTCTCCGTGGACCACCTCCTCTTGTCAGCTATTTTGCAACTTTGTAATTGCCTGGTCTTGCTCCAGAGTCTTCTGTAGAGTCTTTAGGGTGCAGGGTGGCTAGTGGAGCTCAGGGTATCACTCCCCTTAGAGGTTTTGCTGTCAGGCACTCACTCTGCGGGAGTTAGTCTCTGCTCCACAGCCAGCTCCTCAGTCCCTACCCTGTCCTCTGATTCTAGTTCCCCAGGCTCTGGCCTGCTGCAGCTTCAGATTGATTTCAGCCTGTTGCCTTTTCTGTATGGGCCGTTTCAGCAGCCTGGGCTCAGTGGGTTCGATTAAAAAAACGTTCCAGTGAGCCCTCTGCCTGCCCAGCCCCCAGCAGGGGTTTTCAGCTTTTCCTCCAGTTCCCAAACAACAGCCCCTGAGAGTCTTATTCTTGTACAGTCCTCCTGTGAGCTGCTCTCCCTTCTCCCTCAGGACTGTGCCCTGCGGGGTGTCTGGGGCTTCAGTGAGTGGGACCCGCCCCTTTCCTGTTGGGGGCGGTGCTCCCGGCTGCAGGAGAGGCCGAGGGATCTGCCCCTCCCCGCTCTGGTTGGCTGGTCGCACCAGGCCCGCCCCTCAGACCGTCTACTGCGCAGACCCCAATCCCAGCCTCCGCGGGTCTGTCCGAGCAGTGCACTCCGGGAAGGTGGGAGCCAGTTCAGGGATCAGACTCACAAACGCACAAAGCAACACACAGGCAGAGCATCCTCCCCGCAAGCTTCTGCCGCCCGTGTGCCAAGGCGCCCAGCGGGAGGGGACCCAAAGTCAGCTCCCTGTAGCTCCCCGCACCGCTGGTCTCAGCAAAGCTGGGGTGGCTCCACGCAATACCAGAGCACCCTCAGGGCTGGTCCATAATCCCAGACTCTCCCTATTGGGAACTCAGGGCCACCATGGTGCCTCTTAGGGCTGGTCCCAGGTCCCAGACTCTCCACATCAGGAGCTCAGGGCTGGAGGGCTCCTCCCCTTCCTGCGCCACACTGATCAAATGCTTTCTGGGGCTCAACACAGTGCCCCACAGGGAGGCAGGGTGCCCCTGTGTGCGGCTGCTCAGTGCAGTCCTCTGGTCCCTTACCACTTGGGTGCCACACACCGTGGGACAGCCTTTGCTATGGTCAGCGCCCTGAGCATTAGACGCCGGTGGAGTCCGCCATTAGAGGCTGTTTCCCAGGAAGGCGCCGTGCCCTCCGGGACTCACCGCTCCCCTGGGGCCCTCTGCCCTGTGCACGGGGCGCTCCTTCCCCTCTCCTTGCTCCGGGTGTGAGGTCCCCGCTTTTGGATGCCGTCTGCACTCCCAAGGGGAGGGATCTTTGCAGCCTCCGAGCCTCAGGGCTCAGAGCCCAGTACAGGCTTCAGGGGGGACCCCCCTTCCTACGCCCCCCTCTCTTACTGGACTCTATGATGTTTCTTCAGTTCTCCCCTCTTGCACCCCGTCCACTCAGGTATGTTTCTCTGGTTTTTCCAAGCTGGCTACATAGGGTTTTAGGAGTAAATCAAACCCGTGGCTGGGAGCGGGGCCTTTGCTGCTTCTCACAGGGCTGCCACCTTCCCTCTCCTCCTACTTTAGATTAGCTTCCTATCATAACAACTGCCTTCAGCAGGGCTCATGTGCTCTCATTTATAAAGTCAACTCCGAGACATTAGCACTACACTGATTGCTTTAGCAAATCTGAAATATTTTTAACTGTTGACAAAAGGCTCAGTTTCATTATACTGAATTCTAGAGTAAGACCATGAGAATGTAATCACTTTCTCAGAGTTTCATCCATGGTCCCAGAGAAATCATTAGAACTTCCTAGAATTATTTCCAAATGGCCCAAAATAAGCAGTTTTCAAATCAGTGGGAATCACAGAGGCAGTTGTTATTCACTTCTTCACTTACTTATTAGAACTAGGTCACATATAGCTAATTTTTTACATGAAGCTTCTCATTTTCAAAAGAATGTTAGAAATAGCTCAGCTAATGTACCATAAAAGTTCAATTCACATTTTGATAATGAATCTAAAAGGCATATTAACAAATGAACTTAGTGCTTTATATGTCCCAAAGTGAGTCATTTTCTCATTTCTCCTCTCTGTGGTATTATACAGATTCTCCTGACAGAAGCTCAGCACCAACTCAGAAAAATTATTTTTGACTAAATGTTTTTAGTCACATGTCACCTGTTCAAAGATGTCTCCTGAAGTTAAGAGATATCCTTAGTAGAGGAGGAAGCCTTTTACCTATGATTCTGGATTTTTACACCACTGGCTTCATTAGACTAACAGGGTGAATGTGGAGATTACAAGCTTTTATTTTAAAATCCAGGTCTTTTCATCTATTGACAGAATGTCCAATTTCATTACACTGAATAATGGAATAGCTTGGTAGCCGTGTAATAAAAATGGGCTTAGACATGCTTTTCCTTCCTCCTAGCAAGATCTCTGTGCTCTGAAAATAGCCACAAAAGAAGACGAGTTTTATTCCTCTTTATTTAGTTAGGACTAGGTATCTTAACTTTCTTTTATCATGTTTAAAATTGCATGCTTTGGTGAATTTACCCATCTACCTTATTTTCATTATTTTTTTTTCAGTGAAATTTTTATTAAACTCATTTTTTTGGTACAGTTGCTTATGTAAACACAACTTCACAAAGTAGCTGGAGTATGCGCTTCTTTGTTAAGAAATAAAATGGAATTATGTTGAACCACTGCAGCCATCCACAAAGAACACACTTTATTATTACATATTGTACACTTACCTGCCCAAATAAATGAAATTAGTTTTCATAGAAATAAAGTAAATTTTGGCACATTTTATAATTTCTTCCTTTTTCAGAATAACTTGTTACATTGTACTTTTATTTTATTTTATTTTTGAGTCCAATGGTTTAGATTTATTTTTTAAATTAAATTTATTGGGGTGGCATTGGTTAATAAGGTTATATAGGTTAGGTTTCAAGTGTACATTTCTATGATACATGATCTGTACATTGCATTGTGTGCCCACCTTACTTTCATATCTTAACCAGGGATGTGAGTGTTACTGCAAATATCTCTATATTGGTATTTTAATTATTAACATTTATTGAGTTTTGGTAGGAAAAATGCATCTGGTGACCCAGAGAGTTTGAGAGTTCAGAATTATTCTGATCTTATATAGTTAAGTTTAATCCAATTTTCCAGACAACTTTTTTTTGTTTTGTCAAAATTATGTTATGTCTTATAAAATAAAAATTACTCTTCTGGTTCACTTGATAAATGTAAAAATTGGAAAACCTTGAAAGGAAACCTATTTATAGTTTACTCTTTAATACAATTTAAATATTAAAATTGTCTGTTTTTACTGGTTTGTGTAAAATCTAATTAAACTAAATTTCCATTGCATTTTGGAAAAGTAAGAATCTAAGTAGTTTAGCCTTGGTAATCATGTCATGTCTACATGCTAAAAAATTTCACTTCATCTAGAACTCTCTAAAGGGAAAATTTTTGAAAATATTCTTTGAGCTATTTGGTCCCAAGTTCCTTCCTGTTTGTCAGCTCAGAGAAATGATGACCTAAGTCTCAAAAGATAACCCAGTTCACTGAGAATCATTTCCCAGGGTGGGTCATTCAGACACCTAAGTAAATGGTGATCAGCTTAAAGCAATGGGAGGAAGAAGTGCCGTATTTTTAAGTTAAAAGTTTCACATTTTATGCCATATTTGTGTACAGTGAAATAGGAGAACTAATATGTATAAAATACCACCAATAAAATCATCACCATCCTTTGTGTTAGTGTAGGGGTGGAAAAATAATTTTTTCTCTAGTCTTCTAGGTTGAAACCTCCCTGTAATAAGATAGGTTAACAGGAGAAAAACAAACAAGTTTAATAGCATGTACGTCTCTTGAATATAAGAGAGAGACCCAGGAAAACTGAGTAAATCCCTCAAATGATTCAAGACATCACCTTAAATACCATTTCCAGCTAAAGACAAAAGATGTTGTGGTGGGGGAAGGGAGGAGGCTAGTTATGGAACCTTACCAGGAAAAGCATAGTAAACAAAGGTGACTATATTTACATTATGTTATATTTATAGTGTATCAATATCATATTTACGAAGTCATATTTATAATAATATAATATTATGTTATATTACATTACATTATAGTTAAGTCTTTGCCTTCTCCATTGATAAGCTTCTAGAGATTTAAAGTTATCCTCTTCCTGGTACGGAGAGGGAGACACCCTTACAAATAGACATTTCCCTTATAAATGTAAATATCTCTTATAAAAAGGTAACTTTTACTCAGTTTCCAGAGATTTTCCTTTGTCTGCTTTTTTTTTTTTTAAATAAACAGTTTAAAATAATTTTTATGCCAATGAGGTATATTGTGGGATGTTATATTCAGCTGCTCTTTAACAGCTTACAGTGCTCTTTACATATATAAGCTCATTTGGATCTTTTGGTATCACCTAGATATAGTAGCTAGGCTGCTACTAGCTAGTTACAGTTAAGAACTTAAAAGCTCAGAGAGGTTAAGTGACCTTCTAATGTTTACTCTGCTAATAAGGGACACAGAAGATTCAAATCCATGTCTCCAATGCTCTCTAAAAAGGTAATGAGCACCCAGAACAATTTCTGATGCATATTAGTTGTTTATTTAAAAAAGCTTTTATTCCTTTGTTTTCTTCATTTTCATGTTATTCAAAATATAAAGGGATCAGGCCAGTTTTATAGGAAGAAACTAATTTTCCTTCTCTCTAAGTTAAAAGTGATTAGTACATAAGTAAAGGTAAAAAAGTCAATATATTGTATGTAAATTAAGTGACAAACCAAAATAAAGTGGGTGCAAATAGACTAATCAAGAACTACATAATGACCTACCTCATGCCAAGCTTTGGATGGGGATAGAAAGCCGAATAACACAATGTCTCTGCCCCAAGAAGGTATGACTTTTGGACTAGGTCAAGCTTGTTTTCAAATTCAGGTTCTGTAACTTACTTGCCTTGAGACATGGGCATATTAATTACCTTCTTGATCCTCAGTTTCTTCCTTTGTAGAATAGGATGGGAGAAATCCAGAGTTCTGGATTTGCATTCAGAATGGGGTTTGCATATGATTTTCTTAGTAATGATAGTTGCATATATGCATGGACCTGTTTCTGGGCTTTCTATTCTTTGCACTGGTCAGTTTATCTGTATTTGTTCCAATATTGCACTGTCTTAATTATTATAACTTTACAGAAGAATTTACATCTGGTGGGGAGGATCCTCCAACTTATTCTTTAGGAATTTTTTGGCTTTTTTGGCCCTTTGTATTTTCTTATAAATTTTAAAATTAGGTTTTCAATATTCATATCAGGATTTATTTGGATCTACAGGGCAATCTGGAATATCTGGTATTTTTGTTATTGAGCCTTACTATCCATGAACATGGTATGTTTCTCAGTTTATTTAGATCTTAATATTTGCAATAAACTAAAAATTTTATACATTTTGTAGAATTATTCATAAAGTCTTTAAGAATTTTTGTTGTTTTTGGAAACAGTGTTATTTAAAATTTGTGTTTTTTAACTGTTGGTGCTTTTTAAAAATGTTATTGACTTTAGTATATTGTTCTAGTTATCTAGCTACCTTGTTATACTTTCATATTCTTCCTAATGCATTTTAAAACGTTTTTGTGTAGAAAATCGTATCAGTTGTGAAGAATGCTGATTTTGCATCTTTCTGTCAAATCCTATATACTTAGTTTCCTATTCTTGTGCTAATTAAGATCCTTAATACAATGTTGAATATAAGCAAGTATAGCAGGCTTTAAAAATTTTTTTTTAACAGGCTGCTTCTAACATTTCCATAACAGAAATAATGCTTTCTCTGTGTCAGTATGTAGATTTTTAGGAAACCAGGTTAATAAATTTTGACTTTCTAATGTTATACCATGTTTGCATCCCTAGATTAAATTTTTTATTGTTTTATTTAGAATTTTTGCATTTATTTTCATGAGTTATATTGGCCTATGATTTTCTGTATTTGTTCTCTTCTAGTCTGCTTTTGGTATCAGTATTATAATGGTCTAACGGAATGGGTTGGGGGAATTTTCCTTCCTTTTTGTATTTTCTGGGAGAATTTGTTAAAGATTGAAATATTCAGTTCCTTGGAGGTTGTTCATATTTGTTTTTAAATTATCTAGACTTAGGGTGGGAGAACTTCAAACTGTTGCTTCAATTTTTTTAATAGTTATAGAACAATGCATTTTTTTTCCTTAAGCTATTTAAATACAGTATATTTTTCTAAGAATTTGTCCATTTAGTATGTTTAAAGTTTATTGGCGTAATATTGTTCATAAAATTCCCTTATTTTCTTTAAAATGTCCTCTGTATCTGTATTTTGGTCCCATTTATTTTTTCCTAATACTGTTTATTCATTTTCTTTTTTTTGATCAGTTTTGCCTGAGGCTTGCCTATTTTATTGGTCTTTTCACAGAACAAACTTTTGATGTTACTGATTCTCTTAGTTATAAGTATTTTTATTTCATTATTTTCTGCTTATCATCTTTCCTTCTCTTTCTTTGAATTGTTTTTATTGTTCTTTTAATAACTTCTTACCTGGATACCTAAATCACAGTCTTTTATTGTATGTGAACATAACCAACACTTTTACTGCATCCCACAGTTTTACTATGTACTATTTTCATTATTATTCAATTCTAAGAATTTAAAATTTGCATTATTATTTCTCTTTAAATCCATGAAGTTATTTACAGTGTGTACATAAATGTCCCACTGTATGGGCGCATTCTATTATTTCTTTTTCTTTTAATTTTTTATTTATTGTTGACAGTATTACAGATGTCCCCCATTTACCCCTCTTTTCCTCCCTCTACCCATCCCCCATCCCACCCTAGGTCTTCACTGCACTATTGTTTGTGTCCATGGGCTATGAATATATGCATATATGTTCTTTGGTTAATCTCTTCCTCTCCTCCCTTCTTCCCTTCTTCCCCTCTAAGGTCTGTCAGTCTGTTCCATGCATCCATGCCTCTGAACCTATTTTGTTCAATAGATTTCACATATAAGTGAGATCATGAGATTTTTGTCTTCCCCTATCTGGCTTATTTTCCTTAGCACAATAATCTACAGGTCCATCCATGCTGTCTCAAAGGGTAAAAGATCCTTCTTTTTTACATCCTTATAGTATTCCATTGTGTAAATGTCCCACAGTTTTTTTTTATCCACTCATCTATTGATGAGCACTTGGGTTGTTTCCAGATCTTAGCTATTGTAAATATCACTGCTATGAACACAGGGGTGCATATATTCTTTCTGATTGGTGTTTCAGGTGTTACTAATTTCTAACTTAATTATAGTGTGGAAAGCATGCTTTATATGATGTGGGGTTGGTAAACTTTTCCCCCTTTGCCTCTTGGTTTTTATGGCTGGTCAAATAATTAAAATGACATAAGGCAAATTAACAGGAGAAAATACAATTTAATACATATGCATGGGGAATTTATATAAGCATGAAGCATTCCAAACACAGTAAGGCAAAAGAAGTGTATATGTCATTTTGGGTTAAGGAGAGGGAGGTAAAGGTCTGGAACATCAAAGGAGTTAAAGGGAGATGAAAGAGTTAATATTAAATAAATATTTGTTGGGCCATCTAGAAACAGTGGGTCACAGAGGGAACTTTGATCAAATAGACCTTGCTGCCTTGTCTGCCACCCCTCGTTCATGATGGTTATCTACAGTGATAGTTTTTCTTGGAACAGATTTGCTATCTTAAATTCTTTAAGGCACTTTTGGGGAAGGTCAAAGGTTCTTCGTGTCTTTTGTTTCTTAAAAATAAAATAATCTGGACAACTGTGTGGTGATTGTGGTGGGGAGGAGAGTGGTCGGAGGTGGAACAAAAAAAATAATCCTTATGTCAGAGAAACACATTTTGGTGTGGCAAATTTTGCTTCCCTACAGTTCTACCTTTAAAACTTCTTCAAGAAATTTTACAGTCCAGAAACTGAGTCAGTATATTATTCCACCTCACTGAACCAGCCTCTTGGAGTAGATGCTCAGTAAACATTTGTTAGGTGAAAGAAAAAGTTCTCATATGCAATGGAGCATTTTAGAGGATGTTTTTCCTCTCATCTGCCATTGAATGTACACTTAGTTGTTTGTTGGATTCTAGATGTGTTTTCCTTCCCAGGATGCATTTCCCCTTTTTTAAATAGCAGTACTTCTATTACCTTTGGAGAATTATTTCTTTTCCATCACCTGCAGTATTAGTTGGACTCTTGGTCAAGATATCTTGCTTTACTAAGGAAAGGAAGGGAGCATAATGCAAAGTAAGACAAGCAGTATCTCTCACCTTAGAATCTGTATCTTGAATAAAGGATGAAAAATGGTTAGGACTTGCATGATAATATACAAGCCTCCCTGACTACTCCATTCTGTAGGCCCTACTCCCTAGATCACTGGAAATTTTCTGGTTCTTGTCATTTGCAGAATGTGGTTGTTCTGATTTTCCTTTGATTTGATGGGAGCAGAGTTTGCCACTCCAAAATGTGTTTCTCTGGGAATATCTATTATTTTATGCTGGTTAATTTTAAGAACATTCACATTTAAAAGGGAAATCTCCATTTGTAAGGGTGCTTCCCTCACTGTACCAGAAAGAGGAACATATTTAAATCTCTAGAAACTGTTATCAATGGATAAAGCATGGACTTAAATCTTACCCTTGTTTACTGTGCTTTTCCTGTTAACTCCCACAACTGACTCCCTATCATCAACATCTTTTGTCTCTAGCTGAAGCTGGTATTTAAGGTGAAGGCTTAAACCATTTTGGTGAGTTACCCTGTTTTCCTGGATCTCTCCCATAAATACATGAGGTATAAATGTTATTAAACTTTAATTTGTTTTTCTCCTGCTAACCTGTCTCATGTCAAATTATTAGACCAGCTAGAAGAACCTATTAGTGTAGAGAAAAATTTTTTCTCTCTGACCTACCCCATTTTGTTCTAATCTATTCCTTTTTGGCTTTAAGTTGGCTAGAGTTGACCCCTGTTATATGTATCCAAAATCTTGACATAAACTTAGATTACTACTGCTAGTTGGTAAGATAATAAAGAATGATATACTCATATTTTAAACACTTTATTTGATCACCATACATATAATACTCATTTGCCAATCTTTTGATTTAGGGTCAAGGCCATTTATTTAAGCATAGTTTTCTTTCCTTTCAGAATACTCGCATTCATAATGCATGTCCTGTGATTTTGAATTCAATTTCTTTATTGACATTTTTGAAACAATTTAAAGACAAAATTCTTCTAGATTTTTATAAAAGTTTCCTAATCATTTATAATATCTTATTAGACATAATTAAACAGGAATTTTATTTTGGGGGCATTCTTTATTGTGTCTCTCGGAACTTTCTACTTAATTTTATATAAACAAAATATTTATTTTTCTCATTAACATTTCATAAATTTGCCAAACATTTAATTAAATTGTGCAACTATAATAACAAACAGCTGACAAACAGATTTGGGAGCAAATACTTGAACTATTGGTAAGCACAGAAATCCAGCTGGTGAGGAAAATGCAACAGGCATAAGAGGAGACCACCTGCCAGCTGGGAACATTGAATCTACTCTTGGTATCTATCAGGGGATAAAGAACTTTAATCAATCCCTTGATAAATGGGTGCCATTAAAGAGCACTTTTATGGAACTCACATTTAACTAGAACTTCTCAAGAAAGTGCCATTTTTTGTTCTTTTACTGCACAATACCTCTTCTTGATTTTTCCAGTTAGAAGATAAAGGTGGAGGTGTTAGCTGACACTGTAGTGGCAATCATGTTGCAACACATGAGTGAATCAAATCAACATGTTGTACACCTTAAGCTTACACAATGTTATATGTCAATTATATCTCAATAAAGCTGGATTTAAAAGGCAATAATGAATTATTTTGGAATGAGATAATATTTCTTTTGGAAGCATTAATATCTACCATACTGAACTGGTGGTTAAAGGAATATAATTGCGGTTCAAAAAACATGTAGGCACTTCTAATGTAATTGGCTTTGTTGTTTAATGCAGGGGATACACAGATGAATCAGAAGTGGTTTAGGTCTACATGAAGCTCACAATATAGAAAGAGAAGTAGTTACCTAAGCACCCAAGCAAAATGAAACATTAGAAGACCAGACATAGCCTGTTGTCTTGAATTGCCACAAGTTAGTTGTTTAGAGATAGGACAAGGAACATGAAACCAGCTAGATCACAGGTCAAGACAGTTGGTAGACTGCTGTCAGCAGCTAGTACGTGCACCACAAGGGAAGACCTGGGCTACCTATTGCAGAAGGTTTCAGGGCACTGACCCTGGAAGGCATTCATTTGTTCATTTGTGATTTATCTAGGTCTTACTGTGTACTACTTGTGGCAGGCAGAGTTACATTGGGGTGATCAGGGTGAATAAGGCAGACAAGTTTTCCATCTTCTGAGATCAGCTGGGAAATTGGACGTCTGGGGCAGACAATAAGTGCATGGACATGTAAGTGAGCAGACATATATGCTACTAAAAAAGAAAACTAGGGTAATGAGTGGGACTCATTTTGAGAAAGGCTGCTCTATGGAGATGAAAACACAGCTGGATGGAGAGAGTTGGTCGTGCGAAGATTTGGGGAAAGGTGGGTGTTTCAGGTAGAGGGATCAGCTATTGCAATGTCCCCAAACAGGACTAATCTTGGCAGGTTTGGGTGCAGAAGGGCAATGGTGACTTTCATCAGGTGGTTGGTTCCATCTCTACAAGACTGATATAGCGAATTAGTAAGTTTCTCCTGCTGTGTGTAACTAGAGGGCAACTATGCTCTTTTCCATGTTCCTTTGGGGAGCCCTGATTTCTAGGTAGTCACATTACTGGGTGAAGCTGAACTTAAAACACTAGAATTCCATTTCTCAAGCCGTGGAGAGGTTGTTTCAGGTAGGAGCATTCTTTTGCTTCTCCCATTCCTCAGGCTGCTCTTTGATCCAAGCCAAATTTCAGAATGATATAGAGGGAATTGCAAACTCAAATGGGAAACTTCAACTCTAGCATTTTATTTTTCCATTTTATAGCTTTCCCTTCTGTCCAGGCTGTGTTCTGACAAGCCAAGGCTTTTTGGCAAATCAGCTGAAAAGTAAACTTAAACATGAATCTGATTATAGGGATGCAGCCTGCTAGGATTACTCTATTAGAGAACTTGTTTAGACGAAACCTATTTTTTTACTCCTATAACTGACAAAACTGTAGGAAAATCACTCATGTTTGAAAGCAAAGTATAGTGAAGTGCTATATTGCACCGCTGGCTTTATCTAAGGCAAAATAAACAAACAGACCACAAACAACAATGTGTTGCTGAAAATAATAGGTCAGAGGTTTATTTAAAAAGGAGAAAATCCAAAAGTCAGACTGACAGCTTGATTCCAAAGGTTGATAAGAAATGTGAAGTAAAAGCTTTATAAGAATACTATGCCATGATTTTCGAATCTCGACTTTGTGATTGGGTCAGTATATCAACAAACAATAGTTTTTGGGGAAAATAATAGCACATTGATTTCTCAAAGGTAGAAGTGAGACTAATCTACATTTTTTTCATTTCTATTCTTTTTTTATTATTTATTGTTGATACTAGACACCAACCTACATTTTAATTCACATGTTAATCTCTAACTGAAAAACTTGATCTAGGGGTTAATGTTCTTGATAGTTCAAAACAAGGCAAATAAAACAATTAGTCATCAGACATTATCTTAGCAACTATGAAACCAGTGGATAGAGTTGACAATTTGGAAAGATTTAATAAAAACTATATTCAAGGTTTCCATGTGTTTCCAAGTGCCCAAGACAGTTCCACTTCATACCTGTTATCCCAACATAATTATTAACAGCAGTTCCCTTTCACTCTAAAAAGTGTTTCCCTAGCTAGAGTGGATTCTGAAGGTAACATTTCTCCCCAGGGTGAAATTTATTTATCTAGCAACTATGCCTTTCACTATAATTTCACTATCTGCTTCATCCATTCATTTAAATATTTCTTTAAGTGCAATATCAGATATTTTCCTAATTAATAAAATTATAAAAAAGAATAAGAAACAATTATTCCCCTCAAAGGGCTCAGAGTATATAAAAATCTGTGTAGGCTGGACATCAATTATCCTTTCACAGTTCAGTGCAGTGAGAATTAGAACACACCATGTGTTAAGCAGTGACTCGGTCCCACAGGAAAGACAAGTGAGCAAGACAAGGTCTATATCTCTAAGAAGGAGTCATGTTAGCCAATCTGCTTGTTTCCACCTATTAATCTGATAATTAAAAGCCTCTACTGGCTCAGTGGCTTCTTGTTTCACTGGAATAAAATCTGAGCCCTGATCTGGCTGCTGCCTGTCTCTGTGACCTTGTTTCACACTCTTCCTGCTCTGGTTCACTAAGCTCCAGACACACTGGCCTTCTTTCTGTTCTTGCATGGTTCAATCTTGTCCCTGCCTCAGGGTCTTTGCACTTGCCATTTCCTCTACATATAAATGTCTTCCCCCATCATCATATGGTTGGCTCCTTGGCATCATTTGTGTCTGGCTCAAATGTGACCTCTTGCAAGAATCTTTCCCTGACTACATTATCTCCCCACCCTCTGACCCATTTTACATTGGTTTATTTACTTCATAGCCTTTTTCATTCTCTGAAAGTCATTTTAAAGTGAGTATTGCATTTTTGGGCTCTCTTCTCATGATAAAAATGTAAGCAGACTCTTGTCTGTCTTGGTCACCCCTAAATCGTTGCATCTAGAGCAGTGCCTAGTACACAGTAGGTGCTCATAGATAATTTTGAATGAACAAATAAGTAAGGTTTGCAACTCTTTCCTTGGGTTTAGGCTAATTTCTCACAATTCAGCAAACATTCTTAAAAGTCTTTTTCCAACCTCTTACCTTTGTTTTTTTACCTGATTCATTTTTGGACGCGGAGTCCTTGAGACTCTAATTCTCAGTCTAGTCTTTGGACAAAAGAGCGATAGTCTGTAGCCTGCACCAATACACCGACGTTGACTTATGAAACTCACACAGGTATAGAACTGCCCTGGCTGTTGCTTTCTGTGCCTCCCGCTTTAATAAAATACAAAATTGAGGGGATTTTTAGTTCTTTCTCCAGCCTCCTCTCATATCTGGGGCATGAATACCAATCCATTTTAGTCTGGAGGGGCCAGTGAGAAACCCATGGCCCGGGCCCGGCAGTGGCGGGGCTGTGCTTCGATGAGCAGATGATACTCCTAGTGCAGTGTAAACAGGATATAAACTTTGAGTGTTTATTCCTGAAATGGCGACAGTTTGTCTGCTCTCTTTGGAAGCAAGGTGGTTGATGTAGGTGAGAGACGCCTCATTTGTCTTCAGTTCAATATCAGTTGGTCAGTGAGGGGATTAAGCTTGCAATGTTGGCTTCATTACCTGCATGCCTCAACCAAAGACAAAGGACATCCAGAACAACTCATTTGAACAATGTAGAGACTTTGCTATTTATCCCTTTACGTGGAATAATCTTTTATTTCCTATAAAACCAACAATTCAACTCCTCAGTAAAATACTGTGGAACTAACTAGAGATAAAAAGAGGTGCAATGATACAAATATGGTGCCAAACACAGGTACTGTCTTGCATGACAGTGATTTGCTTTCTCATATATTCTCTCAGCAATGCCCTGAGATAGGCAAAGCAGGATTAATCCCTTTCCAAGAGGAGCTTAAAGAGCTGAAGGCCATAGGGCCAGAAAATGGCAAAGCATGAGCTCATCTTAAATCTTCTGAGTCGAGTCCATTGTAATTCCATTACATCACCCTTTCTCTCTCTTTTCCACCCTGGATTGTATTTGACATATGGATATCACTTTATTTTAAGCTAATCATTTTTTGTAATTGGGACCAATACAGCAAATTTTACTTTGTGTCTCATTTTACTCATCATTTATGTAGAGTCTACTGGCAGCAATCACATTGAAATAAATGCAAGGAGGGCTAGTTGTGAATTCAGAGTAGCAGATATCAACTTGGGATTGATGTGCAAGAGATTTTATTGGGTAAAATGCTTATGAGGAATAAAGAATAAAGAAGGAAGAGAAAGCCTAGATATTTCTTGGAGAGTTGGAGGGCTAGGAGGGCTTCCTTAGAAAGGAGAACAGTTCCTCCAGTAGTATTACATGCAGTGTTGTTAGACTCAGAAAATAAAAATACAGGATGCTTAGTTAACTTTGAATTCAGATAATGCTTTAGTATATTTAGTTCATTGCAATATTTGTATTTTATTTGGCAACCCTAGTTGAATGAGACCCATTTCCTGGAAGAGTTCATGAATAGAGTATATTTTGGTGCTATGTAAAAGAGTTGAAAAGAATGGGTGGACCCCAGAACAGGGGTAGCCCTGGTCATTCTAAGGTCTGTCTTTACTGTCTTTGTTGATTCTCCAGCAAAGTGATATATTTTTAAAAGTGATAAAGTAAGAAATAAAGCTTTAATTCTAGCCTTAGAATAATCAAAGTTTATTTGAGGAACCTACTAGAATTTTAATTCCAATTATAACTACAGAGCTGACCCAGAATCATATCAAATATTGTGATAATTGAGTTTTTCGAGTCATAGTGATAGTGAGATGGAAAGCTATATTATGATTGAGCTAAGAATCTATTCAATCATCTTATGGGAAAATAAACTGTCCTGGAAATGTAAACATCTTTTTTGGACTTTTTCTGAATTCCATTGAACTCACAAAATGTGAAATGTTTTAGTTGATTCAAAGCAACAATGAAAAATGTCACCCATAGACCTTTCTTTTGCCAGTAAATAGAATAGATAATACTGTCACTTGGAGGAGATTGGAATTCCGGAATGCTTTCTTTATCCCGTTAATGAAGGCCACAGTAAAAAAGTGGAAACACTTTCCATCATGAACAGAGTAACATTATAAACTTTCTTGTTAAGTACCATTTTCTCTTATTGCTCTTTGTAAGTTTGTGCTTATGGCAGCATAATTTTGACAAGCCTCAAAATATCTGCAGCTATAATTATAGGGTTTTTCTTGTAATGAAATAAAATTTGATTTACAATCGTAGTAGAGAGTTGCTAGACCTGAAGAATCATCATGAACATGTTATCAAAAATAGACCAATTTCACTGTGTTTCATCACTTAAGTGGCACAAAGATATTAGCTAAAAGTTAACCTTCACAAGGCCAGAAGCTGCTGGCAAAGTTCCTAAACACTATGAAAACTTTTTAGATCTTTAGCCCTTTTTTCAACACTATGTTTCTTTTCTTTTTATTTAGTAACTCTTGTCCCAAGACACATGCTTCCTTTTCCAATTCCCTGTCTCTTTATTTGCATACAATTAGCCTCATAATTGACCCACATTGTGCTTAACATGGAGACTCTCATTTCTCATCATATGTTGCTTTAAAAAATCATATGCTCACCTTATCCTACCCTCTTTTTCACTGTTTAGAAAATGTTTAAGACATGTCTGTCTGTTTTGTTGGGTTACTCTGCTCTCTTCCAGTGTCTGTCATGGGCTATGTTTGATATTGTCGCTGCGTAACAAACTATTCTAAACTTGAGGCACAGAAACCATTTTTCATTACGCTCACCGATTCTGTGGGTCAGGAATTCAGACAAGAAGCAATGATCAGATATGCATAACAAGAAGAATGCTGTGTGTAACATAAACCTGTCTACAGTGGTTTAAACAAATAAGGACCGACTTGTTTTAGAAATAACAAAAAGCGCAGGTAGGTGCATCTTAGCATTGGTGCCGTTTGTGAAGTTCAAAATGGTTTCTGCTACTCCAGACGTCGTGCCTGCGTTCCAACAATCTATGTATTGCCATCTTCTTGCTTTATCTCAGGTTTACTTGCACAAAGCACTATAACTTAGGAAAGTAAGTCATTGATGCTCTGCCCCTGAGTTTTCCATTCACAAAAGAAGGCAAGGGTCCAATCCCTGCTTTGCATGAACTGCCCCTCTCGCATTCCTAATGATGGCCGGCCAGCTTTGCCACTTTCAGGGTGGAGAATTCTAACAATTTTGGTGCACTCTAATTATTAGATAACTTCTTACACTGAATCAAAATTTGCGTCTGTAACTTCCATACATTGGTCTTAGTTTTGTCCTCTAAAATAATCTAAACTAGTCTGATTTATTTTGTTCCTTTAAATATTTGAGGACAGTTTTAAAATTTCTCCTTAGTCTTCTCCTCTGCTAACTAGACAGACTTCCTCCAACTAACTTATTTTTCAAAAAACATGATTTCTGTACTTATGCTTGTGCTGGGCATTCTTTTAAAGGCATAACTACTAGCTTCCAGGTTTGTCTCTCCCATGCCCCTGCTCCCCGGGGTGAAAGACTATGCCTCTTGTTTACCACTGTATATTGCTGGTGCCTAACATGCTTCAGGTACATTGTAGACACTCGGTAAATACATATTGAATTAATAATATTAGAAACTATGATAAGTGGAAATAATTTACAGTGGTTATTGATGGACAATTTCACTATTCAAAGATTTCTTATATTTCCCAAATTGCTTACAATGGGACTATATTGCTTTTATAATCTGAAAAAAAAACACACCAATAACACAGTTATATATTTTTAGCATGTTGTACAAGACTGGGTATATCTCAGATATAATTGAGTAATGCAGACCCTTGTGAAATTATTACTTTTCTTGTACATTTGGTATAATACATTTGTTGTAGCCTAATGCTGCAGTTACCTTTTCCAGTACAACTTATTCAATACATTTGTTTTGTGTCTTTGTTGTGCAAACCACTCTGACATGTCACTCATAGCTTGCTCTGCTGCTATCTTGAACTGAGCTTATAGTTGCCACACCCCTAGGTATTTTCCACATGAGGGAAGAAGAGAGTGAGGAGGAGGCAATCATTCTTGTTGGTCAAGTTATCCTCAACTGTGTTTGACTTGTGGAGAAAATTTTCAAACTTATGTGCAGATTTTTAAATTTATGTGAAAATGAAACATGAGAGTTTTTCTTTATCACTCTAGCTTCAGGCACCTTTTTGGAATCCTTGTTTCATAACTAAACATATTAGCTATCTCTTAAAGTTTCATGGCTTTCTATATTTAAATATAGGCCATTTTCATATATAATATTCCTGTATAGTATTCCCCCATCTATCTACCAGAATCTAAAGTGTACATAAAATGTGGAAAGAAAATATTAAGTGACCTAAAATATTTTTGCAAAGTGATGGTAGGCTGAGAGTAATAATGATAAGGCAAGCCTGCATATAAACAAAGAAAATATCACAGTAACAATTCTACTCCTTATATGACCTGTTCAACAGCCATATTAGGAAGTAAAACATAATGGTTTGATTAGATCTGACCTTCAGTTACAATGATCTTATTAAAAATTCTTGCTTATGGAGACTTTCACTTCTGGGAAGATGAAATAGATGTACTTTTCCTCTTTGTCCTGTTAAGTACAACTAAAATCCCTGGACATTACATATAAAACAAAGATAAGACAGAAAAGTTTGAAGAAAGAAGACAGGCTGGTTAGAGCCTTTAGGATCCAAGGAAGAACACAGTGGTGAGTTCCCTAGGTTTTGTTTTGGCCTCATGTCTCTGACTTGGAGCTAGAGAAGCTGGAAACCTGGAGTTGCCAATGAATATGGACAAAATAAAGGCCCCACCATAAGCCTGTATTCTCTAGTCAAAAAAATCAGGAAAGGGGCAGCCTAGCAAGACAGAAAACTTTTAGACAATGACTATTCAACTTCAGCCAAATATCACAGAAAAATCTGGCCCCACCTTCACCCATGCAAGCAAAGTCTGAGTGGAGAGCTTAACTGCATGAGACTGTAGCATAGTACCAAATGCTTCTGCCAGGTGGTGTCATAGAAGGCTGATTAGGGAGCTGGGACTTCCACCTTATCTGGAAGTACTGAGGTGCCACTTCCTCTCTGTTATGTCAGAGGAGGCCCAGCAGTGGAGCATCAGCAGTATCACCACTATCCACTGGTAACAAAGCCATCTACTCACCTTCCCCGTGGCTTGAGTGAAGTCACATGGAAAGCGATAAGGAGGCACTTTTACTTCTTCTAGCCAAGGAGATATCAATGTAGCCTAGTAGGGAGCCATAACTTGCATCCATGACCAGTAGAAACAAGGACCATGCTCCCTCTTTGTGGTCAGTGAAGGTCTGGTGGTGAACCTGGATTTCTAGCCTTACCTGACAGTAATGAGGCAGCATGTTTCATCCCCTTCTCTGGTGGAACAGTGCCAGGGAAAGTCAGTAAAACAGAAGGTATAACTAAGATCTGGTCTTGTAATGTAATACACAAAAGTTCAGGTTTCAAAGCAAAAATCAGAACCAGGACAATCTCAAACTGGATCAAGAAAGACAATCAATGCCAACACCAAGATGACAGAGAAGTTCTAATGATATGACATGGATTTTAAAGCAGCATCACAAAAATGCTTCAGCCAGCAATTATAAACACACTTGACACATATAAAAAAATAAAAAGTCTCAGCAAAGAAAAAGAAAGTCTCAGCAAGAAATAGAAAATATAAAGAAGAACTAAGTGAAACTTTTAGAACTGAAAAATACTATACCTGAAATTAACTCAATGATGAGATCAAAGCAAAAATGAAGAAGATAGAGGAAATAATCAGGGAAATTTAAGATAGAATGATACAAGTAATTACTCAATCTGAATGACAGAAACAATTAAAGCACCAAGCAGTCTCAGAGACCCATGGAACTATAACAAAATATCTTAACATTCTTACCATCAGAGCCCTGGAAAGAGAAAAGAAAGAGGGCAGGTTGAAAAAGTACTCAAAGAAATAATGACGGAAAACTTCTCAAATTTGACAAAAGACATACATCTATAGATTCAAGAAACCACTTAAACCCTACATAGGATAAACTCTAAAAAAATTCACAACAAGAGAAATCACTGTCAAATTTCTGAACACTAGAGATAAAAATATCTTGGAAACAATGAGAGAGAAATGACACCTCATCTGTAGGGGAAAACAATATGAATGACAGGGAATCTCTCATCAGAAACCATCGAAGTTAATAAAAAGTGGCACAGCATTTATCAGAGGCTGAGAAAAAAAGAACTGTCAACCCAGAATTCTATACCCAGTGAAAATATTTTTCAGGGATAAAGGGGAAAGCAAAACCTTTCAGATGAAGCAAGACTAAGAGAATTTGTTGCTATTAGATCTTTCCTATTTCAAATATGAGCAAATAGATTTTTTCATTAAATTATAAAATTATTTTTTCATTAAATTATTGTAATTATGTGAAAAATGTAAAATTGTGAAATTATATAAAAATAATTTTACCTTTACCTCATGCTTTTCAATTTTATATTTTTGTATATGTTATATAATATACAGTATATATTAATGAAGTTTATATATAAATAACTTAATTACATATATATGTGGCATTCTCAAAATATTTAATGAGAGGAATTGTGTAACAGGAATACTTTGGACATGAGAGTGCTAATTTAAATTTTTTAGGTAGATTTAGAAAGCTATAAATCTAGCCTTTTCATTTGTCCACAAGTATAAAATGTACTACCTTGTTAAATACCTGGCTGAAATACAGATACACTAAGACTGAGGTTATCCGCAATCTTCTGTACTTGTAATTCTCTCAAGAAAAGGAAATTAAGTTTATTTGGCCCAATTTCTCCTTAGGGAGCCCTGGATTCCAGTTAGTACAAACTACCCCATTAGTAACTCAATCTAGAATTTGGATCTTTTTGCTGTAGTGGGCAATAGAATTTTTTTTTTTTTTTTAATCGGATGACATCTGCTGCCTTTCTTCTCTTGGCATTTTTATCTTTTCACATGTTATCTTAAAGATAGCTAGTATCAGTTCTGCAACAAATGTATAGATGCTTTCACTATGTTCTCATCCTTCCTATGGACTTAGACATTTGACCTTATTCAGGGAAACAACTATTCTCCTAATGTCTTCTCACTTCTTCCTTATGGTCAAAATTAACTCATGTCTTTATTTTTCTTTACCAGACTACTGCCAACAGTTTTCATACTCAACCACTTCTAATCCATTCTCTAGACTGCAGAGGCCTTCACTGACTCCCTGTCATCTTTCTTTAGCCCATACTATTAATTGTTTGAGGGTAGTTTTTATCGCGCGCTCTACTACCAGTCAATGTAAAACGTATAATTACGTTTCCCGCATACAATGTGTTAATGACTGTCATAAATTACTGTTTACTGTGAGCCAAACACTGGCCTAGAACTTCACTCACATTGACTCATTACAGTAAGCCTATGAGGCGAGTCTGTTCTCATCTCTGTTTTATGGATGAAGAAGAAGAGGCAAAGGGAGGTTAAAATACCCTCCCAAAGTCACACTACTGGTAAATGGCTCAACTTGAATTCAAACTCAGAAGGGCAGATCCAGAAAGTGGGTCCTTGACCACTATGCATATTGCCTCTAAAAGCCCTTTTTGATCTGATTTCTGCTTCCCTAATTTTCTGGCTCTAGGACTATTTGCCAAAACCAATGTATTGAATAATCAAGACAACAACTGTCAGAAATGCATTAAGCTGGGGTCTAGGACAGTTTTCTGCAAAGACATTGGCAGAGGTGGAAGTAAGCCATACATCTATAAAAATAGAGAGGGCAAAAGTGAAAAACCATTCCAGCCACATAGAACTCTGAGCTTCTGAAATGTAAAACACATGCACAATGACATGTGCCCCAGCTGGCAAAATCTTGACAAAACTAAAACCTTGAATAATGACCTAACATTTTGGTGAATTGGTCATTTGTTAAGTTGATTTTTGGTGAATTGGTTTTCAGTGCCCACCTTTTAGCAAATTAATTTGCAAAGATAAAATTTTCAGCAAATTGGTCTGTTTCCTCTTTTCCAATCTTATCTCCCCCACCAGCACCATCAACTCTGACACAGGGCTCAGTAGCACTGGTGAAACCATATTGACTGTTTAATGCTAGTGTCAATTGGTTGGTGTCCACCATACTGGTTGTTAAATATTATGATTGTCACTCATACATACTGACTCATCACACTCCAGTCAGGTTTTTCTGCTTAGAACATCTACCACTCACCTTGCTCACTTGGAGAAGCCCTTCTGTGCCTTTTAAGACTCAGTTCAAGTTCCTTATTCAGGGCTCCTACAGCACCTTTTGTTTTCTATAACATCACTGGACACATTGCATGGTTAAATGTTTATTTTTTGGTTTTCCTCCTTAGATTATGAACTTTTTAAGTGGAGCTCTTTATTTCTTGGTCATCTCTGCACTGTGTGCCTGTAAGATAGTAGCCTTCAAGAGATGCATGAGTGTTGAACATCAAGTAACCTTCTCAATCAACTTTCTATCCTTTGAAAATTGCATATACTTCTTGACAAATAGAGCGGAGGTAGGTATTTTCTCTAACATTTGTGAACATCTTTCTACATCAAGGAACTGATTATGAACTTATTTTTTTCTTTTTCTATTTCACACAATATTAAAAAAATTCTTCTGCATGTAAAAAATATACGTAATAAAAACTTCAAGAAGGCAAAGATTATTTTCCCAGAATTTAACACAGAGCTTAGAATTGTGTTGAATAAATATTTATTGAATACACTATAATGGCTAATATTTACAGCAAAGCATATACGCAAAGTGTTTTGCTTGCATTCTCTTATTGAATATTCCCAGTAATGTAAGAGGTACCCTATATTATTTTCTTTATAGGGGTTCTACTATTCAGTTCATTATATTGATGAGAAAGTAGTTTAGAGAGGTTAAGTGGGTTAGCAACATCAGATGGCCAATGAGCGGTAGAGCCAGGATTTGAATCCAGAAACTCAGTATCAGGAGCTGACTTCTTACTCACCGTCTTTCAGCATTAGCTTAAGTAAGTGAATGGTTAAAACAAACTTTAAATCATTCTGGATTGTGGATTTTAGTACTACTGATGCACTCCATGTCTGCTTGTTTACTTTAAGTCTTAACTCTTTTACCTTCAGGAATGAATTTGGTATGTTCAGAGGATGAGACCAGTGTGGCTGGAGTATTGGGAACAAAAAGGAGACTAGGCAGAGGTGGATTTGGAGAGAAAAGTGGAGGCCAGGGCACACAGGACTTTGGAGAAGACTGGATTTTATATTAGTGAAATTGAAAGATATTGGAGAATTTTTTATTTAATAGAATTTGAATTTAAACATTTTCTCCGAATTTAAACAGTAAACAATTCACTGTAGGGATGGGGCAAAGGCAAGGGAGGCTCTGGCAGTAGTTGGGGCAAGAGAAGAAGGAATTTAGACTGTTGTGGCCACAGTGACTATGATGAAAGCGGATGAAATTGGGATATGTTTTGAATGTAAAGGCCCTTAATAAATATTTGTGAATTAATGATTATGTAATAAGTATAAAACACTAACTACAGTTATTGGCATGTAACAGCAAATGCCCAGTAAATAAATGGTAGTTATTATCATAATGATCTTTATCCCTCCACTTATAAGAGATGAAATTACAGTATTAACAGTCATGAATGATTAGCTTTCCACTGTGCATTTTCTCCTTTGTCCCTTTGACCTTCATTACCTACTCTGCAGAAGCTACTCTCCTAAAGTCAACTCTCCAAGCTGTCAAATTCAGTGTCATTTTCTTATTTTTCATTCCCTGATGCTTTTCTGAGCCTTTGGCTTCCTGCCCCTTGAAATGCCTTGACACCTGGGATGATGCAGTCTCCTAATTCTTCTTGCACATCTCTTGGGGCTCTTTCTGTGCAGCAACTTTTTCTCCTCCTGCCCTCTCAGTATAGAGGTTACCCAAGAATCTCATTTCCAGACTCTTATTCTCATATGCCAGGGTCAGAGACCAAATCCTCATCTTTGACCCTATTTCAAGGTTAGTTCTTCATTTTCAGTTGATACCTTTTTCTTTCAAAGTCATGACTTAAAAACTAGAAGAAGTGAGGGAATATATATATATATATATACACACACACACACACACACACACACATATATATGCACACATATATACACACACACATATATATTTATCCAGACAGGTATACAGAACATAATTTGTCAAGCATATAATTCTTGTAGAGAATGAAATTTCTGCTGAGGAATTAGGAAGACTTTTGAATTTGACCTGAAATATCCATTCCTAAAATTAATCTTATTTGTGCTTTTTTTTTGCTAGCCTATATGATATTCATTTTTACATCTTGAATAATTCATGTACCACTAACCAGCACAATAAAATATTTCACTTTAAGCATACATCTACATTTCTTAACTCAGCTCTCAATTCTAATTACTACACCCAATTTCTGTTTCTTGATGGGAAGAGAAATCATACTTAGGACTGAACAACAGATAATGAACTCCATTAAATAGGGCTGGCTGGGTAGGACTTACTGAGAAGACTTAAGTATAAATTGAATTTTATTTCCTGAGTTAGAAATTTCATAAACTCTTAAATAGGCAAAAGCTTACCCACAGATATGGCAGCCTTTGAGGTGGGGGGTTATACTCAACTGCCTTCCTTCCTTTTCTCTGCCATAATTCTCCTCCATGCCCAGGGGCTCTCAGCGACCCAGAAAGAAGATGAAGGAATTCTCCTCCCATTTGATTCTGGCACACACCTGATTTCCAAACTATGTTTTTCTGAATTTAGGTTGAGTTTGGGGACAGGAGAAAGAGAAGGACTGGTTGGTGGTCTTCCATATTCTCCTGTATCCTACCTGGCACATGTTCTCCCAGCACCATGGGAGGGAAAAAAGAGTCCTCTCAGAGTATTTCTGAGAGACTCTTAGGAGATACTGAGCTGTTCTGGGGAGAAGCATGGGGGAGAAAAGCTATTCATATAGCTTTTTATTCTTCGGATATCTGCCTTGAGCACACGTTGCAGGACCCAGGCTGCTGGCCTTACAGTAGAAGAGGGGGCCAGGCAGCTTTTGGATTTTTCCATCAGTGTAACAGGCTCCACAAAGTAGGGACTTAAAAAGGAGTGTCCCTGCCTGGCTGGGCATGGCTCAGCAGTTGAGCATCAACCTAGGACCCAGGAAATCAAGGTTTGATTCCCGGTCAGGGCACATGACCAGGTTGCAGGCTCGATCCCCAGTCGGAGGATTGCAGGAGGCAGCTGATCAATGACTCTCTCATCATTGATGTTTCTATCTCTCTCTCCCTCTCCCTTCCTCTCTCTGAAATCAATAAAAATATATTAAAAAAAAAAGGAGTGTCCCCCACAGACTTGAAAAAGTGCCTCACACATAATGGGCACTTAATCATGGTTGAATAAATGAACAAATGGGAAGAAATGACTATTTTTTTTAAAAAAATATCTTTATTGATTTCAAAGAGAGGAAAGGAGAGGGAGAGAGAGACAGAAACATCAATGATGAGAGAGTCATTGATCAAGCCTGCAACCGGGCATGTGCCCTGACCAGGAATCGAACCCCGATCGCCTGGATCCTAGGTCGACACTCAACCTCTGAGCCACGCCCGGCTAGGAGGAAATGACTATTCTTATGTTGATTTTCAGAAACATCAGTGATGTCAAAGCTTACTGGTCCTGACTTGAATGGTGTTAAATTCATTAATCCAAAAGTGATAGGGTTAAAAGGGACAAGATTGCTCTTTTTCCTTTCATTTCACTGTCCTTTATGATCAGATTTTCAACATGCCTCATTGTGAAAATTCTTAGGTTCCAAAGTCCTCTATATCAGATCCTTCTTTGAGAACAGCGACTTTTTAATGTTGCTTCTATCTTTTATCTCAATTTCCTCTTCCTATCCCCCTACTCACTCTTCAATATGCAACCATGTTGATGTTTGCTGTGATCCTTTTGCTCCTATAGTTTGTAAAATATGAGTTATCATTTTGTGGCCATTAGTTTATAATTTACACTCTGTTGTGCTATAGGTCTTCTTACCATTATTTTTTGTCTGAACACTAAGATCTACTGTGTAGCTGAGTGAACATTCAGTTCATGGCCTGGGATTTCATCCATAGTTGCATAATTCTCCATGGGGTGCATCCAGTGATCTATTCACTCCTCAATGTTGGACCCCAGATTGCCTTTGATTTCCCATCAGAAGTGGTGTTGTGGTAAACATCCTGGTACTTGTCTCCTTATGGATGTATATAATTTCACAGAGCATATATAACCAGGAGCGGAATTGATAAGGCATACATGCAAAATTGAATATTTAACAACTAACTGCAGTGACTTCCTCTTCCGAATGGCTTCCCAGTCTACTTTCCCGCCAGCAGTGATGAGGGCTCCAACATTCCTGTGTCCCTGCCAGCTTGGCAATATACAGCTTTCTGCTTGTTCAGTGGCTATAAACGTATATCCCATTATTGCTTTATTTTGCTTTTTTAAAAAAAATATATCTTTATTGATTTCAGAGAGAGGAAAGGAGAGAGAGAGGGAGAGAAACACCAGTGATGAGAGAGTCATTGTTCAGCTGCCTCCTGCACGTCCCCCACTGGGGATCGAGTCCGCAACACAGGCATGTGCCCTGACCAGGAATCAAACCCCGGTCGCCTGGATCCTAGGTCAATGCTCAACCACTGAGCCACGCCCGACTGGGCTATTTTGCATTTTTAAAGCTAATGTGTTTTTAATAAAGTTTCTCTTTATATGTTGACTTTTTAAATTTCATTTTCTGTAACTTGACTATTTTCTTTGCCTATTCTCTGTTGGAGTTCCTGTCTTTTCCTTGTTATTACAAGACTCTCTTGTCAGTTCCAAACATTGCAAATATCTTTTCCAAATCTGTCATGTCTCTGTTAACTTTGTCCATAACATCGTTTGTTGAACAAAAATCTTTAATTTTTATAAGATCAAATTTGTTCTTTGGTCTTGCATTTTATACCACTGGGGCAAAGAGATTTATTAAAGTAATATTTTTATGACAATAATAAAATGGGTGAAAAAATGACTTTTTATAGTTTTATGTCAAACAACAACCATTTCTGCTGAGTTGAACATGAATCTCTTCTAATGGCAGCAGGCTTCTCCATTACTTGAGTAACTCTGAAGAGTGAGTGGAGAATAAGGTTTGCTTGTAGCATGCATGCTAAAGAGCTTTGTCACTTAAGTGAAGAGGCCTTTTGAAGAGATAACTTATTCCCAGTAAGCTTTAGCAATTTGGCTCAGGGTTGCCTGGCAAAGCTTGGACCTGCCCAGGGCTGATTAATTTAAATGCGATTATGTTCCTCCATACAGCTTGCAATGAGGGATTTCATTTTTCTAATCAATTCTTATTAAAAATAGATAATCAGAGAAAGACTGTACTGTGGAACTTCCCACAGTTGTTTATATTTATTAGATTTTTATGTTCCTTTTTGACCAATTGTTATGGACTAAATGTTTGTATCCAACATCCCCCCAATTCATATGTTGAAATCCTAACCCCCTATGTGATGGTATTAGAAAATTGGGCCTTCGGGAGGTTGTTAGGGCATGAGGAACCCTCATGAATGGGATTAGTGCCCTTGTAAAAGAGACCACAGAGAGCTCTCTCTTCCTCTCAGCCATATGAAGATACAGGAAGAAAATGGCTGTCTGCAATCGAGAAGATGGTCCTCACCAGAAACTGACCACGCTGGCACCCTGATTTCGAATTTCCAGCTCCCCAATCTATGGTATTTTGTTGTAAGCCTAAACTGGCTAGGACATGAATCATTTGAGTTAGCTAGAAAAACTGTAGATTGGTCCTTAATGAAATTATGGAGTGGACAAGTTCAAATTTCATTTACAATTTCAATGAATGGTACACTTAGGTGGTATAGTAGGTTGAATCATGTTCCCCCAGAACTCACATCCTCTCAGAACCTTAGAAAGTGACTACTTATTTGAAAATAATACCTTAGCAGATGCAATTAGTTAAGGACCTTGAGATGAAGTCATCCTGGATTTAGGGTGGGCCCTAAATCCAATGACTTGACCAAAGGAGAGGACATAAGGATATACATAGACCATGTGAAGATGGAGGCAGAAATTGACTTGATGCAACAAGTCAAGGAATGCCAAGGGCCACCAGAAACTGGAAGAGAAAAGGAAGAATTCTTCCCTAGAGCCTTCAGCATGGCCCTGCTGAAACCTTGATTTTGAACATCTGGTCTCCAGAGCTATGAGAGAATAAATTCCTATTGTTTTAAGCCACCAAGTTTGTGGTAATTTGTAACATTTGAAAACTAAAACAGGTGGAGTGATGACATGGTAACTTCTCAGGTTTCTAATGTCCAGTGGTTCCTGGTACCCAGAGAATAAGGAGCTTCTAAAGACTTCTGAGGACTCACTTGCTAAGGAAGTTTATTACAGTTTTTGACAATCAGAAAGTTGCCTGGTTTTGATGTAAAGAATCTGACACTCAAGGTCAGCTCAAACAATGGTCTAAGTGTTCACTATATATATGTGAGACTTTGGCCACAATTTAACTCAAGTGTCATGCCCAGCATTCCATTAGGCAATGATCCCCAATATCCTCTCTTTATGTAAACCCTTCTTTTTCCTCTTCTTCTCAGAGATATTTATTTATAAATATTTTTTTGTTGATTTTAGAGAGACAAGTAGAGAGAGGGAGAGAGAGAAGCATTGATTGGCTGCCTCCTGGATGGCCTCTACAGGGGATTGAGCCCACAACCCAGGCATGTGCCCTGACTGGGAATTGAACCTGTGACCTCTTGCTGCGCTGAACGACGCTCAACCAACTGAGCCACCCTGGCTGGGTTCAGAGACATTTAAATGGCATTGGAGGTGCAGAGAGGAAGAGTCAGGGGTATAAACCTGACATAATCCTTGAGGAGAGGGTTTACACAATAGAAGCCCCATGACCACCATTAATTTACATAGTAGTTATTTATTAAAAGGTTATTATATGCTGGGCACTGTGAGAGATACTGGAGAGGGCTGACTTTCTGGCTTGATGTCCTTGGGTTTTCTGTCTAGGTCCCTGTGATCCATGTGAATGATTTCTAAGCCTTTCAAGGTTTCCTCTCCTCTATGGGAGGTATCTCTTTGTGCAAAGTGATGCCTTGGGCTTTAATGATGGCCTGTTAGTACCTCTCTGTGACCTTAACAATCTATGTTATGACTCTAATCTTTTGACTACTTTTTGTGGCATTCTGGGCATGTGGCTGATCTGTGCCCTTGGCATGCAGCTTTCTGTCTCTCACATCACAACCTTTGGTGCAGGGGACTCACAGAGTACTAAGAGCCGGCTGAATCTTACTGATTTTGTATCCAGTGTCTAGGCCAGACACACTCCATATTCCCTGGGACCCTGATCCTCTTACTCTTGGAACCTAACAAGAATGTCTCAGAATTCTAAACTCCATCACATTATTGCATACTTTAGGAGTTTCTTCTTGGCTGTCACTCTCAAGGGTATTTCTAATTCTGGCAAAGATGCAGACACTAGAAAAATATTGTTGTTACTGAGAGATGAATGTGCCAAGAAGTAAAAACCACAGCATTCTGGGAGGCAAAACAGTTACAACCTAATTATATACATAGAAGCAAAGAGGAAAAATATGGATACTCATGGTCTAGGAAAGGAAATTCATGGTAGGGGAGTAATGAATGTGAAGAAAATGGTTCATTATTGGAAGAAGGATTTCAACTGAAAAAGCCTGGGTGGCACTGGGTGGGGCCTTGGAGACACGAAGACTTGGTGAGCCTAAGTCCAGGGTGAGCCTAGCTCAGGCATGCAGTCTGGCTCTCTTTCAACAGGCTACTCAGGGTCACATTTCATCTGTGGAGAGTGGGACTTGGGTCCAGCCAAGAGCCCGCCTACTGCCAGGCGCTTGAGGAGGCAGCGGGAGGAGGAATTGCTCAGCGCTCTGAAGGGCAGAATCGTGATCAGGAAGGATCATCCTCAGACCGCATGATGGTATCGGAGGCGCAGGGCTGACCTTTGCCCAGTAATTGTATCTGTAGGAATCTGTTATTTCAGAGTCAATTGACTCTTGTGCTACCTTTATTTCAACTTAATGGAAAGCCCACTATTGATTGAGATCACCAGACTTCTCAGTTTGACATTTAAAGGCCTCTACAATTTGACCTTTCCCTTTTTTTTTCATGTTCAGTTCTGAGTATATGCCTCTATATATCTGTCCTCAGTCACCCTCATCCACTCACCCTTTCCCAAACATGGCCTTTAGTCAATTGATGCTGAGCCATTGCTCAAGCTATTCCCTTTACTTAGAATGCTTTCTCTTACTTATGCCTGCTAAAGTTTTATACGTTCTTTATCTCAGCTTAAATCACCTCCCCCCCATTGGCCCAGTAGAATTTAATGTCCTCCCATTTCAAGTTTCACAATACTTTGAATGTCTGTTCTATAATGTATCCCATTTTTGTCTTGTGTTAAAGTTATTTTATATATGCTTTGGTTTTCCTATCCAGTTTGGAAGTTCCTTTTGTTTTTGTTAAATACAACACCATTATGCCTAGGACAGTTTTGCATACAGAGACACTCAATAAAGTTTGTTGTATTGAACTCTCTAAAGTTGAGATAAATTACAAATGTGATTGCACATTGAATATAGAAGACTGAATGGACTTCAACATTTAAAATACTGTCTGGTATTTATTAACACCTGGCACAATTTCCCTGAAGTCTTCAGGTTCTTTTTCTTGGCTCCACCTCACTTCACCACAGCCCTGGACTTGTCTTTGGCTTTAGCTCTTCCTTCAATCAATCTCTGGAGGGCCCAAGGCACACCCTTTGTGGACCCTGGTTGAGCCTCTGCAGCAGCAGCCTGGCTCCCTTCGTCAGCCCAGGAGGTGCCTCCGCCCTTTCCCCACAACCACTCCTGGGAATTCTGTTCCCTCTTTTTCTTCTCTGTTAATCGTCTTTTAAGATGATTTCTCTCTCTCTTTTCTTTTGATCAATGTACCTTAGAGCGTAAGAGCCAGGGTTGTATAATGGGTAAGAATGTGTATTTTGGAGTTCTAATATCAGGGCTGAATTTCAGCTCTGCCCCACTGTGCATTATCTCGGGACAGGTGTCAATGGTAAAATGAAGGCAATAACACGTTAACTCATAGAGCTCTCCCGAGGATTAAATGAGATGCATGTGGACACTTAGCAAACAGCACCTGGCACATAGTCAGATACTTAAAATAGTGGCTGTACTACCATCCTTTGTCTCTTTGTCTACATACTTGGTTAAGAGTATTGTACTTTTATTTGTATTATATCTTTCATTTTTTATTTTTGAGAACCTTTTATTTCTTAGAATTTATATTATGTTTTGTCTTTCAAAAATAAAGTAACTGTGTAAACAAATCATGCACATTCTAAACAGAAAGAAAGATGAACATGTTTTTTATACAAAGGGAGCCTCTTGATCTGTGATAGTCCTTTCTCGTTCCATAAAATAGTTCAGCGAACATATTTATAATATGTTCAGTTTAAAAACAGTATTTTCACCATACCTGTGAGGTAGGTGAAGGATGTACTTACTATTAATCCCATTTTACAGATAAGAAAATTGAGGTAAAATGTTTAGATCAGATCTTCTGACTTCTAATTCTGCATTTTTAATACTTTTGTTATAATTGGTTAAGTTTTCAGCTCCAAGAGGAAAAGCTATGTTGGGATTACTTGTATGGATGAGTGCAAGGAAACAGATCTGTTATGTAGAAGAGGGTGCCTGGCTTTAGCAGCAGTCAACAGAGTTCCCAGACTCAAACTACAGAACAGGAAGAGACTTGACAGATCACCAGGGACACTCAGCAGTGTGAGTGATGAAGGTGACTGACCACACTATCTCGCTTCACCTGTTTTCTCCACATGGGGAAGTTTTGCTCACTTTTTGTGATACTACGCATTATGTATTATATATTTTAAATACAATTTACCTTATCTCTTTTCAGTGTTCCCAATTGATACTTAATATATATTTGAAAGATAAAAGCAACCCCCCATCTTCCTCTGGGTAATCCCTATTCTTTTTTTTTTTTTTTTTTTAATAGTACTAATATCTGAGGCCTCTCATTTATATTTTCATCTGGAAACTAATGCTCTCACTGTGGAGCTATTCTCTTGATTTTATACTAACTTTTCTGAAGGAAGGTGTTTTGTTATTGCTCCAGCATAAAAGGGCAGAGATAGAACTTAGGCATTAAGAACAACCTTACTCTCGAAGCACACCAAAACAAACCAACAAATCATCCACCCGCAATGCGCTGGGCTTAGTAAACACAGGGCTCCTTACTTAAATCCTCTCGTGTTTAAAAGCCTTCACAAATGTTAAATGAGTAACTCTCAAGGCAGCTGTTTCAGATAAGCCCTTGGACACACATTCTCTCAGAACTTTGGAATCCAAGGCAATACTGGAGACTCACCAGCCAGCCTGTCGTCCTGTCCCTGGATTATGCATCTCATCTCCAAATAAGGCCCGAAGTGATGCAGGAGGTAATCAATAGAAGGACTTGGCCATTGTTCAATAGATGAAGAAAGTCTAATGAACAAAATACAGGGCTGGGAGCTGAGCCAGATCTGAATTCCAATCTTCTCTTAGCCTTGTAAGCAGGAGCCTAAGTAGGTGATTCCACTCCCAGAGCCTGTGCCTGTAACTGCTCCCTTCTGCCCCGATCCTACTGCTCCAAGCATCCTACTCACACGGGCTGATGGCTGATGAGACCAGGAGAAAAAGGCCTGTAGCAACAGCGTAGACCAAGGAAGGTAGAACCTGTGTTTTTCATCGTCGTCTATCCCTTGACCCTGCGTGATTATGTGTGTGTGTATGCAAGTGTGTATGTGCACACTTGTGTGCATCTCTCTCCCTTGGACTCTGTTTATTGATTCTATTTCTGACCTTTAACACTCCAACATTCATTCATTCAATGCCCATATACTGAGTACCACTGTCTGTGGGGAACTGTGCTGGTGACCAGGAATGCATATAACATATAAGAGGAAAAAAATACGTAAGAAGAATCTCACCCTCAATTTTTAATGACCCATTAGACAGAAAGGTTTTTTTGTTTTATTCTGTTTTGCTTCTTTTATTGTGGACACTTTCAGGCATGCAAAAAAAGGAAAAAGTGAAATATATCAATGTACCTATTATTCAACTTTAAAAATTATTTATGTGTCCGATCTTGTTCCACATTTTCCTTTATTTACTACTTTCCAGCACACACCTACACACTAGATGATTACGAGGTCAGTCCCAGGCACCCTGCTGTTTGAACAGTTCTGATTTCCTCACATGGAGAATGAAGAGAAGACTCCCAATGCTCCTTCTGTTGGTGCCTAAACGACGTCCCTTTATCTCTTTCAAGTGTTGGATTTTGGACATTGCAGAGGGCTGCTGAGAGAACCTCAATCAGACCAGGCTCCCAAAAGAGCCCACTTCTAATGCTTGTGTTTTCAGAGAACCCCACACTTTTAGCAAATTATGAGAAAAGGGCCATGACATCAGGCCTGGGTGTGGCGTGGGACAGAGCCAATGTCTGCGCTGCCCTGCAGTGTATATGTGAGCCGGCGAGGGCTGCCCTGCATGGCCGGCTGTCCATGTCTTCTCCTGAACTCCCTCCCAGCAACCTCCCAGGCCCCTTGGACCCAAGGTTGACTAAAAGTCTCAGGTTTCTCCTGAGCTGGACTTTGGGCCACTACCACTGTGAGCTTTCTTCTTGCTCTGTCATTAGGAGTATATATCAAGGTTTTTGCTTAGCTAAATTGTTCAACTTTTATGAGTATTATAAAACCACAGGGCAGAACTTTGACATCTTCATTCAGTTTTATAGCTCTGTGTAGGCAGTACTTAATAAATAATAGAGACAATACTGTTCAATTGATAAAAAATAGATCTTACTATACAGAAAACATTTGGGAACCATGAAGATTAAGTTACAGTTTATTATGTATATTGTAATTCAATCATACTTCAGAAGGTTTAGCAGTAAGAAATTGCTAGAACTAGAAGAGCAACAACTCACCCCTTTTCCCTTACCAGTTTTGAGGAGCATATACAATAATCTAAGAATAAAATCAAAACAAGGGGAAAATGGAGTGCACATGCTTTCTAAAGGAAAAAACACCAAAGGTATAATTTAGGAGAAACAAATGCATGATGCTGTAGAGTAAACAAATTTTGGAAATTGTTTCCAGGTGTCACAAGTGAGATTAAAAGCTGTTTCTAGATGTTAACCTACAAGAGTTGTTTACCCAATAGCAAAATGTTTGGGTATCCACGCACCATTATGGAGACATGCGGCTGCCCTGTATGAAGACTTTCAAATACCCGGAGCATATATTTTCATTGCTCTATATCTTAGCCAGGGGTCAACACTCCTCTGCGAACCACCCAAATCTGAATATATATCCTAGAAACTCAGGTCTTCTAGCCATGGCTCCTCCCCAAACTTAATCAAGATTCCTTTACCTCTCTCCTTTGCTATCCTTTGCTTTTTACCTCTGATCCTTTTTACTCTGTCAAAAAGGAACCTCATCTAGATGCTCTGAGGCATCCAGTCATAGCTTTAATTCCTGGCGTTACTTCTGCCTGACTTCCCTGTGTCTCATTGCTATAGTCACAGATGTAATATTTTCTTAGGCCCTTCATGTGAATGTTAATGGAACAATCCAGTTTTTATCAATAGCTGTCACCCTCTGTGGCCATTTCAAATTTACAGGTCACTTTTGCATATTTCTGAATGTATAGGGCACAAAAATAAATTGGAGTCTATTAATTCCATTGCTCTTGTACACCCAATCTTATGTGAATTAGGTTTATAGGATTAGACAAGACGTATTCGATCTTGTTTTCTTGGCATGTATAATGGGCATTGGATTTTAGCCTCTGTTCTATGAGGTGTTCCTTGGTGGCTATTTATTTTCTCTCTTTGGAATGATTAACATGAAGAACCATTATATCAAGACAAAATGTTCTCACATTGCACCATCTTGTACCCCAAGGGTTTTGTTCTGTTGGGAACATGAAGCTCAGCCTTAGACTTTCTCCCATCATGTATGAAAATACTAGCTAACATTTTATATAGTGCTTATTATTTATCTGATATTCACTTAATCTTCACAACAATGCAATGTGGAAAATACTGTAAGTTTTGCTCATCATATACATGAGAAAATTGAGTGACATGAAGGTTGATTAACTGGCCCAATGTCACATGGCTCATTTAGTGCTGATGTAAAAATTCAGATCAGATCACTAGCAACCATGTTCTTCTTTTTTTTTTTTTAAATATATCTTTATTGATTTCAGAGAGAGGAAAGGAGAGAGGGAGAGAGATAGAAACATCAATGATGAGAAAGTCATTGATCGAGCCCGCAACCCGAGCATGTGCCCTGACCAGGAATCAAACCCCGATCACCTGGATCCTAGGTCGATGCTCAACCCCTGAGCCACACCCGGCCGGGCTAGCAGCCATGTTCTTGACTCCTCACTGCTCTGTATCTGCTGTGGTTTATGAAGTCATGTGAAGGCCACAATTCTTGCAGGCTCAGATATAAAGTGTGGTAAAGTTTCCATCTTGCCTTATAGAGAGTGAACTATGATGCTTAATGGAGATGCCAAGGGGAGGGGAGTTTTAAGTTTCTCATAATCTCTATCAAGCTCTGCCTCTTCCAACCTATACCAAATAAATATGCCATCCAAGAAAAAAGAATGTGCTCGCTATAAAATGTACCATCAAAAGAATTCCTAGTATTTCATTCCACAGTGCTGCCTGAGGCCCTCCTTTATAGACATTCCAGAGCCCCCTCTGCTTGCTTTACAACAGCTTCAAAGGTTACAGATGGGCTCACTGCTCCAAAAACAATACCTTGTAGATCTTTGAAACTCGAAATCTGACTGTCTCTTGGTGCATTCTTAATTAATGGTTTCATGAAAGTCACATAAAAATCTGCTTCTAAAGGGTTAGGATCTTTGATTAATATTGAATTTAGGCACTTTCCTATTTCTTCATCTGTCGAACAGATTTTTAACTCCTGAGGAAAACGTCTAATAACTTCTTGAGTCAGTTTCTTTGTGCAAAGTTCACAGCCGAAGCAGGTGGCGCGGTGCGAGGCTGCGGCAGCGAAGCATCCGCAAGCAGCCGCGCCTTCCACGAGCACGCGGGCATTGGCCCAGGAACAGCGAGCCTTTCCTCAGAAGAGGGCTGGATATCACAACTTAGGATTACCTCAATTAGCAGCTGCTTTGGAAACCCACAGCAAAAAAGATTATTAGCAAAATGCTCTTTCTTTGCCAGTTACGAGTGGCAGACTGGATTCTCCAGGTATGGAGATTAAATTTTCAGAATGGGCTTTCTGGGGCCTGCGATTATTTGCTTTCAAATATACACGTTTCTTGATTCATGCATTATTTATGGACTGTCATATTTCGCACAACTCCCAGGAACCTCAGGGAAGCCTTCAACCCATTGATTGATTCCATATTGTGTCACATATTACAATGACTGTCTGCTTCATAGTTCTAAATAAAAATTTTGTTCTTTTTTTGTTAAATTTACACTTGGACATGTAGAATGATATTTTCTGTTGTATGGAAAAGAGTGTGCTCACACACACGCACACGCGCACACACACACAGAGCCAACTTCTTGCATGTTTTTATGGTGGTGCCACAGTTTATGAATTGAAAAAATAAACCAAGCAAGAATCTGGCCCCATTTACTACAGTGAGGGCCACTTTCTTCTCTTTGTTAAGTGTTACTAGCATATCGAAATACAGCGAAGTTATTACTAATGATTCCTGGCAGAAAACAAACGGGCACAATTAAAATTTATCATTTTCCCTTTATCAATAGATAACAGATGGGACATTAGCATTTATGAGCACAGTAGGAGTCATTAATAAAATGAACCAATAATAAAGTTGATAGTGGAAATGTCCACAGGCCTATTCTACTGGTTATTAATCCACATTAGCCAAGGCATTGATAGCTACACACTGATAAGCCATACCTGAAATCTGTTGACAAAAAACAAGTTGACAAAAAATCCTAGAATGATTTGAAACTTAATTATTAAGAGAATTGCATTCACTTGGAAGATGGTAATCGATAACAACAGCAATTCAACTGGAAAAATTCTGCCTATATTGAATATTTCCAGTCAAGATCATGGTCCTATAAGTATCAGGAAGGATGCAGAGGTGAAAATGTTACAGTCTCTGGGCTCCAGGAAAATCCACATTCTGATTGATCGCAGGGATCGATTTGAGTCATTTTGTATTGACTTGGGGTCTTTACATAGGATCTTGCCTCTGCCAGAACTGACTCTTTTCAATGTATTGCTAAGGAAATTTTATTCCCCTATTATAATGGATGCATGCAATATTATTTTTATTGAAATTCTCTTACCCAAGCACTGGATTCCTGGACATTTGCTTGACGATGCACTTTGCTTTCTTACACCCAGGCTCAGAGCTCTGTCCTCTTATGTTTTATATGTAGACACCCTTGGACTCTGGCCGTTGGGGAGTTTTATTCTGCCTTCTTTGGTGGGAAAAATAGCTTCCTGTTTGGGGTCTGAGATAAAAATGAATCACCCATTGGCAGATATATATATTTCAGGACACTTCCATTATAAAGTCATTAAGTCTCCTCCGTCCCACCCAAGTCCTGGAGACCCAGTGTCTATCCTTTTAACCATTTCCCCTCCACATCATGTAGGCTGTGCAAGGCTCTGATTACTTCTTAAGTTGCTTATGCTAGAATTCTGTTAAGAATATTTCCATTAAATTAGGTCTATCTACTCACTTTTGGGGAATGAAAAGGATACTAAACTTCCCCTCACTTTTTAAAAAAAAAGTTCTTATTGATTTTTTAGAGAGACAGAAAGGAAGGAAGAGTGAGAGACACAGAGAAACATCGATGAGATCATCTGCCCCCTTCGTGCCCCTGACTGGGAACTGAACCAGCAACCTGGGCTTGTGCCCTGACTGGGAATCCACCCGGCAACCTCTGGGTGCATGGGGTGATGCTTAACCAACTGAACCACAGCAGCCAGAGCTTCTCTCACTTTTTAGAATTTCAGATTGATTATGCAAAATTCTCAAATCTAAAATAGCAATAAATGCTTGAACTGGTGTTTCTACAAAAGTAAAATTCTTGTAAACAAGATTCTCTGTCATAAATAGATAAACTTTGATATGTTTGCTTATAGTGGTATATATCCCCT
This sequence comes from Miniopterus natalensis, assembly GCF_054644295.1. Lineage (NCBI taxonomy): Eukaryota > Metazoa > Chordata > Mammalia > Chiroptera > Miniopteridae > Miniopterus > Miniopterus natalensis. The sequence goes on along the minus strand of NC_142082.1, from coordinate 135,947,956 downwards.
AAGGGCCCCAAACGTAACTAAGTTAAGCTTTAAACAGGCAAGTTTACTATGAAAGACTATAGCTAGGAAATATATGGAAAATATAAACTAATTGATCTGAGTTTATTTTCAAACATGGGATCCTACTATGAATGGTTTCAGAAAAGCTTTTCTTTTCTTTTTAATCAATGATATTTAAGTATTCTGGTTAAACATTCTGGCAAGTTAAAAACTCAGGAGCTTAAATGAAGAGAAGTTATTTCAGTGGTGATTTTTCTTTTGTAATCCATAAGTAAAAAGTGAACATTTACTAGTTTAGCTGCTAAACCTTTGTCTGGATTTCTGGCCTAATAGAGGTCAAACCATTGATTCATATTTCACAACTTCTTTAACTTTGATTCATAAATCTTAAAGTTCTCTAATTGCTGGTGGGTAAAGATAGCTTTAGAGAGCCATTTTCTTAATGATGGAAAAACTTTCTGATAATTTAGGTGTCAAACTTGATGAAAGTTTTTTTTATTATCATAGAAGATAGGGCATCTAAATAAATGTGTCCATGGAGAAGTAAAAAGAAGATCTTCATATACACCCTGAACAGTTAGGATTGATTTTTGAGCTAAAGCCATTCTTGAAAGGACAAGAGTACTTGAAAGTAAGCTTTATTTTATTTGTAAATCTCAAACCAGAAGCTGCTTACACAAAGACACTGCAGATGCCTTGGTGAATGGACACAATGAGTGGGAGCGGGAGTTTTTCTTAGAAAGCAGCCAGTTATAAAGGCTCGTTGTGGCTGTTTGCTTCGCAGCCACTCCATCTTAAACAGCCACGGTCTGCTACTGCTTCGCCTGCAGAAGCTCCGATTGCCCCAAAAGAAAAAAAAGAGGCAAAATATATAATGGAGGAAAATGCAGTGACTCTCCATGGCTATTTTTTGATAGTGTAAAAAACCTTTTGATGTTTATAAAGGACTCCATGGCTAGAAGCTACCTCCCAAGGGAATGAAAGGCAACTGAAGCCACAAGGCGTCATCCATCAGAACTCTGCGAGGGCCCCAGGAGTGTCTCTCAATTTGTACCCTGTGTGGCTTTAAAAATTCCTTGGTTTTGACTTGGTTGTTTTTGTTTGCTGCCGCCATAATGAGCCATTCTTGGTTTGACTCCCTCTGGCTTCCCAGCTCTTGTGATTGAATTCCTCTTTTATCACCAACCCTCCCTTTAGGACTTGACTTCCTGCACCTGCTTTCTACATCCATCTTCACTCCTTGCTTTGACTTCGGTGCTGGCTTAAGGCCCAGCCTCACTGTTGACTCCACACGCCCTCCTCCCTGCCCGTTCCTGGGGGGTACACAGCACTAGACTTGTGGAGGAAGATGAGCTGCAATGTCCTGCGTGGGGAGGTCAGTTAAAGAAATCTCCAGTAATTTCAAAACACACAAAGAAGCACACAGTATTCCTTCTCATTGATAGATTCTTAAACCAAGATCTCAAAAAATATTTATATTTTCCCCTAAGCAACATTCCCTTCTAAGACTCATTAATGTAAGGTACTTTGACAAATTAATATCTTGACTCATGTATGTACTAGTTGAAAACTATAATAGGGTATAGAGAAGGAACAGTGCATATTAGCTTAGCCATGAAAAAAGTCCTTATTTTATCTTTAGCTTATATAGGGCAGAGTTCTTATTCTCTAAGTAATAGCAATTTGCTAAGTTCCTATTAGAAAAAAAGTTGTCTTAGTTGTTTTAAATTTGACAGAATTCTAAGAATTATAAGACATAATTTTTGTCTTTATGGAGTTTATATTTTCTTTGGAGAGATAAGATATACACTAATTATAAAACAGAAATAAAATATAAGATTTAAATCAAATGTAATTAGTACAAAATTCAGCATCCTATTTTCAAAATTTTTTTTCATAAAGCCAAGTGCTAAGTAACATCTCATTTCATCTCCTTGCATTTGCATCTCATAAAATTTTAATTTTTTTCACAAAGCCACTAATTTTTATTTTAGACTTTTGAGAGTGTAATGATTATACTGTATATAAAGTGCTTATTACTGACTTTCAAAATTTGAGTTAGCGAGTTAACTGTTTTCAAATTTGGAATTTTTATGACTGTTTTAGGTGTGGGGATGACTAACACAGATATAAAATCAACAACTACGTATGTTACATAGTTGCTTTAATCCTACTCATTATGTTATTTCACCTTTATTATGTCATTATCATAGGGAGACATTAAATACCGCTTACGACTTATGGTTTCCAGATAAGGCCCAAGGAGGTTAGGTTCCGGAACTGGGAATAAGAAATGGAGATAAAAAAGGGGGGGCCCTGGTCGGGGAAATGATGCTGTTTAATCCCAGAAGTTAAGAAGTGGAACGAGACTGTCAAGGCTCTTGGCAACAGATCGCTTTTGTGACCCTAATGGAGAATGAGTGATTGGGACATGTCAGCAGGATACAAGGGGATCTCAAGGGAGAACCGCCACTGATGTCATCGGAGGCATCTGCTGGTCCTGCTCATTTCACTGCACATAATTTTGTGCACCTGTCATGGATAATAATGAAAATGAACTCATTTAGGAAATGGCTCTCTTTATCTCTGCATGGACGGATTACAAAAGTTCATCCAAGGAGCAGTGTTTTAAATAAGCCACTTAAAATGACAACACTGTGAGAACTAAGAGTGTCTTATCTACCAAAGAAGTTTGCTTTTGAACACAACCAAAATATTTTCTGAACCAAAGTGGGTATAGCCAGCTCATTTTTGGATTATACCTTGCTATATTTTCCTTTTGCCATTTTTAAAGGAAGTCAAGACCTTTTAAATCACAGGTTAGAAAGTGTTTGATTTGTCCCATTCCCTGCCTTCCCCACTCCTAGGAAATACGAAAGGCTTTCATGTAGTATTGCTAATATCTATTCAGGTCACCTATGGCAAATGTATTCACAATTCTGCAGCACCAAATAGCATATAAATTACAAAAGAAATAATGTGCTTTCTCATTTACATTCTTATCTCCAAATTCTGACTCTCAGCACACGTTTAAATGTAGAATTTAAAACCGGACAGGACTGTAAGATCACCTCATCCGAGGCTTCTTATTTTACAGACAAAGAAACAAGCTTGAGAGTGACCTGTTCAAGGTCACAGGCACAGTGAATGGAGCCCTGACCGATGGCTTTTGACTGTCAGCTCAATGCTTTCTTTATATCACACATCCTCTTAGGCTAAGCCACAGAAGAGAAAACTTCCACAGAATGTCATGCAAAGCCGAACTATTTTCTCAGTTATTTTTTTTTTTTTTGGCCACAAACTTATTTGTAATCTACATTAGAGGCCTAATATAAAACGGTGCTAGCAAAAATGTCAATATACTCTAGGGCTTTAAGCGCTGTTCTTCCTGACAATATACAAGAGCATGCCAACTGCTTGGAAAGGAAATTCTACATTTAATTGTACAAAGTTGCCATCACAATCAGCCATTACAAGGTTATATGAACTGTGGCACTATGGGACATAAAAATAGACCCTAGAGTTGGAAGAGGCCTTTGAGAGCCTCTTATCCAAGTTCACATTGTTATAGGTATAAAATGTGCCTCAGAGATGCTAAGTGACTGGCAGTGCTGAGCTGTGTTGACCTCTCCGTTCCCTTATTTAAACTTTCCCTTTTGAGGAAAGGCCTGCATTGATGAGATAGCTATTCAAGGTCAAGAGCACATATAGCCATGAAACAAAACACATTTTCTGCCCGTATGAGAATCAAATCAGTTTCTAGTTTTCATAAGCAGTGTCAGACTTTTATTAAGTCTTATCACAAGATGTAGGTACAAGTTGAAAACAGAAAGAGATTCAAGAAGGGTTCAGATAATTCTTGGATATCAGTTTCATAGTGAATTTAGGAGATGCTAGACCTGCTTTGAGATACTGCAAAAATATTTTGACAAAATGTGATGATTAGGAGTACAGGCACTAGCCCAGACTGTCTGAATTAAAATGCTGGCTCTGCCGGTTTCTCGTCCTATGAACTTAGCTTCTGTGATGAAAACAGGGATAAAGCTACTCCCAGTCTCATGAGTGGCTGTGAGGATTAAGTGAGTTAATATACACAAAGTGCTCAGTGTCTGGCCTGACACATCTGCATTCAGTAAGTGTTAGTTATTACTACTATGATGCCATGGGAGGTCATCAAGCACTGTCCCAACATTATCTTCTGGGAAAATAGTGTGATTTAGTAGCAAGGATGTTGAATTTGGTTTCTGCTGTTTTCAAGTTGTAGCTCCTCTATTTATTAACTATGTGTTGGGCAAGCCATTTACTTTCCTGAGATTGTATCTCTCTGCTGAACATGTTGGTAATATTGTTTTTCCTGTTGGCCTCATGTGGGTAGTTGGGAAAATCAAGTGAACTGATGATTATAAATATTCTTTCTGAAGAGTAAAGGTAATGACAAATGGCTGCTATTATTTTCATTTTTTTCTGCTGCCTCTCTGTTAAGAGGTACAACATAGCTGGACAAAAGTTCTAACTCAGCCTGAGAATGTAAGGGTCCTACATATCCAAGATTTCTTTGAGGACTCACAACAGCTGAGAAGGGTGGGCATGAGGGGATGGAGGCCTGGTTAACCAGTTAGCAACATTTATTGAATGCTCACTCTCTATAGGACACTCTGAATAAAATAAATTACACATAAATTCTAAGGTCTCTGAAATTAAAGCAAAGGCTTTATTTAAAGGTGGTATTCAAGAATGTTCCAGGAGAAAGGATACCAGCTCCAACTGCAGTTTCAGAGTCTTGTGCTGTAGGACATAGTCTCCAAGACGGCTGCCATCACTTCCCTCACACATCTGAGATGGAACCAATCCCTCCCCTTGAATGTGGACTGGCCTTGGTGACATTCTGGACCAAGAGAATGTAGCAGAGGTGACTGGCACTTCTGAGGCTCACTCATAAGGATTTCAGCTTCTGTTTGGACTTCTTAAACCACTCGCTCTTTGGACACTCCCTCCGGGAACCCACATGCAGAGGCCACATATAGGAGCTTGCGTTGACAGCTCCGCCTGAGCTCCCGCTCAGTGGCCCGCAGCAGCTGGCAGACATGCGAGTGAGCACCCTGGACGCCCAGCCCAGTCAAACCTTCGGGTGACTCCAGTGCCAGCTGCTGGCTGTAACTGCACGAGAGAGTCCAAGCGAGGACTGCTCCAGCTGAGCCCAGACAACATACAGAAGCTGAGAGATGATAATAAATTATCGTTTTAAGCCACTAGGGTAGTTTAGGATAGTTTTCCTTTTTAGTAATAGATATCTAAAACACACAATATTTTTTTCTGAGGTAAATTTGTAAGTTATGAACATTGGCAAGAAGTGGTTAATAAAAGTCTGAGCACATTTTAAGCTTAATTTACCTGGTAACTAAAAAAAACATTTGGAAAGAGAAATGTTATTGTTATTGTTTAAAATAATAATAAAAAATTGCTATCATGTGTTGAGTACCTATTGAATGTCTAACTGTCACTGAGTACTTCTTATGCTTATTTCAGAGCTGTGGCTTAGAACCAGGATTATTTAAAAATCCCACTTCTTCTCATTACACCACACAGTCCATTATAAACATTATCTCCTTCAGACTGGAAGGGTCAGTCACGAGGAACTTTACACTTTCCAGGAAGGAAGTTCTAAACCCTATAAGAAAGCAGCGTGGTTTATATAGTAGAGTTTTGGGCAGTTGGCACTGAACATGGTACAAAGCAGGCGCTTTGTAAACGGCTGTTAACCTTGATACTTATAACCCGACTTGTTTTTTCCTAAATGTCCCATGCAGCTCTGCACCAGAGAGTATCTAGCCAGCTTGAGGCCTTTTCTTCCTCATAGCTTGGTCATCAAAATTTAACTAATATACTCACAATTCAAATTCAACCTAAAAATGAGTAAAATTCTTACTTTTCTCCTTTAACTATTTGGAAGATTGTATAGGATCGGCAGGAGCCCCGCTGCCCCTTGGGCCTCCCCTGAGGCCATGTTGCCCCTCGTTCGCCCCACCGGGACCACCCTGCTGTCCCTGCTGTCGCTCTGTCGTCAGGCGTGCTCCTGCCTCCAAGCCTCTGTGCAGAGGCTCTCTCTGCTGTTTTAGGTCTCTGATGGGTGTTACATTTTCAGCGAGGCCTTTCCTGACCGCCCTTTTACAGCAGCGCAGCTCGCCTCCTGCCCAGCTCCCCTGCCAGCTTCCTTACCCTCCCTTATTCCCAGGATATGTGTCATCATCTGACCAAGTATCTGTGTGCTTTGGAATCCCTTTGCTAGAATGTAAGGTGCTCTTGGGTAGGGACCTGGTTTTGTTCTCTTTTGTATTTTCAGCACCAAGAACAGTGCCCCACAGGGCAGGAGCCGCGGAGGGGATGTTACTGAACGGGTGGGTGCCTGGGGTTCTGCAGCCGAGGGGGCACACAGAAATGCCAGCGCCCCGCAGAATCCATCTCCCCGTTACGTTCGAGGGAGGAGGCACTGGTTCACATTTTGGGCTTCTGACATAAAGAGAAGAAAACCAAAAACACTGCGAATTCTTTAGTGGCATATTCTTCGAAAAAGGTAGTCATGAGGTTGATCTTAGTTTATAGCAAGTGGTTGCAAAGATATTTGCTGCGTGGTTGGTTAGGAGCTCTGGAGCCCCCATCTCCCTCGGAGGGCCGGCCCTATGAAAGGCACTGGGGCGAGTGAGAAAGGGGCCTGTAATCTGGGGGCCAGAATAAAGGCAGAGTCAGGTGCAAACACCACCAGTTAATACTCTGTGTAATGGGGACTAAATTCTGCCTATGTTCTGTGTGGGACTTTGGCTTTGTAAACACTGTGTTTTGTAAAAGAAATATTTCACAGCTATCTTAATTAAGGGCTAATTTTTGCAAAAATCGATCAAATCTATGTTGCTTACAAACAGCTGTGTTTATGGATATTCTTGATTACCTGAATCCAGTTTCTACACTGAGGCACCACCAGCTCTTTAGAAGGATGCTAAAGTGGAAGAGAAAATTCTCCCAGAGCAGAAGTGCTCAAGGTATAGAGTTAGAAGTCTAAAGTTATAAAGCCATGACAGACATCATTAGTCTAAAGGAGTGATTTCCAACCTTTTTCATCTCATGGCACACATAAGCTAATTACTAAAGTTGTGCAGCATACCATATATATATATGTGTGCGCGCACACACACACACACACACACACACACATACATGTGTGTGTTTTTCCAAGTTGACAAAAAAAGGAGAGGTATAATTTTGATTCATTCATACTGGATGGCTATTGTTGTGTTGACTGTTGTCATTTTTTAATTTGATAATCTAAGGGAAAAGAGGTCAATGTCCCTGACTAAATAGGCAGTCATTGTATGTTTTAAAAATTCTTTTGGCGCACTGGTTGAAAAATCGCTGGGCTAAAGGGAAATGAAAGCCCATGTAACAAAGCAGGGTCTCTGTGCATGGTAGTGAGGCACAAACAGAAGCTGCTCAGCCTTCTTTCCCAGAATCAGTCCATTTTTATGCAACATGAGTATTATATTTTGAGAGAATGTGTGTTGCTATAATGTATAGTACCCAGGAAGAAATAAACCTTGCTAAGATGGCATTAAAAAGATGTGCTGCTTACCTGGATTTTTCAACTGGCCATTAGAACCTTGATTATAATCAAGAGAATTCAGCCTTATGCTGCTCAGGTCTATGACTCTTGCAGTCAAGTCTCTATTACTAATTTCTTATTCATTGCATCTTAAAGGCCCAAAGTTCAACCAAAATACTTATAACTGGGTTCTAAGAAGATAGTTTTCTCAAATATGCTTTATAGAATGTCAACTGCTTGCTTTAGCTCTAGAAATCTGGCATAACAGTGAAGAGTGTGGATTTTATAAAGAGAGATCTGGATTTATATGCTATCTCTGCCATTTACTAAGGTGAGGACTTTGGCTGAGTCCTCTCAGGTCCTCAGTTTTCTCACCTATAAAATGGGGACATAAATACCTTCCTCAAAATGGTTTTTATTTGGATTAAATGAGATAATGTATTATTATTGCTTAATTTAGTGGTTGGCATGTATTAAGCACTCAACATATGGCTTAATAAAAAGTGAGAGGGGAGGGAGTTTCCTGGAGTGACTGCTGTTTGTTTTACTACCACTCCTAATTTTATTGTAAAAACTGATCTTCTTAAGGCACTTGTACAACTTAACACCAAAAAAAGCCAAAACACAAAAACCACACCCCACAAAAAGCCCCCCACAAACAAACAAACAAAAATAAAAACACACACACACACAAAACCGAACACAAAAACCTCAAACAACCTGATTAAAATTGGGCAGAGGACTTGAATAGATATTTTCCCAAAGAGGACAACTGTATTCCCCCAAAGATGGCCAATAGACATATGAAAAGATACTCAGCTTCACTAATCATCAGGGAAATGTAAATTAAGACCACAATGAGATAATCACAACACATCTGTCAGAAAAGCTATCGTTAAAAAAATCAACAAATGACAAGTGTTGGCAAGGATGTGGAGAAAAGGGAATCCTCGTGCACTGTTGGTGGGATTATAAATCGGTATAGCCATTATGAAAAACAGTAGGGAGGTTTTTAAAAAAATTAAAAATAGAACTACCATATGAACCCAGCAATTCTACTTCTGGGTATTTATCCAAAACACTAATTTGAAAAAACACATGCACTCCCATGCTCATTGCAGCATCATTTACAATAGCCAAGATATGGAAGCAACCTAAGTGTCCATCAATAAACAAATGGATACAGAAGTGGTGCATATATACAATGAAATATGACTCAGTCATAAAAAAAGAATGAAATTTTGCCATGTGCAGCAACATGGATGGATGTAGAGGGCATTATGTTAAGTGAAATAAGTCCAACAGAGAAAGTCGAATATCAAATAATTTCACTTATATGTGGAATCTAAGAAACAAAATAAACAAACAAACAAAACAGAAACAAACTCATAGATACGGAGAATAAATTAATGGTTGCTGGATGAGAGGGGAGTTGGGGAGGGTTGCAAAATGGGAAGGGATTAAGATGTGCAAATTGCCAGTTATAAACACAGTCCCAGGGATGTAAAGTACAGCATAGGGAAAATAGTCAATAATATTGTGATAACTATATATAGTGTCAGTTGAATACTAGACTTTTCTGGGTGATCACTTTATAAGTTATATAAATGTCTAATGACTATGTTGTACACCTCAAACTAGTATAATAATATAATATTGTATGTCAACAGTAAAGGAAACATTAAAAGATTAAAAGAAAAACAAAAAGTCCCCAAACAACAACAAAAAAGTACGTATCATCTATCATGAAGGCCCTCTAGGTAACCGCTGGCCTTCTCTCAGCAGCAGACTTGGGGATTTTACTGTTTCATCACCTCCTGGTGCGTGTCCTTCACCTGGACAGATGGCCGGTCCTGCCACGGGGTCTCCTTCGGAAGTTTTGGGCTCTGTGCTCTTCATCTGGTCGTGTCTGCATCCATCCATCTGAAAACTTCATCTGTAAACTCAGGAGGCTAGGTCCGATACACAGAGAAGGCTGCTGAACATATTAACTTGGCTTTGCTTGCCTCTAAATTTTTTACTCCATGTGAGTTTAGTTCTGTGGGTTTCATTTTGTGCTTTTTGGGTGGAAGAATTATAGTTGCTGTCATTTATCATTCCATCTCTTAGCAGAGTGCTCAGCGTATCGAGACGACCTAATATTATTAACAACACTTAAATCTATAAGGAGCTGACAAACTTTCCCCAAGAAACTAGAGCCAAACCTCAAATGTAATATGACAAATCCCAGCACTTACCAACCAGAAAGCAGAGACAAATTTACTTAGAAAATTTGCTTCTGGTTATGGGCACTGAGGATTCTAATAAGATATGTGACTGCAGAGAAGTAAAGAAAGCACGTGGTCATTCAGTTCCTCTGAAAACTACATTATGTCATTAGGGGGGAAAAAACAAAACTCCCACACAAAAAAGTAAGCTGGAATTAAATTGAACATTCTAAATTATTAAAGGGATTTGACTCAGAGAGTTTGATCTGGTTAAGCTTTCAGAATATGTAAACAAACAGAACCAGATACGAATGTGAAAATGACCTAGGCAATCAGGCTTCGGGGAGTGTCCCCAAATGAACAGAGCTGCTCGTCCCTCAGAGAGCTTATCAGAGTGCCAGGGAAGGGTTCTAGATTTACGCAAGCCTCACACACAGCCACTTCCACAGACACCCAATTAACTGGACTAGTAATTTCCCTCTACCTGACAGATAGCAAGGAAAACCTAAAAAATAAAAAAATAAAAAAATCAACAGCAAGGCAAGGTTTGGAACAGGAACTTGTGGCTTCAACGTGGGAGGACCTTACTCTTTAAATCGTGACGGAAAGAAAAATGACAACCAAGCTAAGAGATACGCAGAATGAATGCTGTGCCAATACCATTGCATTAAGCTCTATTATCTTGCTTTGTAGCAAGTGCACTAAGAATGCTGCAACTCGAAAAATTTGTGATAATCAAAGAGATTAATTCGCTGTGAAACCTCCTGTGTGCCAGGAAATGTAAAGGACATGGAGATACTGAGATAAATAGAAGTCCTTGCTTTAAAGGAGCTCATCGTTTATGTGGGAGGGAAATGTAAACAGATAAATTGTAATACAATGCTGTGAGTGCTGCGATAAGCATAAGGGGGAAAGGTGAGGTCCTGCAGGGTTTGGAAGGGCCTTCTGAATTTTAAAGAAACATGGAATTATTTTTTTGGAAGAGTTTAACTCAAGTGTGTTTTGTTATTTGAAATATGTGATAATTCCCCTTTAACCATGTCCTAACCAGGTAAGTGTGCAGTATTTGAATGCAATATTGATTGATTGTGTGCGTGTGAAGAGAGAGAGGGAGAGAGAGAGAGAGAGAGAGAAAGAGAAAGAAAATATCATTTCAGCGTAGAATTTTGTCCAAGAATTGGCTGGTGATAGAATCATGAGTTGGAAAGACTGAGGCAGTCGTGCAGGCTGAGCTCCCATCTGACACAGGAGTGTCCTCTTCAACGCCCTGCGCTCGCATGTGTCCTTCTGGCTCCTCCTGAACAAATCCAGGGGCGGGCAGTCCCTTGCTGTTAGTTCCCGTGGAGGAGGCTCCTTTACGCTGAATGACTCAGAGTCCACTGCCTGGTCCTGTCCTTCGTGCTGCTAATTTTATACCTGGAAAAATGAGCGTAAGCCCAAGTACCCACAGGATACCCTTGAAACATAAGAATGCCTCTACTCAAGCTTTCTCTTAAAAAGACAAGACATCCCTGTTTCCTTTAAGCATTTCTTTCAGAGCCTTGTTTCCAGATTCCTCAGTCCAGGTGCAGTTCTTAGAATTTCCTCTGCTCTATTGAACTCCTGAGTCCTGGCACATGGTGCTCACTCTGTGGAGAGCATCCTTAGAAGTCTTCTTTGCCTGGTTGGCTTTTCTTCCTTGTGTCCCAGCTAAGATTAGGTTAACCAAATTAAAAACTCTTTTTTTCTCCCCCCTTAAGCTTAAATCACTTCAAACAAAAATTAGGCCAGGAGGGCCATTTGATTCCCTATCACCTAACCCAAGCCTTGAATGGTAACATTAAGGGGCAAGGAAGTGCCTGTCCAACGCCCACCACGGTCAGGGAAAGTCGGTCGCCAGAGCCCAGAGCTGCACTCAGGTGCCGCCTTGCCAGGGTCTGCAGCCTGGCAGTCACGTAGGAAAGGGACAGAGCATCCAAGGACAGAAACAGTGGCTGGACCCGCTTCTAATCAATTGATCAGTTTATCTCTGTGTTTGCTTGACTGTCAGAGGAAACTAAGCCACGTGTGGGACTCCCCCAGATTTGAAAGCTGCAGTCCCAGAAAATGTGACCTCCAAATGTCAGAATCTGACCAGGCAGAGCCAGAGTTCCCTGTCCCAGTGGGAGGGACAGAAGTCCTCTTTTGAGAGGACCATGTAGACGTCAGTACTGTGTTATAATCCTGCTTCCTTATCTTCGTCCCTCAGAGAACTTGCGTTTCTTGAGATATTTCAATACTGAGCATTTGGAGGGAAAACACCTTACATCTTTAAAGAGCTATGATAGTGGTAGTCAGTAGAAACTCAGTGGTATTTGCTAAGCGAGTTACACTTTTAGCACCTTCTAGTCGTAGAGTAACTCTTAAGGTGTACATGGGATTAAATAAAACACCTCATGTGTACTGTACCCCACAGTGGCACTCTCTCCACTGTGGCTCTGGATCTGGTTACTCTGCATCCTTGTGAAGTTTCCTTACCTCTGTTTGTGATCAGAAACTAGTCCAGGACTGACCAGCCAGTTTGTAAAGGATTGTTGTCTTGCTTTGAATGGGTGCTCTATAAGACTGGGGTAGGGCCGTGTGCCAATAGATTCCATAATCATCTCCTCCATCAAACTTTCTTCTCTTCTATAAACACTTTAAAATGTAAATTTCATAGAGAAGAATTATTTAAAAACTATACAGTGTCATATAATAAATTAATGTTATTTTATACATTTTATACTAACCAGCTATTGTTTATTCATCTATTATAGTTCATTTATTCCATCAATAATTATTGAATGGCTATAATGTATTTGGCAATAAGATAAGAAAAAGTATTTAGCATAGAACTGGACACATAATAAGCATTTAATAAACACTATTTGATATTATATAACTTAATCCTTACAACAATACTTTGAGGTAAGAATTGTTATTACCATATTATATATAATCAAATGGAAACTCAGTGAATTTAGGTAATTTACTCAAAATCACAGAGCTGGATAAATTCAGAGATGGGATTTATGAGATATGCCTCTGACCCTAGTGCTCATTCCATTGTATCACAACTACCTTTTGCCTCAAGATGAGTAGTAGATAGTAGGCTAGTGTCAGATGGTAGCAGGCCTTGAGTGCTAGCTAAGGGGGCTTTGGTTTCATTCAATATTCAGTGATTCATTCATGTTGGACTCCCTGCTTATTGGCTTAAAAAGTGTTTCCCACTTTTGCTTGAACTTAAGACTCACTGGAGACTTTTGATAAAAATAACCAATCATCGGACTCTCCCTTGTAGATTCTGATTGTGTGGGTCTCAGGTTTGGCTTTAAATTCTCTGTTCCTAATGAGCTCCCCCTAATAAGCATCTCATCAGGCAATAAAAATTTTTGGAAAGTACTGGGTCAAAAGGTTTGCTTGCTTATTATAATCTTGACTTGATTTACATATAATCAGATGTCACTAGAAGAATGCACACAGTTGAATAAAAAGACTGTCTATGAAAGTGCACAGGAGCAGCCTGATCCCTGTGCAACCTGCAGCGCTGGTGGCTGGATTTGAGGAATGACTGGTCATGCAGCTCACAGCGAATCTCAGGGGACAGCTGCACACTCCCCTTGAAGTGCCAGCTTTGGAACACCGTCCCCTGGCAAGTGCACTGATGACGTCTGACACGTGGGGTGAGGTATTGATGATGACACAACAGAAGCCCATTCCAAAAAGGGCACTTCTCTTCACAGTGAGGCTGCAGAGACAATAGTCTTTCCAGTTGGAAGAAACACGGAATAAGCAGATGTTGCTCTTTGAGGAGCCTGACTATTTCAATACATTTGTTTAAAATAACATTGTGTTTAATGTGTAAGAAATCTCTTGGGGAAAAATGTCATAGGCCTAAATGAGGGGGCAGAAACAGAATATGTCTAAAACTCTTTGTGACTTGTTCAGATGAGCACAGGATGAGTAGAGGAAATTGCCTTTGCCCTTTGGCCAGTGTGAAAGACAAAAACATTCATGAATTTGTTAAAGATGGGAAAGCAGTTTTTAGTCAAGACTATCTCAATAAGTATAGGAACCATTGCAATGGGATTTTGTAATGGTGTAGAGAGATTGGGTTCAACTCCAAATAGAGAATGGACAAGTGGGAATTTTTAACCAAGAAACAGAGTGGGGTCAGTGGATGGAACATTACTAAGAGGAAATATCACAGGTAGAAAAGGGTGGGGATTCTGGCTAAACTGACCTAATAGTATTCTTGCTGAAGAGACACCAAGGTGATCAGACATCACCTGAGAGATGGTGGAGGGTGAGGGATCCAATCAGATATTGAGGGTGGGGGATTCTTGCTAGACTCTTAGTATGGCTTTTGCTAAAACTAGATTTTACAAGGAAGTCCACAGTTGGTTAAGAGAAGGTTCAGGAGCTTGACTAAAGTTTGGTTAAGCAAAGAATCTTTGTCACCAGCATATTGAAAAGAGGAAATAGCTGTTTTCATCTTACCCATCAATTCCTCCTTGAATTCCTTGAATGCTATGGATCAAGTTGCTACTGGTGCTACAAAAAATTCCATGAAAGTGAGTGCGATCCATGTATGATGAACAGGAAAGAGCAATATTTTCTCCACTGGCCTAAAGCCAATTGCTGCAGCCCCAGCGTGATTACTGCCATGGCATTGTCAGGAGATGTGAAAAATGAAGACCCTTCCTGGGTTTAGAAACCGTAAGACTTTTGAAATCATGTGTCAGCTATGTATGGCTTCCACAGAAAGAAGGGGAAAAAAATAGTTGTTTTCTTCTTGTGGAAATAAAATTATTTCCTACTTAGGGTTAGAATTTGGGCAATGCATTCAGAAAGCAGATTTAAAGAAAAAGAATGATAGATAAAGTAAAAGAGAAGCAATATTAGCAATAGTAATGGTAATTTTGTAGTTAAGGACCTTATAATCCGTTAAGTAAACTCAGAGAGCCTAAGTCACCATAGCCAGTGAGGCAGAGGCCAGCCTGATTCAAGAAGAGGAAGACACGTAAGCAGATGGGAAGAACTGAAAGGAGGTCCCCTGGCTCCCAGGTCCTTGGCTGGACCACAAATCCCTAGTGAGGGTGGCCTAGTGAGGGTGGGGTACTGCTGATTAAACCAAGAGCCATGCCTGCATGATGCAGATATACATAATTTCATAAACACAATGTGTTTTTAATTAACTGTTTTCTAACTACATATTTATTTTATTCATACTATTTTGCGTCCTCTCAAGTAATTTCTTGCTTCTAACCTCTCCTCCAGAACATTTACACAAGCAGAAAATCTCCAATCTAGGAGGAATTGGTTCATCACGCAGAGGTCATTATTGTGGAGTCCAAGTAGTCTTGGACATCCAGGCCACCCTGGACATTGTGGGACATTAGGTCCTGTTCAAAATATTCATGAGCATGCTTGGTCCAGGCCAAATGGTCCTTGATATTCTGTCCTGTCCAAAACGTCCATGCTTAGAAAACATCCCTGGGTTCAAATAGCCCATAACATTGATTTATACTTTTTGTTTATAGGGTTAATACATAAAAAATACTATCATGTTCTATTGGTCCAATAATTGCGTTGTGGCTGTATTGCCAATAATCATCCTTCTGGCCTCAGTTGCCTGGCATAAATAAAATTTTAACAAAGTTAGTTTGTATTATTTAACACATCATGGACAAAATGTCCACTGATCCCAAGCCACTTGTTTCTTGAGCCCACCCACCCCAGGTTTGGATGTAAACACGAACTATTCCTATGTGGGAAGTAACAGGAGGAAAAAGGCAACATTGGGGTTTAAGAACTATTTTACTCCTCAATCCAAACTTTTTTGTTTTATCAGATTACACTGTAACCTTTATATTTTTGCACACAGTTGGTATTATAGCCTATATAAACTTTTTGAGATTGGGACATCATCTTTGCATATTCCAAAGCCCTTATTCAGAGTAGGAAGCATAACAGCTACTTAATAAACATTTATTGAATAACGGTTAACTCTGGAGAAACTAGATTTACTGTAGCATCGGGCACAGCTGAAGCAGTACATAAAACCTAAATGGGGCTCCCTAGTGTTAGACCACATTTCTTTCACTGTTCTCATATTTGAGGGGTAAAATAATCCTACAAAGTTTTATGTTATCAAATGTATCCCTCCAATAGCTTATATTTGTAGAGATAAAAAAGACTCCACAGATCTCCTCTGAAAAGACATCACCCAACTAGTAATTTCTCCTTCTGTGGATGGAATCCTGCATAATAAATGTCCTCTGACAGCTGCAGGAGCTGTGCAGCTATAATTAATGTTACAGAACCCAGTGAGTTCATTTAATCAAGTCTGTAATGGTGGTATTGACTATAAAATCTAATGAAGTGATACTAAACATAGCTGATTTGAGACTGGAGCAGGAGTGCTCAAAGACATGCTTGACGCCATTTGTAGCCTAAACTAAAGAGTTAAGACAATGGAAGACCTTGTTTTCATTTTGAAAGTAATTTTTACCATAGTTGATTGAGGCAAACTCCTAAAAGCCTCTCCTCAAAACCCCTTTGCTCTCAATGTAATAGGGAAACTTCATCCTCTGGAGAATTAAAAACAAACTTGAATCTTCAGGGCTTCATGTGAGATTTGAAAAACAAAAACCTGCCTGTCTGCCTTTACCGGACATTTGGCCGAGCCCTGCAAACGAATGAAGGGAAGCAGCGCAGAGGCGAGCTGGGGCGCGCGCACCGTGTTGGGAGAAGGGACACGAGCGCGAGGCACTGACCAGAGGGCTTAAGACAGATGGGCTTCCCCAAACAGTAAGATAAAGAGCAAAACAAAAATGTTCAAAAAGGCAGCCTGTGTATGCCGCCGGTGTAACGGGGAAAAATATACGGTGTGTTAGCTCAGGAGTCAAGGTGGAAAGTCTAGTAGTGCCCATTTGAACTTTTAAGAGTAAATGACCTTGGCAGAAATTGCGAACAATAAACTGGATCTCCGCATAAAAAAACGCTGAGGCCAAAATCAAGGTAATAGGATGAGAGGCATGGAATAAAATGACTCAGTACATTGAAATATAAAGTAGTTATCTGCAAATATGAGTATACGAAATAGTTTGGAAAGTTTCATTGAAGGGTAGAAGAAACTTGGGAGATAGCAACATGGAATGTAATAGTTTCTTTCCATGTTATTAAGGGTGCTCATAGCCTTAACATCCCAGTCCGTGAATACAAATAAAATGCACAAGCGTTTTCAGAGGCTAGGAGAGAATAAGAAGAATAAAGAACTTAGACACAGGATTTTTCTATCTTCCCAGGACACAACTTCTCCGGTAAAAGAGCTTTCTTTGTTTAGAGTATCCTGGATTAGAATAAAGATACATGTAGTTCTTTTCATTTCCCTGTTCTTTAAAATACCCAGATATCTCAAGTTACCCATCAAAGTCTCATTTATATTTTTAAAGCAAAAGCATAATCTTATGTCTTGATTAAGTTATCGATTTGTGTTCACGTTACTGAGCCAGACAGGGCTGACCTGGGGCAGGAGAAGCAGCAGCAATCCCATCCTCAGGAAACTTCCTGGGATTGTTTAACTTCCTCCCTCCCTCCCTCCCTCCCTCCCTCCCTCCCTCCCTCCCTCCCTCCCTCCCTCCCTCCCTCCCTCCCTCCCTCCCTCCCTCCCTCCCTCCCTTTCTTTCTCTCTCTCATTTCTTCCTTTAAGATTGCCAGGTAAGATACAGGGCACCAAGTGAAACCTGAACTTCAAGTACACAACAAAAATTTATATGCAATATTAAGGGCATATTATACTACAAAACCACTCACTGTTCATCTAAAATTCAAATTCAGTTAGCATCTTGCATGTTAAAAAATTGTGGTAAAACACATATAACTATAATTTACCACCTTAACCATTTTAAAATGTACAGTTTAGTGGTATTAAGTACATTAATATTGTGTGACCATCAGCGCCATCCATTTCAGAACTCTTTCCATCTTGCAAAACGGGAACTCTATACTCATTAAACAGTAACTTCTATTCCTCAGATGCTTCCTAATGTTTCTCCCAGACCTTTCAAGCTCAGATGTTCCAAAAGTCTCACCTTTAAAGACCAGAGAGACCTCTAGCCTAACTCCTCTCACAGTTATAATTTTTGTACAGATCATATAATTAGCATTTTACACTATCCTCATCTTATATGACCATTTGCTGGTTTAAAATTCCTGGATTCCTTTCTTTTGCTTTATCTTTCTGAATGTGAACACACACACACACACACACACACACACACACACACACACACACGAGTCACTCTCTCTCGAAGACATTGCTTCCCCAGCAGCCCTTTCAACACTGGTTGTTTTCCTCCCCAAACCCTCAAACAACTGGGCCAAGATGTGAGAGAGGCATTTCCCTGCTCGCCTCCCTTCTTCCTTTCTCACCCCCACCCCTCATCTTGATGCTTGTGCCATCAAATTATATAAACCAATAATTCATTTGTTACTATTATTTACTGACCTTCTTGTCAGTTGTCCTTATATCTAGACAATTTTGTCCCTATGTCACAGTCACTCTCTTTAATGTAATTGTCTTTATTCTTGCAAGACCAATTATATAATTTGTGAACTTAATGCAAAATGAAAATATGAATCCTTGTTCAAAAATTATTAAGAATTTCAAGACAAGGGCAGCAAGGTATTAAGCTGAGTACAGGTGCCTTCTAAGCACAGGCCCCTGTGTGATTGCACGGGTTACACACCCACAAAGCTACCATTCACCTTCCCTCTCATTTTCATGATGCAATTTCTCCTGATGGCTCTCTGCGAGTGAGGAGTATTGGGGTGAAGGCTTCCTGCCTTTCCCTCTACACTTCGAGCTGTCTCTTCTCTAGAAAGGGAAGAGCAGAACTGACTGAGTTTACATCCACTGGACAACATTTCATAGGGGTTAATGTGTTAAAGATGGATTGCTTCTGGCTGGGCTCAGGGAAGTCACCTTTCACTTCTAGTTTCTATGCAGTGAACCAGAACTTTTTGCTCACTGTCCCTACATTTCAGGCCAATAATTTTGGCCCAACACCCTCAATTAGATTGTTCTCAGGGCACTAAGATAATGATTCTGCTTCCCTCCTTCCAAAACAGGAGTGATCTTCACTCTGTTTCACTTAACATTCAAGCCCCGTTTGCCAGCAGGTTACCCAACAATCCTGTACAGTGACAGTGATTGGGCACTTGCCTAGCCCACAAGTAAAGCTGGTGCTTTGATCCTCATGTGGCCTCTGTATTTTGTGGCTATTTTCTATTCTTATTAGAACACCTAAGCTTGCTAATGTGATACTTTCAGTCAAGGTTTCTCAGTGAAGTGTTATCCTGAAATATGGCCGAGTGGTTTCCCAATTGCTGTTTTCTCCCCTAATATTACTCTCCTTTAAGAGACTTGAATTTGAAAAAAAACCCACAAAAAACGTGTCTGCCCACATTTATAGTTTTAGCCCTTCCTATCTCTGACTGGCAGGGAAAACAATTTTGGCAGAGGTGAGCATGAGTTGACCCCCTTTGTTTCCGACAACCTCAGGGAAGGAAAAACATGACTGATAATAAGAGATGGTTGCTTCAGGGACAGCCCAGCTGACAATTTCAGTCAAGCAATGACTTCAGTCTCAGGGTCTTTTTTTGACAAGTAATATTCTCTGAGTAAGCAGGAAGGACAACACCAGCAGTTTGTGTTTTTATAAAGTAAAGAAATTGTCTGCATATCATTTCCTAAACTTGCAATGTATTCCCTCTGTTTAGACTGAGGGACTTTCAGGGATCACCCTGTGAAACGTGTCATGTTTATGTGCAGGGTGTTGCTGAGGTGGTAGTTCATTATATCACAGATACAGGTGGGATGCAGGCAAGTAATTAATTTCTGGTGTTAGAATCAATAATAACTGTGCTCCTTATGAGCATCAGCTTTGTTTTTATATTATGGACACTGATTATCTCTTTTCATTGGCCACTAGAAAGCAAAGCTTTGTAACCTGTATCACACCTCATAAAAGTGAGGGTCCTACATTGTGTAAGTGAATTTAATTCTAACTTTATCTTACCTTTTCTCCATATTTTCTCCCTTTTCTCGTCTGCAGCTTCTTATTTTAGATTTGATGCCATTTGATACTGCATTTTAACATGTCACTTTAAATCTTACTAGAATAAAGGTATGTATAAATAAATAGAAGAGGAATTATGAAAACACAGCATAAGATCATTTGATCTGTAGGATTTAAGTCACAGAGATTTGAAATCAAGTGGATATGAAATGAAGCACTAGAAATTTAAATTCTTATTCCCAAACTCCATCACTTGTCATTTCTGTGGCCTTGTAAGTATCTTGTAAATACAGATTTCTGCTCTGAAAAAAATTTAGGAATTGGACATGATGTTTGGATGCAATGTGAGGGCTAATTTGTCCATGAGCAGTATAGCTGAGAGTATGTTATTATTGTTAATCATGTCTTTGGGAGGTAGGCAGGCTGGTCCTCCATTCAAAATTTACAAGTTGAATATTAAGTGCCCTAGTAAGGGTCCCTCACCTATAACATACATCATTCACCACCAGCTAGAGCTGTGCTGGAATTATTAGTAACATCAGTGTTGAGGCTCTTCTGACCTAATTAAAAACTTATAATGACTTTCATTGAAGTATTTTCTTGTTAATTTTTAGCTCTTCTTCAAAGATATTATTTAACAACATAACAATGCACCCCCTGATTCTAACCACCCTCGTTAAATAACAGTGGATGTTTACCACCCCTTTTTTCTTAGCTGTCAGCAAGAGACCATCTCTGTTCCAAGTGAAACTAAGTCATTATCATTGATGTTTCAGGTTTTCTTTCATCTTACGGGCTCCAGGGCACTGAGATAATGATTCTGCTTCCCTCCTTCCAGAAGAGTAGTGATCTTCAGTCTGTTTCACTTAACATTTAAATTTTGAACTGCATAAACTGTTTAGCCTGTTCAACTCCTTGTAGCTTGGCTCAGCAAAGATAATCCAGGTCTATTTAAAATACAACATGCAGAAACCAGGACATTGGGCATCATAAATATAGTAGGTTCTTTCCCTCAGTAGAATCAATATCCATGGACTCATATTAATTTATTGTATATTATCTAACTTCCTACAAGGTGAATTAAGGACCAGATTTGCTCACTCATCAGTATCACAAAAAGGCTTAGGTGAAGACAGGGAGTTCTGGAAGGGTCAAGGAGGGCAACTCCATTTTGCCTGAGTATGCAGCAACTCAGCCAACTGAAGACAGCCTGGACAGCTGGATCACTGGGGTTGCTGGGACAGCACCATGTAAACAGTGGTTTTGAACAGACAGGTTTTACCCTAGTAAGCCAGAAAGACCAAATATGTAAACTCTTTTCTTTTACTAAAAGATTTTCAGCACTCTACTGGTAAAACAGTATCTCCTCTTCAGTCTTATAAGAACTGAAATAAACTTTTCTTTTGTCTCTCTAAATAGTATGTCTTATTTAACAGAAGTTTTTAATTTTAATGGGGATCAAGTTATTAATCTTTTCTTATATGGCTAGTGTTTGTTTTCCTGAGGGATTTAAAAAATCTTTGCCTAAACAATGGTTATGAAAATATTATTTTTTATATTATTGCTCCCCAAATTTGCTATTCGCCTTTTGGATTTAGATCTAGAATGATATGGAATGGTATGGTGTGAGGTAAGGGATCAAGATTCAAGTTTCCTTATATGGATATACAACTGACCTAGTGTTATTTATTAAAACATCTACCATTTCCTCATGGATCTGCATTACCACATCTTTTTATAAATGTCTGTATACATAGTGGTGTGTTTCTAATCTCTCTATTCTGCTCTATGTACCTATTATTCTACACATAGTTCCACACTGTCTTAATTATTATAGCTTTATAATAAGTCTTGATATTTGGAATATAAACTTCCAATTTTGTTTTTCTTCTTCAAAAAAGAATATTGCTTTGGGTATTTATGGCCTTTGGCATTTCCAGATGAATATTAGAATCAACTTGTCAATTTATAAAAATATCTGCTAAAACTTTGATTTGGATTTCATTAAATCTACACATGAATTTAAGAATTGACATTATGACAGTATTGAATATTCCAATCCATGAACATGATATATCCCTCTATTTATTTAGGTCTTCTATAGTTTTCCCAACAACGTTTTATAGTTATTTTTATTTATTTTTTAAAGGTTAGAGGAGATTGTGAATGCAGTCCCCCATGATCACAAATTATGCAGTCGAGTTTCCCACACTTGGGGAAATCTCAGGGGTTGGCACATCCAGAGTGCAATGAATAAGCCTCAGCCAGGGAAAACCACCTTTATAATCATGGTATCTTTCCTACCAGGTAGACATATGTAGTTATTTTTATAAAGGTCTTGCATATTACATTTACTTTATATTTATTCATAGGCATTTGGTGCTATTTTAAATATTATTAAAAATATTTATTGTATGTTCCTTTGTTGCTTGTATGTAGAAGTAAAATTGATTTTATATACTGATCTAGTTTCTAGTGACCTTAGTAAATTCATTTATTAATCTAATAATTTATCTGAAGATTTTCTTCAGTTTTCCATATATAGAATCATGTTGTCTGTAAGTGAGATGGCAGTTATTTTTTTTCCTTTTTAGCTTTCAATCCTGCTTTCTCCCTACCTCAGTGCCTTGTTAAGCCTTCTTACAATGCTAAATAGAAATGGTAATAGCAGTCAGCTTTGTCTCATTTTTGTATAAACTTTCTGTGTCACCACTAAATATGATATTTGCTGTCAGTCTTTTGTAGTGACTCTATTAAATTACAGATATTCTCTTCTATTGCTATTTTGCTAAGAGCTCTTATCATGAATAGATATTAAATTTGTCAAATGCTTTCATCTGTGAATATTATCGCATGTTTTTTTCATATACTCCGCTAATGTGTTGAATTACATTGATTAATTGCCTAATATAAAGCCCAAACTTTCATTCTTGAAATAAATCCAACTTGGCCATAATGTATTATCATTTTTATTATTGCTAGATTCATTTTGCTAATATTTTATTTAGGATTTTTACATTTTTGTTGGTGAGGGAGAATGGCCTCTAGCTTGCTTTCTTGTACATCCTTATCAGGTTTTAGTGTCATGGTTCTTTTAAATTCAAAGTAGGAGGTGGGAAGTATTTCCTTTTCTTGTGATGTGGAAAAAAAAAAATAATGGAGATTGCTGTTATTTTTTCCATAAATGCTTGGTAAAATTTGTTAGTTCTGGGGCTTTCTTAGTAAGTGTACTAATACTTAGGGTGTATTTTTTACTTGTTTTTATTTTTGACACAGATCTATTAGCAAATAAAGAAAGTACAAGATTTATAAACATAGCAGGTATACAATGTTTAAGGTAAAAGTGAGTGGAGTTATTTCTAGAACTTTCTTAGGACTGTATATATGTCTGTGTATATATATTTTTTCTTGTATTTATTATATATGCAAGCTCTGAGGAATCACTGATGATTTTTGATCAAAGATGAGATGTGCTCAAAGTGATATTTTACACAGGTTAACTTGGTGAGTATGTGTTCAAAGAATTGGATAGGGCAGAAATTGGAGGTAGGAGAACCAATGGGAGGCTGTTGCAATAATCCAGACATACAGTACCAAGGACTTGACTGTGGATAACAAGCATAGAAATAATTAGGCAGACAGAAAGTCGGTAAAGGAAGAAGTGATAGGATTTGAGGGCTGATTGAAAGTCAAGGGTGAGGAAGAAGGACAGATACCTTCTCTTTGACAAGGAGTCTTGAGTCTGGGTGGTAAGAAACAAAGAAAGTAAAAGTGATTTTCCAAGACTGATAGAAAACAAGCCTTTAATGGGAACATACATTTTTTTCATTCTCATAAAGTTGGTAATATTTAACAAATTCCACTCATTGCATTTTCCTGCTGTTTTTTCCCCCCCAGACTTTGGTATCAGACACAGACTTTCAGTCTCAGACCTGGGTCACTGTAATGTACAGCAGGGAAACTGTACATTTCAATCAAAAGGAGGTGGGCAAGACTGTTAGAAGGCAATTACCCTTTTAACTGTCATCTTCTCTACTCTGATGGTATTTAATTCTGAACTTCACAGGCAGAAATCATTAATTATGTCCTTCATATCTCTGTGCAAAGGAAGAAAAACTGATAAAAATGTAAAATTGTGGTGGGCTAATTATAGTAACTAAGTTTGGGATTCGTAATTAAAATCCACATAACTGAGCAAACATATCAAAATGTAATTGAAATGGGGGTGATTACATTGAAATCTATTCATCTGGAACATAGTATTATCAGAGGAAAGAATAATAAAGTGTAATTGATTTAAGTGACACTCAGTAAATTTGCTTATTTGAGTCATAAACATTGACCAATGATAAACTCATGTAAATATGTGTTGTTCAATGCACAGTACATTTTGATAGTAGCTATTAAACAAGTAATTTATCATTGCACTATATGCCGTATCTTTTGAGGATGTGATAACAGTATGTAATGAGAAAAGCTACAAAGATTTGGTTGATAAATGTTAATTTGCCACTGTGTAACAATGAACATTTTCTAGCTTTCTGGCCCACAGATTTAAAAATGATGAACCCCTCTATTACCTCTGTCCTAAGTGATGGCTGCTCCCTCTTCAGTGACTTAATTTAGATTTTTCAACCTGCAAGACACTAAAAGTGTCCATTGCACACAGTAGGAAGTTTTCCTAAACTAGTTTAAGTGAACATAGTAAGAGTTCCTTTTTATACTTCATTGCTCACCACATGCCTAGTACACCCATAGTCATTTCATTTAGTCTTCATAGATATCTGAATTTTCAGGCAAGGAAGTTGAGACTTGGCAAGCCTCCATAACTTGTCCGTGGTCCCAGCATTGGCATGTGCGGAGGACAGGTGTGAACTGGAGTCTTCTCCACTCTAGAGCCTACGTTCTCGCTATCGTTGTTTTACAACCCATACCATCCTTCTATATGGTCAGTTTTAAAAAATTAACATTTATTTTTCTCATCTTTATAGTAAGGTTACAGGCCTCCTGAGAGCAGGATTATGTTTTACTTAACTACGTAAAGCAGAGGCGTTGGTGTTGAGTGTTAGGAAGTTATGGCCCAGTCTACGTGACTTCTGTGAGCTCAGAAATGTCTGGCGTACCCAGATGAACAGGCCGTGACTCGCGGGGGGATGCATATGACTCACGGGGGGATGCATAGGAGAAGACTCTTGCGAACGTTCTTGTGCTCTTGGGGAAGGAAGATAAGGATTTGCAAGCTTGGCCCAAAAATGATGACAATGGAGAGACTGTTTGAATATGACAGGGGCTGTGTTACTCAGATTGTCCTCGCTCAGCACTGCTCTTTCTAGGAAGCTCTGAGAAGAGAAAGTGGTAACAAAGCAAAGAGCTCTATTATTTGAATATCTGAGAGACAACACAGAATATATAGGCAATGGTGCTGGTAACAGTAGTGGTAGTGGTAGTAAAATCAGTTTTCTTCCCTCACAGAATAGGAGTATCTTGTAGTTTTAATCAGCATCAAATGTATGTGAATGTCTAGCGTATAATTTGACTCATATGTTAGCTGTAAGTATTTATTAAGTATATTCAACTTTCTAAACATTTCACATATATTATTTCACTTAATCCTCAAAAACATCCCTGAAAAATAGATGTTTTGTTTGTTTAACTGCTGAGGGTACTAAGGCTCAGAGTGGTAAAATAAATCACTTAAAGTCTAGCAACCTGACTCTTGGCTGCTTTATGACCCTGGAGTGCAGTGCAAGTGAGAGTGAGGGGTATTTCCTCCGCACTGGACAGTGGAATGGAGGAGACACCACTTCTTGTGGATGGCAGTTGAGGTCCCAGCTCCATCCCGGTACTTTATCCATTTTTAACCTGTGTTGGCAAGGTTGCTCTCGTGTAGCTGCAACTGGTCACAGAGAAAGCTGCCAATGGTTAATTAGAGATGGCACTTGGAAGCACATGTGAAACAACCTCTGGAGCTCTCCTGAATTACAAGGGATTCAAAAAGGGCCAGAGCTCCCCAAATTCTGTAGCTGGGATTGACCTTGAGAGAATATTGTTATTATGTACTATGTATACTTGCATCTGTAGCCATGGGCCTAATCCAGTGTCTTTTATACTAGAGGTGTTCAAGAAATAGTTTATCGAATTGAATGGCATTAGGAGGAGCACGCTTACATGATGTAATCTGAAGGCTTAGCCATCAGGTTCATTCAGAGAGGAAATAGAAGCCACTTTAAATATTTTAAGTAGAGGAATTTAATATAAGGAATTAGGGGCTTGCAATATTGTTGGATGGGATAAAGAAATATTTTTAAACTGGCCTTCAGTTCTGATTCTCAGAACCATATAGAACTGACCTATCATAGAAGGTTCCAGGAACTGTTACCTCTAAGGTCAATGTGAAATCAAGGTGTTGACTGCTTCAAGTGCCTCTCTAGCCCAAGAAACTGAAGAATGGACACCGTAGCTGTGATCCAGGGCTTAAAATGTCAGATCACAAAGGACTGCTGCTATTATTCTCTCTAAACTTATTTCTCAACACCCAGAAAGCTGGTAGAGATCCTTCATGTTACAGCTATGCTATCCAGCAGAAATGGACAGAAAGGCAGAAAGGTGGTCTCTACCTCACTTCTGCCTTGCAATCTCTCAGTGTGCATTCAGCTCACACAGCAAGGGAGTCCAGGAAAGGTAGCTTGTAGTTTTCCAACATCTCCAAACAGAAGGAGGTGCAAATGGAGGTTGAGTGAACCAACTCACAGTGTAGAGGCCAAAGAGCAAGCCACTCAGCTTTTCAGGCTCAATTTCTTCCTCCAACAATGAGGATAATTATAACAGTACCTATCACCAAAAGTTGTTGGGATAAGAAAAAGATGCATAATATATAATATTATATCAAATTTAGTAGTGCTTATTTAGCTGTGATCTGTGAGTCAATAATTCAACAATTACTTATGGTTCTAAGCACATGATATGGATCACTAAACAAAACAGACAAAAATCCCTGCCTTGAGGAGCTTAGCTTCCAATGGGGAGAGAGGACTAACAAAGTTAAATAGTATTAACTATTAAGTTATATACTGTTTTAGAAGGATAAGGGTTATGGGAAATGAGGGGAAGATCACATATAAGGAATGCTAGCAGTGGAGGAAGCAGATTCCAAGTTAAATAGGGTGGCGGGTCTCACTTGGAAGATAGGATTTGAGCAAAGGCTCAAAGAAGAGCAGGAATGAGCCAAATGAATGATGAGAAGTTTGGGGAAATATTTCTAGCGAAGGCTTTTATGAAGCAGTATGGCATGTCCAAAAGCAAAAACAAAAACAAAACCCCAAACCAGCAAGGAAGTCACTGTGGCTGGAGAGGAGAATAAAAGGGGGAGGTTACTAGGAGATGGGGCCAGAAAGGTTATGGGAGGTGGGTCATTCAAAGGGTTTGTAGGCCACTGGGTGCGCTTTAGCTCCTATTCTTAGTGTGATACGAAGACTGTGAAGAGTTCTGATCAGAGGGAACATAATCCTACTTATGTTTTAAAGGGTCACTCTGGCCGCTGAGTTGGGAATATATACCCTTACCCGATGATACATAATCACTGTCATCAATGTCTAATTTGTTCTCAGATACTTATTAAGAATCTGTGTGCCAGACACGATGTTGTGTGTTGGAGTACCATGGTCATCAAGACCAATGCCAGCTCCACCAGCGGGGTTTATATGACAGGAAAGCAGGCTCCTGAGGGTGTAGGACAGAAGGCCTGGAGCTACATAGGCTTTGAGTATGTAGGGGGAGTGTGCAGGAAGGGTGGAGACTGCATTGGTAAAGCACTACAGGAGTAAGTTAAATATAGTCCCAAAAGTATTAAAGTGTTCTGGAAAAAATATCCTATGTATATATCAATATGTTGATGAACACTGAAACTCTTAAGTGACAGTTTTTGAATAGTGTCAAATTTGAATAATGGCTCCACTTCACAAATCACTGATGTTCAATGGAGTGAGCTGCAAAACTTGTAGACGTCTCACAAGATTGTTGTTAGGCAATTATGACATAGGATTAGCTGAAGAATAGAAATGAAATATCATGTTCGTTATCCCATTGGGTGGTACTAAAGCACTCCTATAGCATTACACATCTGCTATTATCATCATTCACATTTACTCTGCAATTACCTAATTGTGTGATTTCTGCTTTCAGTAATCTTATCTTACAAGATTTTATCGTGCACATTTACCCTGCCTAAGCCATTGAGATAATTATGTCTCAATATACAGACTTGTGTAACAGCAGACTCATCAACATTCTTCCTGCCACCCCGTTGCCATTTTTGGAATTGCTTCACAGACATGTCCTTTTATTCTCTCGTCTATAAAACCTCTCTTTTTAGTCACAAGAATAAAGGGCTTCATTAACTATTTTGTGCTTTAGATCTTTGTACCAAATCACCCTCTTCCCACAGACAATTTAGAATATCTAGCTATAAATAGCTTTTTAGGTGTTAGGAAAATATTGGGTGATTATAAGATATCACATGTTCTAGGTGTTTGGAAGCTTAATTTTCTTTTGCCCCATTTCCCTAGTGCATACTCCTCTGATAGGGTTAGAGGAGGTCAGGCACAAGCTTTATTATTGGGGGAAGTGTAAGAACTAATTGTTTAGAGAGTTGATCACCTCTGGGCTTAAATAAATCAGCGAACACTTGGGAGTATTGTAGCATTGCTTTAGTAATGTACAGGTTTTGTTGACACACACACAAATTCTTATTTATATTAGGGCTGGGACTAGGGTGAGGCAAGTTAGATGTCTAGGGTGCAAAATTTAAGGAGGTACTCAACTCTCACAGTGATGCAAGTAGCCATTTCTGAAGGCTTCTGGCCAACCCTGCACTTGCAGTCCTTCCTTAAATATTCACCCCGGTGCCTTGCTTAGCATTTGACTGTCAACTGCTCATGTGTATCAAGGATATGAAAGCTCATACTTTTGTTTATGTACCTCTGTCTAGGAGGAAATTCTCTGAGGGATGAGGCTCACATATGCCCAGTAAATATCTACATATCTATTTTCCTTTCAAGATTCTGCTCATCGATTTGCTCCTGAATGCTTACTCCCCCATTTACATCTCCACAGCACTTGGCTTGGACACCTGCTTATTGGATGCCTAACTCTGTTCAAATTTCAAAATTTTTAAATTAAATTTATTGGAGGTAAATGAGTTAATAACTTTATTATAGGAAGCCTGTGTACTCTATTGTGTGCTCACCCCCTGAAGTCTAATTTTCTTCCAGGATCATGGTGTAGACTCCCTTTATTCCCTGCTCCCTGATAAACCCCATTCTTTTGTCTGTATGAGTTTGAGTTTTTGTTTGTTTTATTTGCTTGTTGCTTTTTGTTTTATATCCACATAAGAATGAAAGCATATGGTTCTTGTCATTTTCCACCTGACTTATTTCACTTAGCTTGAGGAAAGGGATAATGCCATATTTTGTTTGAGTCCCTAGCATCTATCCTAGGGCCCTATACATAGTAGGTCCTCAATAAATGTTCAGCGAATAAGTGAAAAAGAACTGCATTCAAAAAGAACTGTATGTGTAGGAGCAGATTCTGAACTCAACCACATTTAAAAAAGCAGATCTCTTTCCAAATGCAAATGAATCCTAATTGTGTTCCACATAGGGACGATTTGCCATTATTGTCTGTTGACTGTTAAGTGAAATAAAGTAAAAAAAAAAAAGATTTCTAGAAAAGAGATACCTAAAATGTCAGGCACATTATTATCTAAGGTTTAGCCAGCTGCCAGCTAATTACCTTAGCCACAGGTTCTAAAGTAAACACAGATGCAGCAGAAGTAATTACCACCAGAAAGCAAAACACTTCCACTGCAGACTGGAAGGCAGCCTTGCGTGGCTCTTCGTAAGGCAACAAGGACGGGCTGGAGAGAGCCAGAGATGGGGTGGAAGGGTGAGGAACTTGGGGATCTTGACAAGAGTTTGGGAAGGGGGCACAGTATAAGAGAGAAGAATTATTTGATGGAAAAATTGATGGGAGTGTCACAGTAGCTTCCCAACCATATTTGAAGGGCTGCCATGTGAAAGGGGGTTTAGGGTTATCCTGGGTTATTGCAGAGACCACTACTAATAGTTATAAAACAAAAACAAAATTAAACAACAAAAGAAGCAAAACATTTACTGAACATCAGTATAATTGTATAGTTCTTGTAGCAGCCCCTGCCAGCTCAAGCACTATAACCCTAATTATACACATGAACAAATCAGGGTGAAGGGAGTTATGTTACTTGTCCAAGGTCATGCAGGAGGTAAATGGAGATTAAAATTATTTGTGGCAGAGCCTGTGCTGTCCTCTCTGTTACTCTGGATGTCATTAAGCACCTGATGAAACTGCCCATGAGAAATGAAGCTCCAAGTCCACACTTGCTTTGGTGGGGTCCCTTACACTTTTGTACATGTTATAACAACAAGCCCCCGAAACAGGTGTAAAAAGGAACTAAATCCTGCTACAACTGATGACTTGTTCAGGGTCATATGGCCAGGTGTCAGCTGAGCTGGGACTCTGGTTTTAAGTGGCTTTCCAGCTCCACAGGGCACTTCTCAGCAGGCACCTTTATGGGGTTTGGGAGAGGCTCTCCTATACCAAGAGGGAGGCTGGGTCAGGTAGCAAGCAAACAACCCTGATTCTGCGGTCCTCAATTGCTTACAACTAACTCCTCTTTTTACAACATGCATCACACACACACAAAATAGGAGAATACAGGGAGAGTTCTTTTAGTGAGGGAGGCTATAGCATAATAGTGCTTCCCCCCCCCCCTTATGTTTCTTTATCTCTATTGTTGAGACCATTACAGATGTCTCCCTTTTAACCTCACTGATCCCCTCCACCCCACATCCATCCCACCCCCAGGCCCTCTCACACCAATGTCTATGTCCATTGGCCATGACTATAAACATAAAAGTTCCCTGATTAATCTCTCCCCACCCACACCCCCCTCCCCGCCTTCGCTCTGAGATCCCTCAGTTTGTTCCAAGCTTCTATGTTACTGGATCCACTTCGTTCATCAGTTTATTTTGTTTATTATATTCCACATATAAGTGAGATCATTTGGTACTTGTCCTTCTCTGACTGGCATTTTTCACTTAGCATAATACCCTCTAGTTCCCTCCATGCTGTACCAAAGGCCAAAACGTCCTTTTTCTTCACAGCCGCATAGTATTCCATGGTGTAAATGTTCCACAGCTTTTTTATCCACTCATCTACTGATGAGCACTTGGGCTGTTTCCAGATCTTACCTATTGTGAATTGCACTGCCATGAACATAGGGGTGCATAAGCTCTTTGCGATTGGTGTTTTGTGTTCCTTAGGATATTCATATTCACAGAAGTAGGATCACTGGGTCAAACGGCAGGTCAATTTTTAATCTTTTGAGGAAACTCCACATTACTTCCCATAGTGGCTGCACCAGTCTGCATTCCCACCAGCAGTATACTAGGGTGCCCTTTTCTTCACACCCTCGCCAGTACCTGTCATTTGATGGTTTGTTGATGGCAGCCATTCTGACAGGTGTGAGGTGATACGTCATTGTGGTTTTAATTTGCATTTCTCTGATGATTAGTGATGTTGAGCATTTTTTCATATGACTCTTAGCCATTTGTATGTTCTCTTTGGAGAAGCGACTATTTAGGTCTATTGCCCATTTTTTAATTGGATTGTATGTCTTCTTGTTAAGTTGTATGAGTTCCTTATATATTTTGGATATTAACCCTTTATCACATGTGTCATTGGCAAATATGTTCTCCCACATTGTCGGCTCCCTTTTTGTTTTGTTGATGGTTTCCTTTGCTGTGCAGAAGCTTTTTATTTTGCTGCAGTTCTATTTGTTTATTTTCTCCTTAGTTTCTCTTGCCCTAGGAGATGTATCAGCAAACATATTGCTATGAGTTGTCTGAGATTTTACTGCCTATGTTTTCCTCTAGGATTTTTATGGTTTCATGTCTTACATTTAAGTCTTTTACCCATTTTGAATTTACTTCTGTGTATGGTGTAAGTTGGTGGTTCAGTTTCATTTTTTTGCATGTATCTGTCCAATTTTTCCAACACTATTTATTGAAAAGACTGTCTTTACTTCATTGTATGTTCTTGCCTCCTTTGTCAAATATTAATTGACCATAATAGCATGGGTCAATTTCTGGGTTCTCTGTACTGTTCTACTGATCAATATGTCTATTCTTGTGTCAGTACCAGGCTGTTCTGATTACACTGGCTTTGTAGTATAACTTGATATCTGGTATTGTGATCCCTCCAACTTTGTTCTTCTTTCTCAAGATTGACATGGCTATTTGGGGTGTTTTTTGGTTCCAGATAAATTTTCGAAGTGTTTTTTCTAGATCTGTGAAATATGCTGTTGGTATTTTAATAGGGATTGCATTGAATTTATAGATTGCTTTGGGGTAATATGAACATTTTAATGATGTTAATTCTTCCAATCCATGAACATGGTATATTTTTCCATTTGTTTATATCTTCCTCTATTTCTTTATTCAGTGTCCTGTAATTTTCTAAGTAAAAGTCTTTTACATCTTCGGTTAAGCTTATTTCTAGGTATCCTAAGTTTTTACTTGCAGTAGTAAATGGGATTGTTTTTTCAGTTTCTGTTTCTGAGAGTTCATTATTGATGTATAAAAATGCCATCAATTTCTGGGTGTTAATTTTATATCCTGCTACCTTGCTGAATTCATTTATTAAATCTAGTAGTTTTCTGGTGGAGTCTTTAGGATTCTCTATGTACAATATCATGTCATCTGCAAATAATGACGGTTTTGTTACCTCCTTTCCAGTTTGGATGCCTTTTATGTTTTCTTCTTGTCTAATCGTTGTGGCTAGGACTTCCAGTACTATATTGAATGAGTGGTGAAAGTGGACACCCCTGTCTTGTTCCCGTTCTTGGGGGAAATGGTTTTAGTTTTTGATCACTGAGTATGATGTTGGCTATAGGTTTGTCATATATGGCCTTTATTATGTTGAGGTATGATCCCTCTATTCCTACTTTGCTGAGAGTTTTTATCAGAAACGGGTGTTGAATTTTATTGAATGTTTTTTTCTGCATCTATTGATATAATCATGTGATTTTTATCTTTCAGTTTGTTTATGTGATGTATCACACTTATTGATTTGCGAATATTGTACCAGCCTTGCATCCCTGGAATAAATCCCACTTGGTCATGGTCTATGGTCTTTTTAATATATTGCTCGATCTGATTTGCAAATATTTTGTTGAGGGTTTTACCGTCTATGTTCATCAGGGATATTGGTCTGTAATTCTCTTTCTTTGTAGTGTCTTTATCTGGTTTTGGAATTAAGCTAATGCTGGCCTCATAAAAAGAGTTTGGAAGTGTTCCTTCCTCTTGGGTTTTTTGAAATAGTTTGAGGAGGATTGGTATTAATTCTTCTTTGAATGTTTGGTAAAACTCCCCTGTAAAGCCATCCGGGCCAGGGCTTTTGTGTGCTGGGGGCCCTTTGATTACTGCTTCAACTTCATCAGCAGTTATCAGCCTATTTAGACTTTCTGACTCTTCCTGATTGAGTTTTGAAAGGTTGTATTTTTCTAGGAATTCATCCATTTCATCCAGGTTGTCCAGCTTGATAGCATATAGCTGTTCATAGTATTTTCTTACAATCCTTTGTATTTCTGTTGGATCAGTTGTTATTTCACCTCTTTCATCTCTGATTTTGTTTATTTGGGTCCTCTCTCATTGTTTCTTGATGAGTCTGGCTAAAGGTTCATCAATCTTGTTTATCTTTTCAAAGAACCAGCTCTTGGTTTCATTGATCTTTTGTATTGTTTTTTTAGTCTCTATGTCATTTATTTCTGCTCTAATCTTTGTTATTTCTTTACTTCTACTTACTCTGGGCTTTTCTTGTTGTTTCCTTTGTAAGTTTTTATTGTAGGATTAGAGAGCCTGTTAGAAGTTTTTCTTGTTTTTTGAGGTAGGCTTGTAGTGCTATACAATTCCCTCTCAGGACTGCTTTCATTGTGTCCTGTAGATTTGGAGTTGTGTGTTCATTTTCATTTGTTTCCAGGAAGTTTTTAATTTTTTTCTTAATCTCTTTGGTAACCCATTCGTTGTTTAAAAACATGCTTTTCAGTCTTCATGTGTTTAAATATCTTTTAGTGTTTTTATTGTAGTTGATTTCTAGTTTCATGCCATCGTGATCCGAGAAGATACTTGATAGGATTTCAATCTTCTTGAACTTATAGAGACTTGTTTTGTGTCCTGTCTTTGAGAATGTCCCATGTGCACTTGAGAAGAATGTATATTCTGCAGCTTTGGGGTAGAATGTTCTGTAAACGCCAATTAAATCCATCTGATCTAGGGTGTCATTTAGAGTCGCTGTTTCCTTGTTGCTTTTTTGTCTGGAAGACCTATCCAGTGAAGTCAATGGGGTGTTAAAATCCCCAAGTATGACTGTCAATCTCTCCCTTAAAGTTCTCTAGATATTTTTTTTATAAATTTAGGTGCTTCTATATTGGGTGTATATATGTTTATCAGGGTTATATCCTCTTGCTGGATTGATCCCTTTAGTATTATGTAATGACCTTTCTTGTCTCTCGTTATGGCCTTCATTTAGAAGTCTATTTTGTCTGATACGAGTACTGCTACCCCAGCTTTTTTTTCATTTCCATTTGCATGGAAAATTTTTTTCCATCCCTTCACTCTCATCCTGTATGAGTCTTTTGTTCTGAGGTGGGTCTCTTGTAGACAGCATATAGTTGGGTCATATTTTCTTATCCATTCAGCCACCCTATATCTTTTTCTTGGGGCATTTAATCTGTTTACATTTAACGTTATTATTGAAAGATACTTATCTACTGACATTTTGTTTCTTTATAGCTGTTTCTCATTCTTTTTATTTCTATGTCTAATTATAGCAGTCCCTTTAACATTTCCTGTAATGCTGGTTTTGTCGTGATAAAGTCTTTTAAACTTTTTTTTTTTTTTTTTGTCTCAGAAGCTCTTTATTTCACTATCCAGCTTGACTGATTATCTTGCTGGATAGAGTAGTCTTGGTTTCAGATCCTTCTCTTGCATTATCTTAAATACTTCATGCCATTTCCTTCTGGCCTGTAGAGTTTCCAATGAGAAGTCAGATGACAGCCTTATGGGAGCTCCTTTGTAGGTGACAGTTTGCTTTTTTCTAGCTTCCTTTAAGATTCTCTCTTTGTCTTGGATTTTGACATTTTAATTATGATGTGTCTGATCATGGGCCTCTTTGGATTCTTCTTGCTTGGGACTCTCTGTGCCTCTCGAACCTGTGTGCCTTTTTCCTTGACCGGGTTAGGGAAGTTTTCTGCCATTATTTCATCAAACAGGTTCTCTAACCCCTGCTTACTTTCAACCTCCTCTGGCACTCCTATAATATGAATATTGTTACGTTTTATGCTGTCCCACAGCTCCCTTAGACTGTCCTCCTGTTTTTTAATTGTTTTTTGTTTTTGGGTCTCTGATTGAGTGATTTTTTTTCTACCCTGTCTTCTAATTCACTGATCCGATCCTCACCTTCTTCTAAGCTGCTGTTTATTCCTTCTAATGTATTCTTTATTTCTGCTATGTCATTCTTCATTTCTGACTGGTCATTTTTCATAGTTTCCAAATCTTTTTTTCATGCTGTTGAGCATCCTTACAATCAGTATTCTAAACTCTATATCTGAGAGGTTGCTTATCTCTGTTTCATTTGGCTCTTTTTCTGGAGACTTCTCTTGTTCTTTCATTTGGGGCTTGTTTTTTGGTCTCCCCATTTTGGCTAAATGTTAGGTAGATCTGTTAGGGGTCTCAGTGTTTTTGGAGGGTCCCTGGTACAGGCCAATGTCAGACACAGTTTGTGACTGGCCCTGAGTACCCTATTTGGGGCTATCAACAACCCCAGGCTTGAGGTCTCCACTGCTGGGGCTAGATGTGTTTGGACAGGACTGAGATGCACACCAAACTCTGCTTTTCTAAGGCCCAGGTCCCAAAACAGATCAGGCAAAAACTCAAAGCCCCCTGAGGTCTGCCTCAGTCTGCAGACTTGTTAACCTGATTCTCTTAATGAGTCTCAGGCTGTAGGAGCTCCACAGGGTGGGGCAGCTGGTTGTTATCAGTCTCTTAACAAGACTCAGGCTGTAGAAACTCCTCTGGGTAGGGCAAGAGGCTCTCTAGCAGGGTGGGGCAATTTCTTCCCCCTTCAGGCAAAAGCCAAAAGTTTGCCTCCCAAGAAAGATGTCCTCCACAGTCTGGGGGAATGACTCTCCCCAGACTCCCCCCACACAGCTCCAGTCCACTCCACTCCCCCTCCGCCAGAGCCCAAGGTGAGTGGCTGCACACAAAATGTTGTGCAATGGCTCTTTAAGAGGGTTCCTGTTGTTCTAGCTGCCTCTCCCTGGCAGACAGAAACCTGGCTGCTTTTCACAGCCAGATGTTATGTGGGCACCTTTTTCAGGTCTGGTGCTCTTGGCTGGGAAGCCCAGCCTGGGGTGTAGGCCCCAGAGTCCTCAGTGGGAACCCCCCACAGCTGAGATATCCCTCTGGACCTTCAACTGCTGCCTGTGGGAGCCTAACCAGCCCTCTCGCGTCCAGTCTTTCTACCAGTCTCTTTGCAGTCTCCACTTTTCCTCTTTGGTTATGAGGGTGCTCTCCAGCTCATCTTCAGTTGGTTTTCAGGATGGTTTTTCTATGTTTTAGTTGTAAATCCAGATTAGTCCCGGGAGAATGTAAGTGTAGCTTCCACGCAGTCTGCCACCATCTTGGCTCTCTGTAGGTGGCCTTGAGGTGGAGTAACCATATGCAGGTATCAGCAGTGAGTCTATAAAAAAAAGAGGCATAGGCAATATATATTTGTAAAAACTAATGAACAGTAACAACAAAAAACTTAAAAAAATTATGTGAAAGATGATATTAAAACTTTTGTGAAAATGATTCCCTGCAAAATGGAATGTGAAATAATTCTAGATGGTAGAGTATATGTTTCAATTAATTTTTAAGACTATGATGATTTTATGATGAAAGGAATATTATCTAATATTTATAAATTTTAAGTTAATGAGCATCTTCAGTCAAATATATAAATGCATAAATAAATATAAATATGATATATTTATTTATATATTCTCTTTATTCAGGACTGTTTTCTATTGCATTTAATTTTTGCAAACAAAATTCAGTAGAAACTTCTTTTGTGATGTTTTGGAAAGAGTTGAGGTTTGTAAGAAACGTAGATTTCAAAACAGCTAAAAATTGTCGAAAGGAAGATGGGCTATTAACATGTACCTCTAAGCAGCACTGACTTTTTGAGATCAAACAATCCAGATGAGGCATACAGGTTTACTGTCTAGAAATGCAGTGATTGGTTACCCTGGAAGTGGTTGGGTTCTGGAGGACTAATGCATAACTACCGGATATGTGAGACAAATAGGGAAGCCCCTTTGCTATAACAGGGGAAAACAGAAAGGAATATATATGTAAATGATTAATGTATTCCTACCTCATTAAAAGAGTTAACCAAAGGGTCAAAATGACACTCAGAAGATTGTTTAATATTACTAAATAAACATATTTCGATACTTTCAGTCATCATAATTTGTATTTTATGTTTTATTGTGACCAGTTCTTTAACTTTTGCCTTTATTTAGATTATTTTACTTGTCACAGCCTATCCAGTGTCTAGCATTCAATAAACATTTGTCAAATGAACAAATGAATGATTTCGTTAAACAATGTTGGTGTTGTGCAATCACCAATCCTGGGGACTGGAACTCTCTTGACCACTGGTCAACTCACTTTCCACCCTGGGCAATATAGGAAACAGATAACATATGTACTCTCTAATTCCTTTTTACTACAATTACCATTACTTCCTATCTAGCAAATTATTATTATACAACTATTATTCTACAATTGAGTAAATTATAGGTGTTGTCACATCATTTACTTTTCAGGTCTTTGGAATCCCTGGGGGTAGGAGCTGTTCATTTCTGCATGTCCTGTCCTCTGGTGCTTAGCAACAGTGCCAGATGCATAATGAATATTTGCTGAGTGAGTAAATGATTACCTTACTAAGAATACAACCTAGTCCAGGGATAAAAAATAATTGTGCTGCCACTGTTGCCTCTTATGCTCTGGCAGATGTCTCTCCTTGACCATGAAGCTCTTTTCCACTGAGGTTAGATGGGATCATGGCCTCCTTTCCCACCAAAGCTCCGGGCAGCATCGCTAATTTACTGGAGTTGAGAAGTTGAAATCTGTTTTCTATCCCTATCTTATTTATTTAGTTGGCCTGGGGTGAAGGGTGGGGGTCATCCATTTAGGGATGTGACACTGGTTATAATTTAACAACTAACATTTATCTACTATTTACTATTTGTTGTGCTGTTACATGTTGGGGATGTGAAAATGTGCAACGTAAGAATATGGTTCCCACCTTTAAAAAGCTCCTTCTACAGTGAGGAAGAAAGATTCCCCCAACCCCAAATGATAACGGAGTATGGTATTTGCTATAATAGAAGCACATATGTAAAATATGGGAACATGGGGAGGGTGAAATATATTATCTCAGGGAAAGTGTGTGTGTGTGTGGTGTGTGTGTGTGTGTGTGTGTTGGGCAGGCACATGACAGGAGTTCAAAGAAATATACGGAGAGAAAGTGACAACTGAGCTCACTTTGAAAAATGCAGTAAACCACGTGGGGAAGAGTATTTCAGATAGGAAAGAGGAGGAATAGAGACACACTGACTTGTATGCACATCCTCCATCACCTACACATTAGCATAGTGTGTGTTTGCAGGGTGATCCTATTTGGACCAAATGAGTTCATGTTGGAATTTCAGCCTCTGAAGAAAATACTTGGGTGGAGTCCCTTTCTGATTTATTTGAGATCAAATCACATAAAGTCAGCTATGCATGAGCTGGCCCTGCCGATGGCCCATGCTGGAAGTAGCTTTATGGCATTTGTATCTAATGAATGCGAAAGATTTTTGTACAAGCTATGGCAAAGCCATCATTCTGTCTGCCAATTAAAAACTCCAATCCAATATAATAAACAGTTCAAACAAGCTGCTGTTTGACATCATGGAAACCTGTTACCAAGTAGTCACTGGAGGTTCCACTTTTTCACCTGTGGTTTTGGTGTTTCGAGGGTCAAGGCTTACACACTGGGATCTGATTCTGTCCACCCCCCCCCCTTCCCAAAGCTCTTGGATCAAGAAAAATAAAGGGTAAAGGTGAAGGGAGGAAAGAGAAAACATGGATTTAGGATTAGGGCAATTTTATTAAAT
Source organism: Miniopterus natalensis (assembly GCF_054644295.1). Taxonomy (NCBI): domain Eukaryota; kingdom Metazoa; phylum Chordata; class Mammalia; order Chiroptera; family Miniopteridae; genus Miniopterus; species Miniopterus natalensis. The sequence goes on along the minus strand of NC_142082.1, from coordinate 135,908,776 downwards.
ACCTACAAAATTTCTGAGGGTCACTTTCAAACTTAATAGATTCAGAATTGAACTCCTTTTCCTCCCAAATGAAGTTGTTCCTCATCCACTTCCTGTCTCTCCCCATTCATTCTGTTCCTCATCCATTTCCTGTCTCTCCCCATTCATTCTGTTCCTCATCCACTTCCTGTCTCTCCCCATTCACTCTGTTCCTCATCCACTTCCTGTCTCTCCCCATTCATTCTGTTCCTCATCCATTTCCTGTCTCTCCCCATTCACTCTGTTCCTCATCCACTTCCTGTCTCTCCCCATTCATTCTGTTCCTCATCCACTTCCTGTCTCTCCCCATTCACTCTGTTCCTCATCCACTTCCTGTCTCTCCCCATTCATTCTGTTCCTCATCCATTTCCTGTCTCTCCCCATTCATTCTGTTCCTCATCCACTTCCTGTCTCTCCCCATTCACTCTGTTCCTCATCCATTTCCTGTCTCTCCCCATTCACTCTGTTCCTCACCCATTTCCTGTCTCTCTCCATTCACTCTGTTCTTCATCCATTTCCTGTTTCTCCCCATCCATTCTGTTCCTTGTCCATTTCTTGTCTCTTCCTATTCATTCTGTCTTCCACATTGCAAATTTCAGGGATTTCCTCACTTTGTTTCATTTTATCTTCCAGATCACATCTATTTAGCTAACTAATGCTGTTAATTCTACTTCCAAAATGTACCCCAAATCTAACCTTTCTTTTCCACCTCCCATTACTGCCTTGTTAAACCCTTCATCTCATTATTACTTTTAATTTTGTTCACCATTACCATAGACCTCTAGCTGGTCTTCCAGCCCCTGGAAAATCCAAAGCACCACTGACAGCATTATGAGCCAATAAAATTGTGATCTGGTGAAGTCTATAGTAAAGTCATAGGGTTATGACCCAGTAAAGTTTGTTCAGTTATCCCCATAGAGCATCAAGTTGAAACTTCTACATAACGTATATGGATCATAAGCTTCCTGAGGGCAGGACCTGTGACTGTCTTGTTCATTAAGTGCTGTACACATGGTAGGTCTTCCATACATATTTTTGAATGCTGGATGAGTATAAAGTCTTTCACAATCTAGTCTGATATACCTGGTCAGAAAAATCTTTTCCCATTCTCACTCCCCAACACGTACACTAAACTTCAGCCACACCCAATTTTGTACCCTTCTCTGAACATGCCATGTCCTTCTATGGCGCCATGTGTTCCCTTGACTGGATTTTCCCTTTGTTTCTTCTCCATCTAGATAACTAGTACTCATTAAAATACAGCACAAATCTGCCCTGGCTGGGTGGCTCAGTTTGTTGGAGCATCATCCCATACACCAAAAGTTTGCAGGTTCCGGATTCCCAGTAAGAGCACATACTTAGGTAGTAGGTTCAATCCCCAGTTGGGGAGCCTACTGGAGGCAGCTGATATTTATCTCTCACATCGATGTTTCTCTCTCTTTCCCTTTCTTTCTCTAAGATCAGTGAAAACATACCTTCAGGTGAGGATTAAAAAAACACACAACACAGCACAAAAAAAATCCCTAAATAAAGTAATATGATAAGCCTGCTGTACTACTGCCTTATGGTTCTCTGTTGTTCACACAAATCTCTTCTAGTTTAATAAAATGTTTATGTGTTTGCTCGTTACACAATCTTTTACTCTTTGAGCCTCTTCTTTCTATTTAGTACTGTTTATGAATATTTTATGAAGGTGGAGAGTTTCAGAAAGCTGTTTACCTGGTACGTTCTAGATAAGACCGATGACCCAACAAAGGCAGGCGTAGAGAAAATAATTAAATCAAGCCCAATCATCATGTATCTATATACTAATTTTAGAGTGGAGAAAATTTGAACAATCTATCCAAAAATACTCCTCTGAATTAGTTTCCAAACAGTAACAGATAGAGGATACAGCCTCTCTCCTAACCCCACCCTATATATCTTTGCCAAGCTCTTCACTCTTGTATTTTCTATGGGAAATAATTACTATTAACAGTCCTAAACCTGGGTGATCAGCAATTTTCACCTGCCTTTCTCTCACTTTTTCTCTTTCTCAAATATTTGAAACAGAGCAGTCATCTGTCAATGATGAAAAATAAATACTGAATCCTAGATTAGGAAGTGCAATGAACAAATACACATATAGAAGATAAAACCATCCACCACTAGATGCCAACTCTATTATAGACAATAGAAAAATGTCAGAGCAAAATATATTGCAGTGGGAATTTGGAGAACATTGAAATTCTAAAGGATGCATAAATATACAGTCACATATAAGACAATGATGAACTCAGCTGGCTGGGCGGATATGAGCAAATCTTAAGCTCTAACTTTACTGAAAGTGGGCAGTAACATTGCTTATATATTTCTACTCTGTCAATATGATAGTCAAAGGGAAAAAAAAGAGGAGACTCATTGGTTTTGTATCCCTGGAGCTAATGTGTATTTGGGAGTGTATTTAGAAGGCATGAGAGTGCTATGGCCATGTCTCTTTTTGCTAGTCCCTTTTTGTATAACTCCCTGCATGCTGTCTGCTGCTCTTCTATTTTTCTTTGCAGCTGTGCTTAGTGCCATATAAGGCTCTTCTCAAAAGCAGAAAGTAAGATGCTAGGAGGCAAGGAGCATGGAGAGAAGAAAATAAATACAATGCTACATAACTTAACTGAGGCAAGCACTAGGGTAAGCATCAAAAGCATGTAAAAGAAAAACAACAAAAACAATTGGGGAGCATGCAATCTTATTTGAGAGACAAGAGTGGCATTGTTGAAATAATTGGAAGTTGACATAAAAAACATTGCATTTTACTTTTGAGGAACTACATTATAAGAGCAGTTGAAGTAAAGAGAAGGGCGGAGTTAGTGCTGGCTGGAGTGGTAGAACAAAAACATTAGGAAAGAAGGTGGAGAGAGAGAGCAGTTGAAAAGAATAATGTAGAATTGCACAGAAAATAAAAGGTCAATTAGATGCATCAATGTGGAATGAATAGATGAATAAGGAAAAAATTAAAAACAAGTTGACATGAAAATAATATTTTTTAATCTTCTAGGAATAATTACAGATAATGTTTGTTTTTTTAATAGTGGAGAGTTTATTTAGAAGAATTAATTATGCTTTTAACTTCAGCTTGTGCTTTGTAAATAACATATGAAAGTGCTATCCATCAATTATATTTTCTCATAAAACTATAACATCTCAACTGAAAAGAAGAATAATGTTAAAATGGGTTTAAAATAACTTTCAAGATTCTGCTATTGTAGCAAAGGAATTTGTTCACTCAAATATTGACAAACAATTTTATCACTTGTGCTCAAGGTGATATTCATATGAGGAAAGTAATATTTTACAAATAACAAAATTGTGACTCATAGATATACACATATATGTATTTTGGCTTAAAAACACATGATCTATAAATTATGAATATAACATACTATGGTGAATGATAATTTATGGACAAAAATATTATGATGATGGCAGTTTAGATTTCACATGTATAAGTTATTTATTGCTGCATAGCAAATTATCTCCAAACTTAGAAGCTGAAAACAACATATATTTATTAACCCACAGTTTCTGTGGATCAGGAATGTGGAAGAGGCTTAGCTAGATGATTCTGATTCAGGGTCTTTCCTGGTATAGTCAGTTACAGTGAAAGCATTGGTAGGAGCTGCAGTCATCTGAAGGCTTGACTGGGGCTGGAGGATGTACTTCCAAGATGGCTCATTTTCACACAGCTGTTGGCAGGAGACCTCAGCTCCTTGCTGGGTGTTGGGAGGAGGCCTCAGTTCCTCAGCACATGGACCTCTCCACAGGGCTGCTTAAGTGCTCTCATGATACTGTAGCTGGCTTCTTTAAGAGAGAGCAGTATAAGAAGGAGGAAGGCAGAAGTCTATCTTTTATGACCTAATCTCAGAAGTTATAAACCATCACTCTTGTCATATGCTATTTGTTAGAAGTGAGTCCCTAAGTCTAGCCCACGTTCAAGGGGAAGAGGAATTAAGCTTTACCTCTTAAAGGGAGAAGTATCATGGAATTTGCGGATATATTTTAAAACCACCACTCACATGGTCTTAAATATACATCTATTTGTATAAATTTACTTAATTAATGAATTACAAACTTGCTTTATTTCCACTTGCATTAAGTATTCATGGATCGCTAGACCAAATATACTACTACATTTACACAATTCAGGAAAGATCTTCCTCAGTCCTTTGCATTATTTAGACAACAAATTGCAGTGCCCTAGATTTTCACAATATGTTGGCCTAAGCGGTTTAAATTTCTAAATTAACATTGAACTTAATTAGACTTTAAGATTAATTATATAATTTACATTTGTGAGTTTTGCTTTTGTATTTTAAAGAATAAGAAAGAAAAATTTAAATATCCAGTACAAAATATTGCACAGAGTCAGTAAATGTCACTGAGGATTTTGTTAAATGCAAATTGATCTCTCCACTGAACTTGTAACCTTTAAATAGGTAAACAAAAGCATATCTTCTTACTTTATGATTTAATAATAATTATAGTATTTTATGAATATCTGAATTGTTTTTCTTTTAACTTTTAAATATAAGAATCAGTCCCTAAGAGAGATGTGAATTAGTAGAATACAAATCTCAGCTTAGGTAATGTGATGGTTAATTTTATATGTCAACTTGATTGGACCATGGGATGCTTGGATAGTTGGACAAAAATTATTCTGGGTATTTCTCTGAGGGTGATTTTGGATGAGTCTAACATTTAAATCAGTGGATAAAGTAGAGCAGATTGCCTTACCTAACGTGGATGGGCCTCATGCAATCAGTTAAAGGCTGGAATAGATCACAATAGATCTCCCATGATCATCCTGGGAGAAAGAGAGAATGCCTCCTGCATGACTGCCTTTGAACTGGGACACTAGTTTTTTCTATCTTTGGAATCAAACTGAAACCCAGGCTCTTTCTGGGTCCTGAACCTGCTAATCTCCAGACTAGAACAATACCATTGGCTCTCCAGCTTGCTGACTCACCCTGCTGGTCTTGGGTCTTGTCAGCCTCTATAAAGGCGTGAGTCAATTGCTTATAATAAATCTCTTTATATATATTTGGTTCTCCTATTGATTCTGTTTCTCTGGAGAATCCTGACAAATCCAGGTGATATTAAAAAAAAAAAGGTTGGTTTCAGCTGAAGCCATGATGGTTTTTAAGACATGTGTGGTCTATTTAGTGCTTGCTCTAATTCGGGCAAGGTGGGTGACTGGTCCCCATCTCTTTATTTATTAGGAAAAAAAGATTAACTTAATGATCTCTATGTTTCTTTCCAGTTTTGAAAATCTGATATCCATGCCTCTAACAGGATGTCCTCCCTGGGTCTGGTTCTTATTGTTGGGCTTCACCAGGGGAAGATGATCTTGGCTTGGAGGATCCAG